>NC_090652.1:46027359-46345693 GCF_040937935.1 Hyperolius riggenbachi | reverse complement strand
TTTTAGATATTACACTATACATCGAAAACAGTTCCATAAAGTCTAAGACTTTCTTCAAAAAAGTAGATGCGAACTCATATGTCCACTATAGGAGTTCGCATTACAAACCATGGAAGACCAATATTCCATTCGGACAGTTTAGGAGTATAAGAAAGAATTGTTCGGACATATCCACATTTGAAACACAGGCAAATATCCTACAGAATAAATTTTGAGAGCGCTCATTTCCTGTACCTCTAATTAAATCAGCAAGAGATCATGCACGACGCCTAGACCAAAAGTCTTTATTGGCCACACGAGAGAAAAAAGAATCCACCACTGAAACACAACCCTCGTTTATTACTCGCTTCTGTTCAAATCATAACAACATTAGGACAATCATTAATAAACACTGGCCGACCCTACACAAAAATCCCTATTTACGTCCCCATTTAGAACCCAGACCCAGATTAGTTTTCAGAAGGGCAAAAACTCTGAAAAATTTATTAGCACCTAGTAAACCCAGAGCCTTTATTTCAGAAACTTCTCCCTCTAGAAATCCACCATGCATACAGAGATGTTCCTCCAAAAAATGTTTAGCATGTGAATATTTACGCCCTAGTAATCTGTCCTTCACATGTAATGTCACACAAGAAGTATTTAATATCCACCAATCGTTTAGTTGTAATACCACATTTGTTATTTATCTCATCTCCTGTCCTTGTGACAAACAATATGTTGGCAGAACAAGCCAACAACTTAGAGCCCGCATAGGACAACATAAAAGAAACATCAAAAAAGCATTTCCCAAACATAGCCTATCTAGACATTTTGCACAATACCACGATTCCAATCCAAAACTGTTTACATTTATACCAATTGAACATATATCAGATAGCCTGTCTCGTACAGAACGTATGGCCAAATTAAAAGCACGCAAAATGTTCTGGATATTCAACCTTAGAACATTAAGGCCCGAAGGGCTTAAAGGGACACTTAAGTCAAACAAAAAAAAATGAGTTTTACTCACCTAGGGCTTCCAATAGCCCCCTGCAGCTGTCCGGTGCCCTCGCCGTCTCCCTCCGATCCTCCCGGCCCCGCCGGCAGCCACTTCCTGTTTCGGTGACAGGAGCTGACAGGCTGGGGACGCGAGTGATTCTTCGCATTCCCAGACACATTAGCACCCTCTATGCTGCTATATGGTATATGATATATGCTATAGCAGCATAGATGGCGCTATTGTGGCCAGGAACGCGAAGAATCACTCGCGTCCCCAGCCTGTCAGCTCCTGTCACCGAAACAGGAAGTGGCTGCCGGCGGGGCCAGGAGGATCGGAGGGAGACGGAGAGGGCACCGGACAGCTGCAGGGGGCTATTGGAAGCCCCAGGTGAGTAAAACTCATTTTTTTTTTTGTTTGACTTAAGTGTCCCTTTAATGAATGCCTGGAGCATAATTATTAATGACCTTTTCATCTATGGGTATCAAACTAACTGAGGTGATTTTGGTGTAATTGTCAATCATTGTTTGATTGACATAGATTTCTTACCTTCCATCCACATAACTTTTATGTTATCTTTCCTATTCACTCACCTCCCTCACTTCAGGCACCATTCCCCACCATACCTCCCCTCTTTCCCCCACGTTTTTTTCCCCCCACACACCCTCCCTCCCCTCATTTCCCCACACCTAGCACCTACATGTACACCACCGACACTCCAGATTCACCACCATCAAGTAACTCAATTTACACACCCCACCATACAACACTCAAGCCCTACCAATCAATTCATATTTTATAGTGCCATCAAATTTTGACCAACTCACGATTACAGTAGTACAATGCAATGGGTATTGTCATTTCCCCTCGCACCTCAGTCCATACGTGTGTGTGTGTGTGTGTGTGTGTGTGTGTGTGTGTGTGTATGTGCACATATGTGTGTGTGTGTGTGTGTATGTGCACATATGTGTGTGTGTGTGTGTATGTATGTGTACATATGTACGTGTGTGTGTGTGTGTGTGTGTGTATGTATGTATGTGTGTGTGTGTATATATATGTATATATATATATCTATATATATAATAGACTAAGTGCCTCAACCTTCAAACAAGAAGAAGAAGTAGCGCCCTGCCCCCAGGGCCGGTCCAAGCAAGAAGAAGGGGCTGGTCCAAGCAAGAAGAAGAAGTAGTGTCATATCAAACCAAGGGCAAAGAGGGATAATTTGCATATTCAGTAGCAGTGCATTGTGGGTAACCACAAATGTTCACTTATAGCTGAATTATTGCAGATTTGCTTCTGTTTTAAGAAGGAAAATTACACCAAGCTTTGCTTTTTTTTAGTAGGAGGGCTTTTTGGTCTCCTTTATCTTCCTATACATTCTTAGTAGTTTGGGTCACCCTGAGCTGCTTGGTTACTCTGTTGTACTGGTCCAAGCCCTATCTCATACAGCCATATCAATCCCTGCTATGTACTGATGAGGACCAAAAGTCTGAAACAGGCTGTCACATGTGGGTTTGATATAACTATGTAAAATTTTAAGCTATAGAGCTTGATTCACAAAGCGGTGCAAACTGTTTAGCATGTGAAGTGCCGTTTGTGGACTTTTGTGCGCGCAAAATGCCGTGATTTGCGCTATTGCGGTCTTTTGCGTGTGCAATTTGTGCGATCGCGGACTTTTGCACAAGCAAAAGGCCGCGATCGCGCAAATCGCGGCACTTTGCGCGCGCAAAAGTCTGCAAATGGCACTTCACGTGCTAACTGTTTAGCAGTTTGCACCGCTTTGTGAATCAGGCCCACAGGCTTGCTTGACTTACCAAGGGTCAAAAGTCTGAAACAGGCTGTCACATGTGGGTTTGATATGGCTGTTTAAAATTTAAAGCTAAAGGTTTGTTATACACCAGTGGATCTGGATGCTTGCTTGGGTTACTAAGGGTGAAAAAGAATAATTTGCATATTTAGTAGCGGTGCATTGTGGGTAACCACAAATGTTCACTTATAGCTGAATTATTGCAGATTTGCTTCTGTTTTAAGAAGGCAAATTACAGCAAGCTTTGCTTTTTTTAGTAGGAGGGCTTTTTGGTCTCTTTTATCCTCCTATATACAGTCTTAGTAGTTTGGGTCACCCTGAGCTGCTTGGTTACTCTGTTGTACTGGTCCAAGCCCTATCTCATACAGCCATATCAATCCCTGCCAAGAACTGATGAGGACTGAAAGGCTGAAATAGGCTGTCTCATGTGGGTTTGATATGACTGTATAAAATGAAAAGCTGTAGGGCCTGATTCACAAAGCAGTGCAAACTGTTTAGCATGGGTGTGCTAAACAATTAGCACGTGAAGTGCCGCGATTCACGCAATTGCGGTCTTTTGCGTGCGCAATTTGCAATGAGTTGCACGATTGCGGAGTTTTGCGCGCGCAAAGTGCTGTGATTCGCGGCAAATTGTGTGCGCAAAAGATCGCTATCGCGCAAATCGCGGCACTTTGCGCGTGCAAAAATCTGCGAACAGCACTTCACACCCGTGCTAAACAGTTTGCACCGCTTTGTGAATCAGGCCCATAGGCTTGCTTGACTTACCAAGGGTGAAAAGGAATAATTTGCATATTTAGTAGCAGTGCATTGTGGGTAACCACAAATGTTCACTTATAGCTGAATTATTGCAGATTTGCTTCTGTTTTAAGAAGCCAAATTACACCAAGCTTTGATTTTTTTAGTAGAAGGTCTTTTTGGACCCTTTTACCCTCCTATATACATTCCGAGTGGTTTGGGTCACCCTGAGCTGCTTGGTTACTCTGTTGTACTGGTCCAAGCCCTATCTCATACAGCTATATCAATCCCTGCCATGTACAGATGAGGACCAAAAGTCTGAAACAGGCTGTCACATGTGGGTTTGATATGGCTGTTTAAAATTTAAAGCTAAAGGTTTGTTATACACCAGTGGATCTGGATGCTTGCTTGGGTTACTAAGGGTGAAAAAGAATAATTGGTATATTTAGTAGCAGTGAATTGTGGCTAACCACAAATGTTCATTTATAGCTGAATTATTGCAGATTTCTTTCTGTTTTAAGAAGGCAAATTACACCAATACAGTGGGTGGTATTGCAGGAAGTGACAACAGTGGAACACACGCTGGAAAACGGAAGAGGTGAGGCATCCCTGCCCGCTGCCTCTTACTAATAGTGGCAGCTGCTACTGTGCTTAAGCAGGAGGGCGAGCACACATGGGGGACCCAGGTGAGGGGGGGTGGGTTCCTGCTGAGCTTAAGCTGGAGGGGGAGCACACATGAGGGACCCAGTTGAGGGGGGGTCCGACTCCCCTCCCCGCCGCTGTGCCCAATACCCCCTTCCTGCCCTCTACCCCCTTATGCGGCGTATGCTACGCTGCGGGTCGGCTAGTATATATATATATGTATATGTGGGTGTATGTATGTATGCATGTGTGTATGTATATATGTGTGTGTGTGTGTGTGTGTGTGTGTATGTATATGTATGTATGTAGGTATGTAAATGTATGTATGTGTGTATGTATGTATATGTATATATATATATATATATATATATATATATATATATATATATATATATATATATATATATGTGTGTATACATATATATATATATGTATATATGTGTGTATACATATATATATATATGTATATATGTGTGTATGTGTGTGTATGTATGCTTTATTCACTTTCATTATATGTATAATATAACAACAATTCACTCTTTATGCAAAAAAATATTTTATTATTTCATCCTACACTATCATAAAATAATTTTTACTATCATTTTTATTATAATTTATTTCATTATAATTTCATAATTTTATTATATCACTATAATTATTAATTAACTATATACATATAAAGTATATAACACCACATTAGATCCACAACACAAAATAAATTCAATTATATATATGTATTTTCTACAGTTTGCCTATTGTGTGTGTATACAAAATTCAATTCCTTATCCTTTGCTGCCATCTAGTGTCAAAAAATTTTCATACACCTTTATTCTATGCACTGTGTGCATAGAACTAGTGGCAGATTATAATATCAGGCTATGAGATGCCCACAATCAAAATGGTGCTGCCCGAACTTCCTGTCAGGGCGTCCTGCGTGATGAGATCATCACACACAAGCCACAACCCCCCTTACCCACGGCAAGCACGTTTTTCAGCAGCTGCCAGTAATGTAACAATCTTATAAAGTTCAGCTGGGGATTCCCCCGCTAGAGGCTCCCTTGGCTAAATATTCCATTTAGCTTGGTAAGTGATGCATATTCACGTTATCCCCTCTATTCTTGTCATAGTGCTCCCCCTGCTGTTATTCTTTATTAAGCTGCACTGACTTGTTTTTATTTCTAGTGACCTGTCTACCTTTTAATATATGGGCAAGAGCAGCCAAATAGAGCCCAGCGCTTCCCATTATTTGTTTAACCCCTGAGTAGCTGGCCAAGTCTTTCCAGAATCTTTTTATGTGTGTTTATTTAATAACATATTATGAATATATATTTTTATGCAGTTCTATTCTCTTAAAGAAATTCTTTTAACAATAATACTTGCAGAAATATGTGTGTGCATATGTATGGTTTTGTGTCCTAGGTAATGACTGATGAATTATTAATATTTATTTATTATATACTATTATATGCATGTATCTATATATATAATAGAGTAAGTGCCTCAACCTTCAAACAAGAAGAAGAAGTAGCGCCCTGCCCCCAGGGCCGGTCCAAGCAAGAAGAAGGGGCTGGTCCAAGCAAGAAGAAGAAGTAGTGTCATATCAAACCAAGGGCAAAGAGGGATAATTTGCATATTCAGTAGCAGTGCATTGTGGGTAACCACAAATGTTCACTTATTGCTTAATTATTGCAGATTTGCTTCTGTTTTAAGAAGGAAAATTACACCAAGCTTTGCATTTTTTTAGTAGGAGGGCTTTTTGGTCTCTTTTATCCTCCTATATACATTCTTAGTAGTTTGGGTCACCCTGAGCTGCTTGGTTACTTTGTTGTACTGGTCCAAGCCCTATCTCATATAGCCATATCAATCCCTGCTATATACTGATGAGGGCTAAAAGTCTGAAACAGGCTGTCACATGTGGGTTTGAAATGACTGTGTAAAATTTAAAGCTATAGGGCCTGATTCACAAAATGGTGCAAACTGTTTAGCACGGGTGTGCTAAACAGTTAGCACATGAAGTGCCGTTCGTGGACTTTTGCGCGTGCAAAGTGCTGCAATTCGCAGCAAATTGCGTGCGCAAAAGACCGCAATCACTCAAATCGCGGCACTTTGCGTGCGCAAAAGCCTGCGAACGGCACTTCACATGCTAAACAGTTTCCCCCGCTTTGTGAATCAGGGCCATAGGCTTGCTTGACTTACCAAGGGTGAAAAGGAATAATTTGCATATTTAGTAGCGGTGCATTGTTGGTAACCACAAATGTTCACTTATAGCTGAATTATTGCAGATTTGCTTCTGTTTTAAGAAGGAAAATTACACCAAGCTTTGCTTTTTTTTAGTAGGAGGGCTTTTTGGTCCCTTTTATCCTCCTATATACATTCTTAGTAGTTTGGGTCACCCTGAGCTGCTTGGTTACTCTGTTGTACTGGTCCAAGCCCTAGCTCATATAGCCATATCAATCCCTGCTATGTACTGATGAGGGCTAAAAGTCTGAAATAGGCTGTCACATGTGAGTTTGATATGACTGTGTAAAATTTAAAGCTATAGGGCCTGATTCACAAAATGGTGCTAACTGTTTAGCACGGGTGTGCTAAACAGTTAGTATGTGAAGTGCCACGATTTGCGCGATCGCGGTCTTTTGCGCGCACAATTTGCTGTGATTCGTGGACTTTTGCACACGCAAGGTGCAATGATTCGCGGCAAATTGCGCGCGCAAAAGACCGCGATCGCGCAAATCGCGGCACTTTGCGCGCGCAGAAGTCCGCGAATGGCACTTCACGTGCTAACTGTTTAGCACACCCGTGCTAAACAGTTTGCACCGTTTTGTGAATCAGGCCCATAGGTTTGCTTGACTTACCAAGGGTGAAAAGGAATAATTTGCATATTTAGTAGCAGTGCATTGTGGGTAACCACAAATGTTCACTTATAACTGAATTATTGCAGATTTTCTTCTGTTTTAAGAAGCCAAATTACACCAAGCTTTGATTTTTTTAGTAGAAGGTATTTTTGGTCCCTTTTATCCCCCTATACATTCCGAGTGGTTTGGGTCGCCCTGAGCTGCTTGGTTACTCTGTTGTACTGGTCCAAGCCCCATCTCATACAGCCATATCAATCCCTGCTATGTACAGGTGGGGACCAAAAGTCTGAAATAGGCTGTCACATGTGGGTTTGAGTTGGCTGTGTAAAATTTAAAGCTATAGGCTTGCTACACACCAGTGGTTCTGAATGCTTGCTTGGGTTACTAAGGGTGAAAAGGAATAATTGGCATATTTTGTAGCAATGCATTGTGGGTAACCACAAATGTTCACTTATAGCTGAATTATTGCAGATTTCTTTCTGTTTTAAAAAGGAAAATTACACCAATACAGTGGGCGGTATTGCAGGAAGTGACAACAGTGGAACGCACGCTGGAATACGGAAGAGGTGAGGCATCCCTGCCCGCTGCCTCTAGTGTTGGGCGAACATCTAGATGTTCGGGTTCGGGCCGAACAGGCCGAACATGGCCGCGATGTTCGGGTGTTCGACCCGAACTCCGAACATAATGGAAGTCAATGGGGACCCGAACTTTTGTGCTTTGTAAAGCCTCCTTACATGCTACATACCCCAAATTTACAGGGTATGTGCACCTTGGGAGTGGGTACAAGAGGAAAAAATTTTTAGCAAAAAGAGCTTATAGTTTTTGAGAAAATTGATTGTAAAGTTTCAAAGGAAAAATTGTCTTTTAAATGCTGAAAATGTCATGTTTCTTTGCACAGGTAACATGGTTTTTACCGCCAGGCAGTCATAAATGTAATAAAGATAAGAGGTTCCATAAACAGGGACCGGTAACGCTAACCCAGCAGCAGCACAGAGCACACGTGATGGAACAGGAGGAGGCGCAGGAGGAGAAGGCCACGCTTTTTGAGACACAACAACCCAGGCCTTGCATGAGGACAAGAAGCGTGCGGATAGCATGCTTTTTACCGCCATGCAGTCATAAATGTAATAAAGATAAGAGGTTCAATAAACAGGGACCGGTAACGCTAACCCAGCAGCAGCAGCAGCACACGTGATGGAACAGGAGGCGGCGCAGGAGGAGAAGGCCACGCTTTTTGAGACAACAACCCAGGCCTTGCATGAGGACAAGAAGCGTGCGGATATAGCAGCAATGCTTTTTGCCGCCATGCAGTCATAAATGTAATAAAGAGAAGAGGTTCCATAAACAGGGACCGGTAACGCTAACCCAGCAGCAGCAGCAGCACAGAGCACACGTGATGGAACAGGAGGAGGCGCAGGAGGAGAAGGCCACGCTTTGAGACACAACAACCCAGGCCTTGCATGAGGACAAGAAGCGTGCGGATAGCATGCTTTTTACCGCCATGCAGTCATAAATGTAATAAAGATAAGAGGTTCAATAAACAGGGACCGGTAACGCTAACCCAGCAGCAGCAGCAGCACAGAGCACACGTGATGGAACAGGAGGAGGCGCAGGAGGAGAAGGCTACGCTTTGAGACACAACAACCCAGGCCTTGCATGAGGACAAGAAGCGTGCGGATATAGCAATGCTTTTTGCCGCCATGCAGTCATAAATGTAATAAAGAGAAGAGGTTCCATAAACAGGGACCGGTAACGCTAACCCAGCAGCAGCAGCACAGAGCACACGTGATGGAACAGGAGGAGGCACAGGAGGAGAAGGCCACGCTTTTTGAGACGCAACCCAGGGCTTGCATGAGGACAAAAAGCGTGCGGATATAGCAATGCTTTTTGCCGCCATGCAGTCATAAATGTAATACAGATGAGAGGTTCCATAAACAGGGACTGGAAACGCTAACCCAGCAGCAGCAGCACACGTGATGGAACAGGAGCAGGCGCAGGAGGAGAAGGCCATGCTTTTTGAGACACAACAACCCAGGCCTTGCATGAGGACAAAAAGCGTGCGGATATAGCAGCAATGCTTTTTGCCGCCATGCAGTCATAAATGTAATACAGATGAGAGGTTCAATAAACAGGGACCGGAAACGCTAAACCATCCCAGATGTTCATTGGTCATGTTACTTGGTTGGGGTCCTGGAGTGTTGCGTAGTCGTTTCCAATCCAGGATTGATTCATTTTAATTTGAGTCAGACGGTCTGCATTTTCTGTGGAGAGGCGGATACGCCGATCTGTGACGATGCCTCCGGCAGCACTGAAACAGCGTTCCGACATAACGCTGGCTGCCGGGCAAGCCAGCACCTCTATTGCGTACATTGCCAGTTCGTGCCAGGTGTCTAGCTTCGATACCCAATAGTTGAAGGGTGCAGATGGATTGTTAGACACAGCTACGCCATCTGACATGTAGTCCTTGACCATCTTCTCCAGGCGATCGGTGTTGGAGGTGGATCTGCACGCTTGCTTTTCTGTGGGCTGCTGCTGCATGGGTGTCAGAAAATTTTCCCACTCCAAGGACACTGCCGATACCATTCCCTTTTGGGCACTAGCTGCGGCTTGTGTTGTTTGCTGCCCTCCTGGTCGTCCTGGGTTTGCGGAAGTCAGTCTGTCGGCGTACAACTGGCTAGAGGAGGGGGAGGATGTCAATCTCCTCTCTAAAGTCTCCACAAGGGCCTGCTGGTATTCTTCCATTTTGACCTGTCTGACTCTTCAAGCAGTTTTGGAACATTGTGTTTGTACCGTGGATCCAGAAGGGTATATAAACCCAGTAATTGGTGTTGTCCCGAATGCGCACAATGCGTGGGTCGCGTTCAATGCAGTTTAGCATGAATTGAGCCATGTGTGCCAGAGTCCTACCAGAATCCTCATCATCCTCTTGTGAGCGTTGTGATAGTTGTTGTGATGCATCATAGTCGTCACCTTCTTCCTGGTCTGCTTCTGCTGACCATTCGCGCTGAATTGTGGAAGTCCAACGTGCACCGCTCTGGCCCTCGTCAGTGGTGGCAGGAAATTCCTGCTCCAACTCCAGCTGTTCCTCCTCCTCTTCTTCATCATGTGTCAGCTTAGCCAACCTTAAAGCGCGAATGAGATTACTCCCATTATCACACACAACCATGGCCGGTTTCAGGTCCAGCGGTGCCAGCCACAAATCCATCTGTTCCTTTATTCCCCTCCAAATTTCCTCCCCTGTGTGCTGCTTATCCCCAAGGCAGATCAGCTTCAGCAACGCTTGCTGACGCATGCCAACAGCTGTGCTGCACTGCTTCCACGATCCTACTGCTGCTGGGTTAGCGTTTCCGGATGAGGTACAGCTTTGAGATGCGTTGGAGGAGAAGGAGTCAGAGAGGTAGGTGCTGTTGTTATCCAGTGGGAGGGACGGCGGTGCAGGTGTTTGCGGCGTGGGCAACACCCGCGCCGTAGCAGGTGAGGATTCGCTGCCAAGCTCCACAAGGTTCACCCAGTGCGCGGTAAGGGAGATGTATCGACCCTGGCCGAACGCACTCGTCCAGGTGTCAGTGGTGAGGTGAACCTTGCAGGCAATGGCATTCTTCAAGCTTCGGGTTATTTTGCTGACCACGTGCTCATGCAACTCAGGCACTGCAGAGCGCGCAAAGTGGTAGCGGCTGGGAACCACGTAACGTTGGATGGCCACTGACATCATGCCCTTGAAGCTGTTTGTCTCCACCACTCGATATGGCAGCATTTCGCAGGCCAGAAGCTTGGCTATGCTGGCTCTTACTGCCACGGCCCGGGGGTCATTTGCTGGCAATTTCCTCTTGCGCTCAAACATCTCCGAGACAGACAACTGAACCATAGGGCTGCACAACGAAGGGCTGTTGGTTGTTGTGTTTGATGAACACTGGGAGACCTCAAGAGCACTACTCCGGAAAGTGACAGTGTCAGCGTCATCTGATTTTTTGGAATGTTTTGAACCACGCAATGGCTGGGCTACTGCTGCTGCTGAGGCGGGTCTGGTGGGGAGTCTGGTGAACCCAAGGGAGGCAGTGTTGCTGGTGGTACCCTGTCCTGCCGCGTTTGCCCACAGAGTGGGATGTTTGGATAGCATGTGGCGGCTCATGCTGGTGGTGGAGAGGTTGTTAATACTTTTCCACCTGCTCAGGCGGGTCTTGCACACCTTGCAAATCGCCATGGTAACATCCTCAGTGCAGTCTTCAAAGAAAGCCCAGACTTTGGAGCACCTGCCTTGCTGGCGATTTCTGTTTGCGCCTCTTTTGCCTCTCACTTGAACTTCCACGCTTGTGGTGCCTGAAATTGCGCCGCCTACCTTGTGGCACAAGGCGAACTCGTGCAGCAGTGGGTTCTTCAACAGACTCATCTGTGCTGCTGCTACGACGGCGATGTTCTCGTTCAAAAAAAAAATCTGGGTCTATGTCCACATTGTCCATACCCTCCTCTTCCATCTCCTCAAACTCGTCATATGTCATTGTGGGGGGCCGCCGCCGTGGAGTACAGCTCCCCAGCACAACCGTCAGGGGAAACACCTCTTCCCTTGCCCCTCCCTCTTTCACCGGATTTCTTCCTCATTTCACTTATCCTTACAGTACACGCTGACTGGCAGCAGTACAGTGGCAGTACAGAAATGCTATACAGTGGTGGGTGAGCGGTGTACCACTATTGCCAGCAGCGACACAGAGCACAATGCTATACAGTGGCGGGTGAGCGGTGTACTACTGTTCCCAGCAGACAAAGAGTGGCAGTAAACACAATGCTATATAGTGTGGCTGAGCCGTGTACACAGAGTGGCAGTAAACACAATGCTATATAGTCTGCTATATAGTCACCCCGAACGGGGTGATGTTCTGCAGCACCCG
This sequence comes from Hyperolius riggenbachi, assembly GCF_040937935.1. Classification (NCBI taxonomy): domain Eukaryota; kingdom Metazoa; phylum Chordata; class Amphibia; order Anura; family Hyperoliidae; genus Hyperolius; species Hyperolius riggenbachi. The sequence goes on along the minus strand of NC_090652.1, from coordinate 46,333,798 downwards.
AACAGTGGCGAACACTGTTCGCTCAACACTACTGGGAACGCAGATTTTAGTACCTAAACACACGATACAACATGTTTTCCGGGGTCGGACTCTGAGGCACATACAGATGGTCCCGATCATCATCCTCATCATCATACAACTCTTCTCCTGAGTCTGACCCACCCACCACCTCTGCCACCCCAACATCCCCAGACACAGTCACAGACCCCTCATCGTCCTCAACATTAACTTGGGATGCTGGCCTGAGCCCGACCTCCTCCTCCACATCAGGCCCCATCATCTCCTCAATGGCAGCCCTCATTAATCGCTCTGGCGCCGGACCGATGGACACAACGTTCTCCTCCGGGGAGGGCCGCTGCTGACCACTGGCTGCTGGGGTGGATGTTATAGCTTGCGTGGGGCGTTGGCTGTTGCTGTTGTTGGGAGTGCTGCTCACAGCGGAGGTCTCTGAGGAACTCATGGTGAGCTCATATAGTGGTTGACGGTGAGTGGAGTATTACTGATCCCAGCAATATACACACTGACTGGCAGAGTACGCAATGCTATATAGTCTGGCTGAGCCGTGTACACAGAGTGGCAGTGAACAATGCTATATAGTCTGGCTGAGCGGTGTACACAGAGTGGCAGTACACACAATGCTATATAGTCTGGCTGAGCCATGTACACAGAGTGGCAGTAAACAATAGTATATAGTCTGGCTGAGCGGTGTACACAGAGTGTCAGTAAACAATGGTATATAGTCTGGCTGAGCGGTGTACACAGAGTGTCAGTAAACAATGGTATATAGTCTGGCTGAGCGGTGTACACAGAGTGTCAGTAAACAATGGTATATAGTCTGGCTGAGCGGTGTACACAGAGTGGCAGTAAACACAATGCTATATATAGCGTGGTTGAGCGAGGTGCACAGTGGCAGTACACACAATGCTATATAGTCAGGCTAAGCCGTGTACACAGAGTGTCAGAAAACACAATGCTATATATAGCGTGGCTGAGCGAGGTGCACAGTGGCAGTACACACAATGCTATATAGCCAGGCTAAGCCGTGTACACAGAGTGTCAGAAAACACAATGCTATATATAGCGTGGCTGAGCGAGGTACACAGTGGCAGTAAACAATATATAGTGTGGCTGAACGAGCGGTGTACCACTATTCCCAGCAGACACAGAACAGTACACAGAATGCTATATAGTGTGGCTGAACGAGCGGTGTACTACTGTTCCCAGCAGACACAGAACAGTACACAGAATGCTATATAGTGTGGCTGAACGAGCGGTGTACCACTATTCCCAGCAGACACAGAACAGTACACAGAATGCTATATAGTGTGGCTGAACGAGCGGTGTACCACTATTCCCAGCAGACACAGAACAGTACACAGAATGCTATATAGTGTGGCTGAACGAGCGGTGTACTACTGTTCCCAGCAGACACAGAACAGTACACAGAATGCTATATAGTGTGGCTGAACGAGCGGTGTACTACTGTTCCCAGCAGACACAGAACAGTACACAGAATGCTATATAGTGTGGCTGAACGAGCGGTGTACCACTATTCCCAGCAGACACAGAACAGTACACAGAATGCTATATAGTGTGGCTGAACGAGCGGTGTACCACTATTCCCAGCAGACACAGAACAGTACACAGAATGCTATATAGTGTGGCTGAATGAGCGGTGTACTACTGTTCCCAGCAGACACAGAACAGTACACAGAATGCTATATAGTGTGGCTGAACGAGCGGTGTACTACTGTTCCCAGCAGACACAGAACAGTACACAGAATGCTATATAGTGTGGCTGAACGAGCGGTGTACTACTGTTCCCAGCAGACACAGAACAGTACACAGAATGCTATATAGTGTGGCTGAGCGAGGTACACAGTGGCAGTAAACAATGCTATATATAGTGTGGCTGAGCGAGCGGTGTACTACTGTTCCCAGCTGCGACACACAATGACTGGGGGGGACCCTGGCTAGCGTGGCTGGAGCGCGAACTACCCTGCCTGCCTACCCAAAGCTAAACCCACAGACAAATGGCGGAGATATGACGTGGTTCGGGTATTTATTTACCCGAACCACGTGACCGTTCGGCCAATCAGAGCGCGTTCGGGTCCGAACCACGTGACCCGTTCGGCCAATCACAGCGCTAGCCGAACGTTCGGGGAACGTTCGGCCATGCGCTCTTAGTTCGGCCATGTGGCCGAACGGTTTGGCCGAGCACCGTCAGGTGTTCGGCCGAACTCGAACATCACCCGAACAGGGTGATGTTCTGCAGAACCCGAACAGTGGCGAACACTGTTCGCCCAACACTAGCTGCCTCTTACTAATAGTGGGAGCTGTTACTGTGCTTAAGCTGGAGGGGGAGCGCACATGGGGGACCCAGGTAGGTGAGTGAGTGAGTGAGTGAATGAGGGAGGGGAGGGGAGGGGAGGGGAGGGGGAGTTCCTGCTGAGCTTAAGCTGCAGGGGAAGCGCACATGGGGGACCCAGGTGAGGGGGGGTCTGACCCCCCTCCCCGCCGCTGTGCCCAATACCCCCTTCCTGCCCTCTACCCCCTTATGCGGCGTATGCTACGCCGCGGGTCGGCTAGTTTTTTATATATATGCATATATTTCTTATGAATTGGTAATATCTATTTATTTATCTTGCGCTATTATATTTTATATATGCATATATTTCTTATGGCAGACAACCACTAGTAGCTCTATAATATACGCTAAGGTTTATAATCTCCTGATATACATAATGCAACGTATCCACCTAAAATACAGCTATTATGGCTCTTGGCGCTTCTAAGTGCCAGGAGCTATGGTATCCCAAATGTTAAACAATATAATGATCTAAATGCATGTGTGACACTGATGTTATAAATGTATGTACCCTACTAGTACTGGTATATTGAGGAGTCTTGTTTTTGCTGATGTAGGCACTTGTATTGGCCTGAGGAAGCGGGCTTGGACCCGCGAAACGCGTTGCCTGTGCTATAATAAATCTTTTATTACAAAGATTTGTCGTCATTGAGGTAAGCTACCTCACGTTTTTGTCACTTTTAAATTGTTTTTAGATGCTTTTATCTACAATTAGGGCTCCTCTTTACAATTGTCTAGTGCATTTTGTACCCCCATACGTGTCCCGTTTGAGGGGTAGAGACAGACCACGCGTGGTGTACACCACGGTGGACACCTGTCCCCCTTTTTTCCCAAGGAGTGCGACCGCATCCAGGTCCTCGGTGACCTCCCCGAGTGGAGTCGGGTTTATTGTCTCCACCTGCTTCCTGCGGTCGGTTGCCCCTCTGCAACCTACCTTTGTGAGTAGATTTTCACTTACTACAATTACCCGATTGTATTGACGTACTGCACCATTGGGCTCCCCGTTTTTGTTCCCTGTGTCCTTTTTCAGAAGGTGTCCTGACACCCACTACCCACTTCCTTGAACCCAATGCTCTTCACAAGAGATGACACCACTTGCCTCTCAACTGCACAGTACAGTTTGGGTATGGCCTTTCCTGAAAAATAAGTGCGGCCTGGTATCTTCCACTGCGGTGTCCCATTGGCCACAAATTTACGGAAAGCCTCTGACTCCACCAGCTTGTATGGTAATAGCTGGTGAGCTAAAAGTTCCGCCACGCCAGCTGTCAGACGCCGGGCAAGAGGGTGACTGGCAGAAATTGGCTTCTTCCGCTCAAAGACTTCCTTCATGGACACCTGGCTACTGCTGTGGGCAGAGGAGCCGGAACCGCTCAAGGGCAGAGGCTGTGTGGAGGAGGGTGGCTGTGAAGGTGCAAGGGAGAAAGCGGCTGAAGATGCTGCACCTGAAGAAGGAAGAAGGAAGAGGAGAAGGAGGGTGGCTTGTCTTTTGGGTGCTGCTTTTCCTCAGGTGTTCTTCCCATTGGTGTTTGTGCCTTTTCTCCAGGTGTCTTCGTAAAGCACTTGTCCCTACGTGAGTGTTGGCCTTTCCACGGCTCAATTTTTGGAGGCAGAGAGAACAGATGGCTTTGCTCCAATCTGAGGTACACATGTTAAAAAAATTCCAAACCGCTGGATGAGCTCCCTCTGCTTTTTTCATGGACTCGTCTCCTCCTACTCCTCTGTGGCTCCCCCTCTGAACTGTCCCCCTGGTCATCTCCTCTTTTGGGAACATACATGGCATCCGTATAATCATCATCATAATTCTCCTGTCCAGCTTCGCTTTCCTCAGACACCTCCACAACTGCACCAACATCAGGTGCTTCATCATCCCCCTCCTCACACGTTACATCCATACTATCGCCACCTAACTCAGACGTATGAGGTGTTGTAACTTGCTTAGCGCCTTCATCTTGTTGTAGCATTATTGGCTGTGAATCAGTGATTTCCACACCAAATAACTCCTGCGAAGTGTCAAATGCAGCGGATGTGGTGCTTGTTGTAGCGCTGGTGGCTGCGGGAGATGAGGTGTTCTGTGTTAAATACTCAACCACGTCCTCATAATTTTGGGAAGTGATGGCACGTGCCTTCTTCTGAGCACTGTACTTTGGGCCAGGTCCGCATGAAATCACAGCAACACCACCTCGCACAGACCTGCCAGTGCCAGGTGGCCTTCCTCTGGGTCTGCCTCTACCTCTTCCTCCTCCTGGTTTGTCCATTTTGTCCATCTCGGGGGAATTCTAGGTATATGCAGTGAGGTTGGGTTCACTCAACACAAAGGTAGTTATATGCAGTGAGGTGAGTTCACTCAACCCAAAGGTAGTTATATGCAGTGAGGTGAGTTCACTCAACACAAAGGTAGTTATATGCAGTGAGGTGGGTTCACTCAACCCAAAGGTAGTTAGATGCAGTGAGGGGAGTTCACTCAACCCAAAGGTAGTTATATGCAGTGAGGTGGGTTCACTGAACACAAAAGGTAGTTAGATGCAGTCAGGTGAGTTCACGCAACCCAACGGTAGTTAGATGCAGTGAGGTGAGTTCACTCAACCCAAAGGTAGTTATATGCAGTGAGGTGGGTTCACTGAACACAAAAGGTAGTTAGATGCAGTGAGGTGAGTTCACTCAACCCAAAGGTAGTTATATGCAGTGAGTTGGGTTCACTGAACACAAAAGGTAGTTAGATGCAGTCAGATGAGTTCACTCAACACAACAGGTACTAGTAGGTATATGCAGTACTGGGTAATACAATCTGCAGTTCCCTGTCACACACACAGGTAATCACTGAATGTGCTGCTGCTGGGCTGCTGGCATTGGCACACACAGTATGAATTAGCAATGCTGTCTAAGCAACACAAGTGTCAGTTTGACACACAGAAAAAAAAAATGATCACATGAACAGGATTAGCTCTGAAAAGAGCTGTTGAATGAGGGGTGGTATTAAAGTAATAAGATTCAGCTAGGAGCAAGCTAACAAGCCAAGAGCCTGACTAATCTGTCCCTAGGAGAAAAAGTCTGCAGCAGCTCGCCCTAGTCTGTCTATGTGTAGGCACACGAGTGAGTGTAATGGCCACCGGAGCCTGTCTTATATAAGGGGGGGGGGGGGCTCCAGGGCTGAGTGTAGCCGGATTGGCTACAATGTGCCTGCTGACTGTGATGTAGAGGGACAAAGTTGACCCTCATAGAGCATTATGGAGCGAATCGAACTTCCGGGAAAGTTCGCCTTAGCTGGCGAAGGCGAACCACCCGAAGTTTGCCTGGAACCGTTCGCCGGCGAACTGTTCGGCCCATCTCTAGTAGTGAACAACCGTTTAAGATTATCAAAGGCGTTTTGAGCTTCTGGATTCCACAAAAAAGGAATCTGTTGCTTGGTCAATTGTGTGACTGACAGGATAACGGCTGAGAAATTGAGTATAAATTTTCAATAAAAGTTAGCGAAACCCACTAACCTTTACACCCACTTCGTACTGGTGGGAGCAGGCCAATTCAGGATTGCTTTTACTTTCTGTGCGGCCATAGATATAGCATCATTCGAAATAACCAACCCCAAAAAATATATCGATTGTTTTTTTTAAATTTGCATTTTTCAGCTTTGGCAAACAGACGATGTAGTCTAAGTTCTTCCAGTACCTTCCTTACATGGACTCAATGTTTCTCCATGATTGTTGGGGGAAAAAAATCAAAATATTGTCCAAGCATATAACCATTAAAGATTCAATGAATTCCCTAAAACTGTTTACAAAAAAATTCGAAAGTTTCAGGGGCATTACATAACCTAAATGACTTAAGAGATATTCATAATGACCAAACCTTGATCCACATGCAGTCTTCCATTCAGCTCCCTCCCTATTCCTAAGCAAATTGTATACTCCTCTCAAATCAAGTTTAAAAAAAAAAACTTAGCTTCACTGAGTTTCTGAAATAGGTCTGAGGACCACAAGCAATGGATATCTTTTTTACTGTAATTTTATGAAGTTCCCTCTAGTCCAGGGCTTTTCAACCCTGTCCTCAAGGCCCACCAACAGTACATGTTTTGCAGAAAACCGCAAACATGCACAAGTGAGGTAATTAGTGTCTCAGCAGAGCTGATTACCTCTGTGGATTTCCACAAAACATGCACTGTTGGTGGTACTTGAGGACAGGGTTGAAAAGCCCAGCTGTAGTCCACACAAGGTCTTAAAGTGGGAGCTCTGTAAACAGCGCAGGAGATTTGGGTGCAATGGCGCCACCATAGGCCATAATAGGAATTATGGCTTTAGCCAGTGAGGAGCACTTGTGCAGGAGCAGGGTAAGCTGTTTATTGGCTTTATCCTGCGCCCAAACCACCTGGCAGCTATATAATAGGTATGCCTTAAAGTGTACCTGAGGTGATATGTGACATGAGATAAACAGGTGTATGTACAGAACAAAACATATTAATAACCAGGCTGTTTTACTTGTTTTGCTGCCTGAAAGAGTAAATTTCTAAGCATGGAAGTTACAGCTTCTGTCTTGTCGGTACCTTGTGGGGAATATAGTAAACATCACTGATAAGCAAATTACAGCCATAAAAGTTTTCCTGCAGAATAAAACTACTGAGGGCAGGGAGAGATAAAATACATGAACTATTGACTTTTTTCTAACTCTATTTTAGTAGTAAGAGGATAAATGTAATAGTTTATTTCAGTTTATTTTCACCTTGCGTTCACTTTAACGATGTGTCCTTCTCCGTGAAAAAGATTCCCTCTCTTGCTGGTGAACAAGAAGGTCTAACAAACCCTTTCCTCAGGTTTTCGCCAATGTATTCTCGCAAAGCTGCTTGTTCTGGTTCAGATAAGGGAAAAGTGACAGTCTTGCAACTGCGCCCCTCCCCTCTTAATATGTGTCTATTTCTGTTGCTATTGTTCTTTAAGAAGTTTTTTCAAATTTTTATGTTCCTGCTGTTATAAAAATTCTGCCAGTAGAGGTTGCTGTTTGGTTTTTTTTTGTTTTTTTGTTTTTTTTTACTTAGGACCCGTTTCCACTAGTGCTGTGCGATTTCTTTGCGGAAAACGCATAAACAAATGTGCACGCGGATGCGAATTTGTATGCACTTGTATGCACATTTTCATGTGAATTTGCATACTTTTTTGTGTATCTTTGTAATTATGTGAATTTAACCATATCAATGCCTGTGTGCTTTTACATTGATTTTACACGAAAACGCATGCGAATTCGCATGAAAATTCACATAGAAAACGCATGCAAATTTTTCATTAATTTCATTACATGCGAATTGCACACTAGCCTTGCGGTGTGCAAATTCTGATGGCTCTGCTGTGCAGATTTTTCCTGCTCTGTAAAACACTAAGTTTTCCTGACAAGTGGAAACAAGCCCATTGACTAATATTGGCGATACAAATCTGCATGCAGAAAACATATGCAGATTCGCACTAGTGGAAATGGGCCCTTATAATGGTTTATATCCTACCTTATATTTTGATCTTCTTTGCTGAGGAAAGCAGCCCCAAGTGCTGTCTCCACCATCAACTGTGTTGCTGGGCTATTATTTCTCCTAGCAATACATTTTATCTATTTGAGGATAATTGCCTTGCCTGGGGCCTAGGCTTTTCCCTGCCATATCAGCCCTCTATACCCCTAGGATGACTCAGAAAAATATATTATCTCATAATACTAAAGGTTTAACCACTTACCCTCATCGGGGTGAGTATCTACGTCCCTGCAAAACACCAACACAGCTCGCAGGGACGTAGATACTACTGTGCACTCCCGCTCGCTCCGGTGCTCACTCCCACACTCGTTCTCACCACCGATCATTAGAGGGGAGATGAACGCCGTGTCAATGATTGCCGGCATCAATGAGATGCTGAGGTTATTGACTAAAACCGAAAAAAAAACACAACCATGCATTACTTCCTGTTAGCATACTAATTGTACGCTCATGAATATAATGTGCAAGGATATCTGGTGGCTAAATAGTAAAATCACACCTACATACATTTTTTTTTTTTTTTTTTTTACAAGAAGTCCTGCACATACATTTATAATTTACACCTTACCTCCCACACTCTCCCATAGTTACCAAATAAAAAGTTTGCATACAAAAATGACAACTAATAAAAAAAATCATAAATAGTTATCTTAGGGACTGAACTTTTTTAATATACAGTACAGACCAAAGTTTGGACACACCTTCTCATTCAAAGAGTTTTCTTTATTTTCATGACTATGAACATTCACACTGAAGGCATCCAAACTATGAATTAACACATGTGGAGGTATAGTACATAACCAAAAAGTGTGAAACTGAAAATATGTCATATTCTAGGTTCTTCAAAGTAGCCACCTTTTGCTTTGATTACTGCTTTGCACACTCATGGCATTCTCTTGATGAGCTTCAAGAGGTAGTCACCTGAAATGGTCTTCCAACAGTCTTGAAGGAGTTCCCAGAGATGCTTAGCACTTGTTGGCCATTTTGCCTTCAGCTCACCCCAAACCATCTCGATTGGGTTCTGGTCTGGTGACTGTGGAGGCCAGGTCATCTGTCGCAGTACCCCATCACTCTCCTTCCTGGTCAATTAGCCCTTACACAACCTGGAGGTGTGTTTGGGGTCATTGTCCTGTTGAAAAATAAATGATGGTCCAACTAAACGCAAACCGGATGGAATAGCATGCCACTGCAAGATGCTGTGGTAGCCATGATGGTTCAGTATGCCTTCAATTTTGAATAAATCCCCAACAGTGTCACCAGCAAAACACCCCCACACCATCACACCTCCTCCTCCTCCTCCATGCTTCACCGTGGGAACCAGGCATGTAGAGACCATCCATTCACCTTTTCTGCGTCGCACAAAGACACAGTGGTTGGAACCAAAAATCTCAAATTTGGACTCATCAGACCAAAGCACAGATTTCCACTGGTCTGTCCATTCCTTGTGTTCTTTAGCCCAAACAAGTCTCTTCTGCTTGTTGCATGTCCTTAGCAGTGGTTTCCTAGCAGATATTCTACCATGAAGGCCTGATTCACACAGTCTCCTCTTAACAGTTGTTCTAGAGATGTGTCTGCTGCTAGAACTCTGTGTGGCATTGACCTGGTCTCTAATCTGAGCCAGTTTCTTTGTTTCGTTTGATGGTTTTTGAGGCTGCACTTGGGGATACTTTCAAAGTTTTCCCAATTTTTCAGACGGACTGACCTTCATTTCTTAAAGTAATGATGGCCACTCGTTTTTCTTTACTTAGAATTTGCATTATGGCAAGAAAAAAGCAGCTAACAGTCTATTCAGTAGGACTATCAGCTGTGTATCCACCTGACTTCTCCACAATGCAACTGATGGTCCCAACCCAATTTATAAGGCAAGAAATCCCACTTATTAAACCTGACAGGGCACACCTGTGAAGTGAAAACCATTTCAGGTGACTACCTCTTGAAGCTCATCAAGAGAATGCCAAGAGTGTGCAAAGCAGTAATCAAAGCAAAAAGTGGCTACTTTGAAGAACCTAGAATATGACATATTTTCAGTTGTTTCACACTTTTTGGTTATGTACTATACTTCCACATGTGTTAATTCATAGTTTGGATGCCTTCAGTGTGAATCTACAATGTTCATAATCATGAAAATAAAGAAAACTCTTTGAATGAAAAGGTGTGTCCAAACGTTTGGTCTGTACTGTATATGCGTAGATGGTATAATAATGTTGTTTTTTAAATTATGGGCTTGTAATTAATGATGGAGGCAAAACTCAAAAAAATGCACCTTTATTACCAAATAAAACATTGGTGCCATATATTATACTAGGGAAATATTTTAAACTAGCCGACCCGCAGCGTAGCATACGCCGCATAAGGGGGTAGAGGGCAGGAAGGGGGTATTGGGCACAGCGGCGGGGAGGGGAGTCGGACCCCCCCTCAACTGGGTCCCTCATGTGTGCTCCCCCTCCAGTTTAAGCTCAGCAGGAACCCACCCCCCCTCACCTGGGTCCCCCATGTGTGCTCGCCCTCCTGCTTAAGCACAGTAGCAGCCGCCACTATTAGTAAGAGGCAGCGGGCAGGGATGCCTCACCTCTTCCGTTTTCCAGCGTGTGTTCCACTGTTGTCACTTCCTGCAATACCACCCACTGTATTGGTGTAATTTGCCTTCTTAAAACAGAAAGAAATCTGCAATAATTCAGCTATAAATGAACATTTGTGGTTAGCCACAATTCACTGCTACTAAATATGCCAATTATTCTTTTTCACCCTTAGTAACCCAAGCAAGCATCCAGATCCACTGGTGTATAACAAACCTTTAGCTTTAAATTTTAAACAGCCATATTAAACCCACATGTGACAGCCTGTTTCAGACTTTTGACCCTTGGTAAGTCAAGCAAGCCTATGGGCCTGATTCACAAAGCGGTGCAAACTGCTAAACAGTTAGCACGTGAAGTGCCGTTTGCAGACTTCTGCGCGCGCAAAGTGCCGCGATTTGCGCGATCGCGGTCTTTTGCTTGTGCAAAAGTCCGCGATCGCACAAATTGCGCACGCAAAAGACCGCAATAGCACAAATCACGGCATTTTGCGCGCACAAAAGTCCACGAACGGCACTTCACATGCTAAACAGTTTGCACCGCTTTGTGAATCAAGCTCTATAGCTTTAAATTTTACATAGTCATATCAAACCCACATGTGACAGCCTGTTTCAAACTTTTAGTCCTCATCAGTACATAGCAGGGATTGATATGGCTGTATGAGATAGGGCTTGGACCAGTACAACAGAGTAACCAAGCAGCTCAGGGTGACCCAAACCACTCGGAATGTATAGGAAGATAAAGAAGACCAAAAAGCCCTCCTACTAAAAAAAAAGCAAAGCTTGGTGTAATTTTCCTTCTTAAAACAGAAGCAAATCTGCAATAATTCAGCTATAAGTGAACATTTGTGGTTACCCACAATGCACTGCTACTGAATATGCAAATTATCCCTCTTTGCCCTTGGTTTGATATGACACTACTTCTTCTTCTTGTTTGGACCAGCCCCTTCTTCTTGCTTGGACCGGCCCTGGGGGCAGGGCGCTACTTCTTCTTCTTGTTTGAAGGCTGAGACACTTAGGCCTCAATTCACTAAGCTTTATCAAACACTTTATCAAACGTTTGATAATTTACCTCATGGGTAAAATCTAAATTTGAATTCACTAAGGTGTTATATATTTATCGAATGTTTTATCGATAAAACATTCAATAAATCTATAACACCTTATTGAATTCAAAATTAGATTTTACTTGTGAGGTAAGTTATCAAACGTTCGATAAAGTGTTTGATAAAGCTTAGTGAATTGAGGCCTTAGTCTATTATATATATAGACTAGCCGACCCGCAGCGTAGCATACGCCGCATAAGGGGGTAGAGGGCAGGAAGGGGGTATTGGGCACATCGGCGGGGAGGGGAGTCGGACCCCCCCTCAACTGGGTCCCTCATGTGTGCTCCCCCTCCAGCTTAAGCTCAGCAGGAACCCACCCCCCTCACCTGGGTCCCCCATGTGTGCTCGCCCTCCAGCTTAAGCTCAGCAGGAACCCCCATGTGCGCTCCCCCTCCTGCTTAAGCACAGTAGCAGCCGCCACTATTAGTAAGAGGCAGCGGGCGGGGATGCCTCACCTCTTCCGTTTTCCAGCGTGTGTTCCACTGTTGTCACTTCCTGCAATGCCACCCACTGTTTTTGTGTAATTTGCCTTCTTAAAACAGAAAGAAATCTGCAATAATTCAGCTATAAATGAACATTTGTGATTACCCACAATGCACTGCTACTAAATATGCCAATTTTTCTTTTTCACCCTTAGTAACCCAAGCAAGCATCCAGATCCACTGGTGTTTAGCAAGCCTTTAGCTTTAAATTTTAAACAGCCATATCAAACCCACATGTGACAGCCTGTTCCAGACTTTTGGTCCTCATCTGTACATGGCAAGGATTGATATGGCTGTATGTGATAGGGCTTGGACCAGTACAACAGAGTAACCAAGCAGCTCAGGGTGACCCAAACCACTCGGAATGTATATAGGAGGATAAAAGGGTCCAAAAAGACCTTCTACTAAAATAATCAAAGCTTGGTGTAATTTGGCTTCTTAAAACAGAAGCAAATCTGCAATAATTCAGCTATAAGTGAAAATTTGTGGTTACCCACAATGCACTGCTACTAAATATGCAAATTATTCCTTTTCACCCTTGGTAAGTCAAGCAAGCCTATGGGCCTGATTCACAAAGCGGTGCAAACTGTTTAGCACGGGTGTGAAGTGCCGTTCGCAGACTTTTGCACGCGCAAAGTGCCGCGATTTGCGCGCGCAATTTGCCGCGAATCGCAGCACTTTGCGCACGCAAAACTCCGCAATCGTGCGACTCGCGGCAAATTGCGCACGCAAAAGACCACGACACTTCACGTGCTAATTGTTTAGCACACCCATGCTAAACAGTTTGCACTGCTTTGTGAATCAGGCCCTACAGCTTTTCATTTTATACAGTCATATCAAACCCACATGAGACAGCCTATTTCAGACTTTCAGTCCTCATCAGTTCTTGGCAGGGATTGATATGGCTGTATGTGATAGGGCTTGGACCAGTACAACAGAGTAACCAAGCAGCTCAGGGTGACCCAAACCACTCGGAATGTGTATAGGAGGATAAAGGAGACCAAAAAGCCCTCCTACTAAAAAAAAGCAAAGCTTGGTGTAATTTGCCTTCTTAAAACAGAAGCAAATCTGCAATAATTCAGCTATAAGTGAACATTTGTGGTTACCCACAATGCACCGCTACTAAATATGCAAATTATTCCTTTTCACCCTTGGTAAGTCAAGCAAGCCTATGGGCCTGATTCACAAAGCGGTGCAAACTGCTAAACAGTTAGCACGTGAAGTGCCGTTCGCAGACTTTTGCGGGTGCAAAGTGCCGCGATTTGCGCGATCGCGGTCTTTTGCGGGCGCAAAAGTCCGCGATCGCACAAATCGCGGCAAATTGCACACGCAAAAGACCGCAATAGCGCAAATCACGGCACTTTGCGCGCACAAAAGTCCACAAACGGCACTTCACGTGCTAAACAGTTTGCACCTCTTTGTGAATCAAGCTCTATATCTTTAAATTTTATATAGTTATATCAAACCCACATGTGACAGCCTGTTTCAGACTTTTGGTTCTCATCAGTACATAGCAGAAATTAATATGGCTGTATGAGATAGGGCTTGGACCAGTACAACAGAGTAACCAAGCAGCTCAGGGTGACCCAAACCACTCAGAATGTGTATAGGAGGATAAAGGAGACCAAAAAGCCCTCCTACTAAAAAAAAGCAAAGCTTGGTGTAATTTTTCTTCTTAAAGAGGAACTGTAACATAAAAATATCCCCTGGGGGGTACTCACCTCGGGTGGGGGAAGCCTCCGGATCCTAATGAGGCTTCCCACGCCGTCCTCCATCCGTCAGGGGTCTCGCTGCAGCCCTCCGTGGAGTCCGGGCAGCGGTGACGTCATTATTTACCTTCCTGGCTCCTGCGCAGGCGCTCTGACGGCTGTCGGCTCCGAACTACACGGAAATACCCGATCGCCGTCGGGTCCGCTCTACTGCGCAGGCGCAAGTTTCCTGCGCCTGCGCAGTAGAGCGGACCCGAATGAGATCGGGTATTTCCGTGTAGTTCGGAATGGAAAGCCGCCACAGCGCCCCCGCTGGAGCCAGCAAAGGTAAATATTGAAATGACAGTCGGCACAGTCGCCGGCTGTTCGGAGGGCTGCGGAGAGACCCCCGTGGGACAGAGGACGGCGTGGGAAGCCTCATTAGGATCCGGAGGCTTCCCCCACCCGAGGTGAGTACCCCCCAGGGGATGTTTTGAATGTTACAGAGTCTCTTTAAAACAGAAGCAAATCTGCAATAATTCAGCTATAAGTGAACATTTGTGGTTACCCACAATGCACTGCTACTGAATATGCAAATTATCCCTCTTTGCCCTTGGTTTGATATGACACTACTTCTTCTTCTTGCTTGGACCAGCCCCTTCTTCTTGCTTGGACCGGCCCTGGGGGCAGGGCGCTACTTCTTCTTCTTGTTTGAAGGTTGAGGCACTTAGTCTATTATATATATAGATGTTGCAATAACCGGGGCAAATGGCCAAATACAATTTGTGGGTTTTATCCACAGTACAACATTTTATTTTAAAACTATAATGGCTGAAAACTGAGAAATAATATTTTTTTTTCATTTTTTTTTTATTATTCCCATTAAAATGCAGTTAGAATAAAACAATTCTTAGCAAAATGTGCCACAAAAGAAAGCCTAGTTTGTGGTGAAAAAAAATGTATAGATTATTTCAGTGTGCTATGTATTGATAGTTATTGGCAGATGAATGGATGCAGCACTGAAATGTGAAAATTGCTCTGGTGTTTAAGGGGGAAAACCCTTAGAGGTTAAGTGGTTAAATTGTCCCCATAAAAGGAGGAAAGCCTTCCTAGATTATCAAAAATGTTCTCTTGATATTATCTGTTTACAAGAAACCTATTTTTCCCAAACCTCTACACCTCTATATTTCCACAAAAACTACCATAGATGCTTTACATTCTCTGTGACAAAAAAACATACAGGTGTTCTGATGCTCTTGCCTTTGCCTTACCCATGACAGTGGATAAATGTATTTTGGATTACGAAGGTCATTTTATTATCCTCCTGGGTTCTATCCAATCCACAAAACTCTGCATATTAAATATCTACACTCCACTGGATTCTCCCTTATACCCCATGAGGAAGGTAGTGAATGTCCTTGCAGATCTATCCAATGTGAAGGTCACTTGGACAGGCGATTTTAACATCGCCACCGACCCTCCCCTGACAAGTACCACTCTGCAATCTCTTGGAAACCATGCAGGAATCTAAATCCTTGGCCAAGCTTCTGACCTGCTCAGCATGTTGACTCTTGGAGAGAATTTAACCTCTCTTCTAGAGGCTATTCCTTTTATTCTCTCCTTTTATTCTCATCAGACATGTTTAGGATTGATGTAATCCTGCTGTCCGCATCTCTAATACCTAACTTAACATTTACCAGACATGTTATTAGCTCCTGCTCAGACCATCGTCTGGATGGCATGTGGCTCCCTCAGCACCTCCCTAACCTGCCCTCCCTGGAGACTTGGAGGGAACCTGCATGCTCCCGCTGCATTTACGGGGAGTGCATTTGGCCAGACTACACCTGTACCCATTGGTCCTGACTTGAGGATTTTATTTCCCCCGAACAGAGATGCAGGCGAACAGAGAGGAAGAAGAAGACTGTGTGGGGGCTGGGCAGAGGCAAGAGAGGCTCCAGCCTCAGGGTGCAGTGTAGGAGGGGGTACACAACTCACTCAACTATCACTTCCCTATGGTGCTTGAAGCAAAGAGAAATAAGAAAAGGGGATACATGGCAGTGACTGCAAGCCAGATTACCAGAGATTAAGGGGTTGGGGGACCTGGGGCACCTCTTAGTCTAATAGCAATCAGTGTGTGATGGCTGGGGTGGGAGGGATGGAGGGGTGCACTCTGGTGTCTCTGCCTTCTGTTCTGTTTACAAAAACGCCTCCCTGGGGATCTAATTAACAGTTTAACCACTTAATGACATGCTGACTTATAAAAACATCCTGCTAGAGCCTCTTAACTACTTTGGCCTCCTGGACGTACTAGGTACGCCCAGGAGGCCATGTGCGCGTCCGCGCGCTCCCGCGGCCGATCGCGCGCATGCACGCGCGCTCCCGGCCGCGGATCGTTAGCCCACGAATCAGTGCATCGGGCTATGGTGCCCGATCACTGATTCCTCTCCCCCGCAGAAAAAGCGACAGCTTCTCTCAGAAGCTCCGCTTTTTCTGGCTGTTGCGTCCCCCATGCGTCCCTCTAAGCGTATGTTACGCTTAGAGTGACGTCATGTAAACAAACTCATGGCCGCCATCTTGTGGCCAAAAAGTAAAACTACAACTAAAAGTAAAAATAATTAAATTCAACACACATTTACATTATAAAAATTACTGTTTCCATCCCACCCTCCCAAAAATACCCAAATAAAATGTTTAATACAAAAAATAAAAAAAAACCATGTAAATAAAAAAAAAAAACATGTAAATATTTACTTAAGGGTCTAAACTTTTTAAATATCAATGTAAAGATGAAATATTTCTATATTTTTTTTATTTTAAACTTGTAATTAGTGATAGATGCAAAACGGAAAAAATGCACCTTTATTTCCAAATAAAATATTGTCGCCATACATTGTGATAGGGACATAATTTTAACGGTGTAATAACCGGGACATATGGGCAAATACAATACGTGAGTTTTAATTATGGAGGCATATATTATTTTAAAACTATAATGGCTGAAAACTGAGAAATAATGATTTTTTTCCGTTTTTTTCTTATTCTTCCTGTTAAAATGCATTTACAGTAAAGTGCCTCGTAGCAAAATGTGCCCCCCAAAGAAAGCCTGATT
Organism: Hyperolius riggenbachi; assembly: GCF_040937935.1. Taxonomy (NCBI): domain Eukaryota; kingdom Metazoa; phylum Chordata; class Amphibia; order Anura; family Hyperoliidae; genus Hyperolius; species Hyperolius riggenbachi. The sequence continues at coordinate 46,316,970 of NC_090652.1, read as the reverse complement.
GGTGGCGGAAAAAACAAGATATAGATCAGTTCATTGTGATAAGTAGTGATAAAGTTATAGGCTAATGAATGGGAGGTGAAAATTGCTCGGATGCATAAAGTGAAAACGACTGAAGGCTGAAGTGGTTAATGGCTCCAGGACATTTTTATAAATCAGACAGTGCTGCTGCCGCGGTGCGCATGCACGTGAAAATAGTGAGAAAAAAAAAACACCAAAGAAAAAATACACCTTTATTTCCAAATGATATATTGTCACTATACTTTGTACTAGGGACATAATTCAAATCTTCTGATAACCAGGACAAATAGGCAGATAAAATGTGGGTTTTATGTACAGTAGCAGTGTTTATATTAAAACCATAGGGGATGAAATTGGAGAAACAGTGTGTTTTTTTTTTTTTCATTTTTTCCTTGTATTTCTCTTTAAAATGCATAGAAAATAAAGTAATTACTGAAAATAAATATCAACCCCAAAAAGCCCAATTGGTGGTGAAAAAAATCAAGATATAGATCATTTCATTGTGATTAGTAGTGATTAAGCTATTGGCAAATGAAAGGGATGAGCACGGAAAGGTGAAAATAGGTCTTGTCCATTAGGGTAAAAACCGCCTTGGAGTGAAGTGGTTAAAAACAACCCTGAGGAGCATTTTCGAACATGCTCTCAAAAGTGGCGTCATTGCAAGAGATCTTTATGACTATTTATATGTCCAATACCCTATCACTCGGGTATTGTACGTATTACCAAAAATTTACAAACATCCTACACAGCCCTCTGGACGCCACACAGTGGCCGAGATAGGGTCTGTTTTTTCCTCTGTGGCCACCTTTCTGGATGAGGTTTTGGCACCTTTGATTAAATCGACACCTTCTTATTTGAAGGATACTAGTGAATTTCTGGATAGGATTGGTCGATTGACCTTTGACCCTCTCAAAGAATATTGGCTAGTTAGTTCAAGACGTTCAGTCCCTGTGCACTTCCATCCCCCAAGTAGAGGGGATATGTGCTTCATTGAAACTGATTGCCAATAGTGATATGTATGATATCAATTAACTTTTTTTGAAAAAATTTTTTTTGTTCTGGAGAATAATTATTTTCTATTCAAGGATGCCTTCTTTTTACAGAAACGGGGAACAGCAATGTGATCAAATGTCACCCCATCTTTCGCGGGCGCATTCATGCAGGACTTCAAAGGTCACTATGTGTATTCCAATGCAGTGTTCACAGACCATTGCAAGTTATGGTGGCACTTCATTGATGACATCTTCTCCATATGGTAGGGTGACACTGGATCCCTACTGTCCTTCCAAGAGGAACTGAATCAGTTCCACCCAAATATTGGGTTTGACATAGTGTATGAGAAGGAACAATTGTCCTTTTTGGACACCTTGGTAAAAAGGGTGAGCACTACTCTCATCACAGATATTTATCACAAGCCCACAGACTGCAATCAGTTATTGAAGGGACTCTGAGCTCTAAATAACACAAAAATGGTACTCACCTGGGGCTTTTTGCAGCACAGTGTATGTCGGGAGGTCCCACGGCGTCCATCCGGCTCTTCTCCCATGGCCTGGCCAGAAATGGCTCCCCGGCGGCTCCCAGCGACACTGGGCCCGAGTGTCGGGCTCCTTCTTCCGCAAACGTCACGTCTGTCGTCACCACGCCGGCCGCCTCGCTTCATCACGGCGGCCGGCGTGACAGTACGGCGCATGCGCGATTAAACCGGTGACGACAAACGTGATGTTTGCGGAAGAAAGAGCCCGATGTTGTGGATCAACAGAATTGTTACTGAGCCAGAGGTGGCCACTGAGCATAGAAAGCAGTTGGTGGAAAAGATCAGTGACAGGGGTTACCCTTCAGATCTACTGTCTTAGGTGGAACAACTGACAGATTCCCTGTCATCATCCACCTTGCCACAGTCTTCTGGAGTGGATAGAAGAATACCCTTTGTATGTCAATATCACGGCCAGTCTTGAAAAATACAGGCATGTATACGTAAGCACTGGCATATTTTAAGTAGCACCTATCCTGAAATTCTGGAGCTTGCCTCCCCCCTGTCACTGCATACAGAAAAAATACCACCATTAGGAACAAATTGATTCGATCTGATACTATACCAGAGATTAAGCAACATATGACTACATTTTTGGGTGCCCTCCGTCTTGGCAGCTTCCCTTGCTTATCTTGTAGCAAGTGTTCAAATGTGATTACGGGCCAGTGGTTTGAGGATAGCCGGAGAAACAAGAAATTTAAAACTACCCATTTCCTTACATGTCTGAGCTCTTATGTTTATCTCTTGCGGTGCCCTTGCGGGCTCTTTTACATTGGCGAAACGACGCAGAAAGTACGCAATCGTATTGGACAACATAGGAGCTTTGTACATGGCAGAAGTTGTGAGCTTCCGGTTGCCAGACATTGTGTAGATAAGGGTCACAAGGATAAATTCATGATCATAGATCATGTACCTAAATTATAGGAGAGGTGGTGATTGCATCACAAAATTAAAACTGTAACTACTGAAGTGTTTTGGATAGAAAAGTTGGGGACTTTATTCCCCATTGGCTTAAATAGGAATTACGATTTGCATCTGTTTTTGTGATTTTCACAGGTCACCATGGAAACATCCATACCAACATGGAATCACTGGACATTTTGGATATGGACTTGAAATTATAATCTGCAGTCAGATAAGTGTGATTTTATAACATGCATCTTGTTGTTATATATACTTTTCACATTCAATTTTGCATTCATATTTGCACTCAATTTGCATTTAATTATGGTTTTGAGCTTGGTTTGTCACCCAGGCCTGTATGAGTTCATTTCTTGTGTGGGCGTGTATATAATTGTTTCAATCTCTGTGTGTGATTAGCTTGACAAAGGGTGGGACGCTTGAAACTGTTGCTTGCATCATTTAGGCCCGGTGCACACCAAAAACCGCTAGCAGATCCGCAAAATGCTAGCAGATTTTGAAACGCTTTTTGTTATTTTTCTGTAGCGTTTCAGCTAGCGTTTTGCGGTTTTGTGTAGCGTTTTTGGTGTAGTAGATTTCATGTATTGTTACAGTAAAGCTGTTACTGAACAGCTACTGTAACAAAAAACGCCTGGCAAACCGCTCTGAAGTGCCGTTTTTCAGAGCGGTTTGTGTTTTTCCTATACTTAACATTGAGGCAGAAACGCATCCGCAATCCAAAATCTGCAGCAGCCCGGGAGTATGCGTTTCTGCAAAACGCCTCCCGCTCTGGTGTGCACCACCCCATTGAAATACATTACCCAAGCGGATCCGCACCCGCAAGCGGATCGCAAACCGCAGCGGAAACGCTCTGGTGTGCACTAGGCCTTACTGTTTGGCTCCAATAAAGAGCATTCATGTGCTGCAGACCCTTGTGGACTTTATATTCCTTTGAGGATTTGGGGAATCCTCTGTTCTGCCTGCATACACATCCCTGAGTGGAATTACATGTAGTGCTGCTGATCCACTGATCTACTATTAGGCCCAGTGCACACCAAAACCGCTAGCAGATCCACAAAACGCTAGCGGTTTTTGGTACGGATTGCAGAGATTTGGCCCAGTGCACACTGAGCAGATTAGGATGCGATCCGCCGGCCGCATCTGCCTGTAAAGCCGCTTGGCTATTGTATTTCAATGGGCTGGTGCACACCGGCGGTTTGTTTTTAGCAAACCGCAAACGTGCCTCCTGCTGCACGTTTGCGGTTTGCTAAAAAACTCAAACCGCCGGTGTGCACCAGCCCATTGAAATACAATAGCCAAGCAGCTTTACAGGCAGATGCGGCCATGTAATTCCACTCAGGGATATGTATGCAGGCAGATTAGTCAGTGCCGGTAGGGATGCTCATTTGAGTTCTGTGTAATTAAAATTTCCGCATTTCCGATCAGAAATGTGTATTTCTGATCGGTAAAGAAACTTGGAAATTGAATTTCTGTCAAAAATACCACATTACAGCAATTCTATGATTTTAGCACAATCACATAACTCTGAAGCATTGGACCAATCGGAGAATGCACAGTCAACTCAGAAGTGTTTGGCCAAAGAGAAAAAAATGACCAAAAAAACCCCTCCAATCGGAAAATGATCGGAAATCTGCAGAATAAGTAATCGACATTAGTGCAAATCGGAATTTCAGCAGAATCAGAAAATGTACATTTCCGACGTGGAAAGCTTTAAACTGGACTATTAATATACATAGGTTTTTACTTTAGTTATTAACCACTTAAGCCTATCTGGACAAACATTCTTGTCCAGATAGGCTGTGCGCACTCCTGTGGGCCGCGCGCGCTCCCGCGGCCGTTAGCCCAGCGATCAATGAATGGGATTATAGATCCCATTTATTGATCGAAGCCCCCTGCAGAAAACCCAACAGCCTCTTATCAGAGGCTGCTGTTTTTTCTGATTCACAAAAAAAATCCCGTCCTCCTAATGCATCCTGGAAGCGTGATTGTACGCTTCCAGGACTTTTTGACTGAGGCCATCTTGTGGCCAAATAGTAAAACTACACCCACATCTATTTTTTATCAAGCAAATGCCTTATTTTACATTTAAAATTAGCTGTTTACCTCCCACACCACAAATAACCTTAACAAATTTTTTTTTTATAAAAAAAAGACAATTAAAAAAACAAACAAATAAACAACATAAATAGTTACCTAAGGGTCTGAACTTTTTAAATAAGCATGTCAAAGGAGTATATTAATATATTTTGTTTAAATGATGGGCTTGTAAATAGTGATGGACGCAAATTGAAAAAATTTACCTTTATTTCCAAATAAAATATCGGCGCCATACATTGTGATAGGGACATAATTTAAATGGTGTAATAAACAGGACAAATGGGCAAATAAATTACATGAGTTTTAATTATGGTAGCATGTATTAATTTCAAACTATAATGGCCAAAAACTGAGAAATAATGATTTTTTTATATTTCTATCTTAATATTCCTGTTAAAATGGATTTATAATAAATTCTTAGCAAAATGTATCACTCAAAGAAAGCCTAATTGGTGGTGGAAAAAAACAAGATATAAATCAATGCATTGTGATGAGTAGTGATAAAGTTATTGGCAAATGAATGGGAGGTGAAAAAATAAACAACCCTGTGGGCTTAAGTGGTTAAAGGGACCACGCTTAGAAAAGGGGCTGTTGTGTATCTTTCAGTGAAGATGTTTAAAGGGGACATTGGTTACTTATGACACTTAAAACCAATATACTGAGTCAATAAATTGAACATAAAGAGTGAGGCAAACATTGGAAATTTTTCACGATACCATTTCAGTATAAAAAAAACTTTCAGCTTGAGTAAAAGAGAAAAAAAAATTAACAGCAATGTTGTTACTATACCTTTTTCACTTGTCCAGTGGGTTCTCAAGCCGTTGGGGCCATTGATGGTTGGAGCCAAAAACTGGAACTGCATGATCTGACTGTTTAGTCTGTGCAGAGGAGGCTGCTTGGACCGGCTGTCATCTTTGTGTAGTGCAGGCTGGGCTGTTGGCTCTGGGAGGTGAAGGCTGGTCTTGCATGACCCCAAGGCATGTGTTCAGCTTGAGCCAGTTAAGTAGCTGAAGAAAGGTGGAAGTGTATGGAGGCCATGGGGATCGGAGGACCTGGAGCTGTACATTGGCAGGCTGCCATTGCATACAGCTATGTTGGAAGACGCCAGGGAGAAGAGGAACCCTTGGAGAAGCTGGAGCGAAGTCGGAGAGGAGCATGAGGAGTGCGGCGCTAGATGGGTAAAACATGATTGCAGTATAGCTTGGGAGGGTAGCTGGGGGTTAGTGAAGTGTGTAGCCTAGTGTAGTGTATAGTCTAGTGTGCAGTGTAGTGTACACTCTAGTGTGTAGTGTGTAGTCTAGTGTAGTGTAGTATAGTGTAACTGGTAAGGGCAGCAGGGGGTTAGTGTAGTGTAGTGTGTAGTCTACTGTAGTGAGTAGTCTAGTTTTGTGTAGTGTATAGTCTAGGGTGCAGTGTAGTGTGTAGTCTAGGGTAGTGTAACTGGTAAGGGCAGCAGGGGTTAGTGTAGTGTAGCTGATCAGTGTAGCTCATGCTAGGTAGTGATGGGCGAACACTTACCGAACACTTACTGTTCGGGTTCGGGTGACGTCATTCAGCGCGCCTGCCCCCTCCCGCCACCAGGGGGTGCCGGTCCTCCCGAGAGCCGGCCGGCCCCTCCACAAGCCCCCCCCGCACCCGCTGTATCATGGCTCTCGGGAGGACCGGCACCCCCTGGTGGCGGGAGGGGGCAGGCGCGCTGAATGACGTCACCCGAACCCGAACAGTAAGTGTTCGGTAAGTGTTCGCCCATCACTAATGCTAGGTACACACGATACAATTTTTTGACAGATTTACCTGCCAGATCGATTTTTTTTCCAACATGTCCGATCTGAATTTTGATTGATTTTCTATAAAAGTGAACGGAAATCAATCGGAAAATCAATTGAAATTCAGATCGGACATGTTGGAAAAAAATTGATCTGGCAGGTAAATCTGCCAGAAAATTGTATCGTGTGTGCCTAGCATAAGGTAGACTAGCTTAGAGACAGGTTTTTGGGGGAAGAAAGGGTCCATAGGATGAACCTGCACCATAGACAACAAAGGAACAAGATGGTCCTAAGAACCGCACCAAAACGAATTAATGTAATCAAAAGATAGCGTTTACTGGTATAATTAGTAAACAGAATAAAAACAATTAAAAACAGACACACCTGGGTGGTATCAATAAATACATGCTACCCAAAAATACATAAGGAATTCATAACACCAATGCTTCATGCTCAATGTAATATAACTATTTATCACATAATGAATGCAAAACACTCCCACCATGGGGTGCAAAAATAAAGTGCTTAGTGCAATAAGTAAGGCTCCAGAGGGAACAGTAAAGTGACTAGTGTATGTGTAAAATGATATAGAAAGCGACAGGCAGGTAAGAGTAAGAAGAAGCAAGCCAACAAAGCGAAGGAGACACCTAAAAAAGTGATAACAGCAACGCTAGAATGGTGGAAGTGAAAGCGGTAGGACCGCTAAGAAAAAGTCAGATCGCACTTACCAAATGAACGGGAGAGGAGCTTGGGCCACCCATGTGTGACGCCATCACGATTCGCCGCTATCTGCTGTTTCATCCGGGCATGTGACAGCAAGGCTGTGATGTACATGTATAGGCAGCAGTGAGCGGAGCGATGGTAGGCAGTTCAGGGCCAGCCTCTTAATGGGATGCAGAGTGTGCGTGGCCACGCATGAGGGACTGGGCCCCACGTACCATGTGTCGTGGAAACCCATCCCCATCAAGGAAGATAAACCAGCCACGTGTCCCACTGCCATGGGAACTAATACAAAGCCAGAGGAGTAAACATTTATACTGATACCAATCTCAGGGTAGATATCAAATACAACTAAAGACACACCAGGTTTAGTATTTTTCTTTTGTTTCCATGATTTTTTTTACCTCTAAACCTAGGTGCATCTTATATTCCGGAGCATCTTAAATTCAGAAAAATGGGGTATATACAGAAAGAAAATCTATAATATGCATCCTCAAATAATTGACATTGTCTAATGAATGCTGATAGCTACGGTTAGTTATGGAATAGGCCTACACTGCTGTAAAGGAAACTGAAAGTGAAATAAAGGTAACCTAAAGTGAAATAAAGGTGGGTAGTTTAACTTACCTGGGGCCTCTTCTAGTCTCCAGTTGTAATCCTGGCCCCTCACCGTCTTTTTGCACTGTTCCATTCAGTAGCTGTGCCATTCTGAAAGCTGCATACACTACCTCAGGTCACACACCTCTAGATCAAGCTTCCATGGATGGAAGCGCTCTGCGTCATCACAGTTTGTAAAAATTGCTGCTGTGCATGTGTTGAATGCACCCAGCTGCCGGAGCGTGATTGAGGAGGCACGCAGCTGGGGCTGTGCATGCCTAGTAGCCTTTGACTGTCTCAGCCCAGCTTTGCAGGGGTTCCCCCACCGCTACCCGGAGGGGATCAGGAGGACGCCATGGGCACAATAGGAGTCCAGGGAGCTCGAAGAAGCCCCAGGTAAGTTAAAATCTTTTTTTCTTTGGACTTAAGGATCCCATTTAATTATCAGAAACAGTCATTTAGTGCACCAAGTACCACGGTGAGTTGTATACCTGGGAATTGGTTTTGGCTCATAAAGGTTCTGGAAGGATGGGGGGATAATGTCTAAAAGCCAAGAGCTGAGGCTGCCATACTACGGTGCCACCAGTCGCACTTTGCATCATCTGTTATCCCTAAGGAGACTTGAGGGGCTGAGGGAGGCGAAGGTTCAGTAGTAATGGCATTATGAAAACGGAGTCATAAACAGATGCTCGGTCCACACTTGAGGGAAAAGTGCTACACTTTTCAGGATCAGAGGAGAAATGGACATGCAAAGGATCCTGTGTTAAAGAGACACTGAAGCGAAAAAAAATATATGATATAATGAATTGGTTGTGTACTATGAATAATTACTAGAAGATTAGCAGCAAAGAAAATATTCTCATATTTTTATTTTCAGGTATATAGTGTTTTTTCTAACATTGCATCATTCTATAATATGTGCAGATTACACAACACTTAGCATTCAAAATGATTCTTTCAGAGCTGTCTGTGAACTAATGACCTCTCCTCTGCCAGAGGAAAAGTAAATAGTTCAGGTACAGTTGAGATAATAAAAGTCAGAAAACAGCCCTCTCCAGGACTTTGAAAGTCGCAGAGCTTAAAGTGAACCGAGCACCTTTTTTTCACTCAGAACATTTCTATAGCACATGAAAAATATATGCCGACTATCTGTTTCATTATTAAAATAAACTTTAATTTTACCTTGTATTTTACATTCAAAGTTGTTAAATTGGCCTGTTTGAGCAGACCTGCCGACCGTCCCCATCCGCAGAAAGTTCAGTAACCTCTAATTGTTTTATTGCGCTAATTACCAAGAGGTAAACCATGCCTTTCATCAGCAAAGAGGGTGAATAATTAGGAGTGTGTTTTCAAAGCATGCTGTATATGTAGTGACACCTCTAGTGTGTCTACAGATAGTATCAGATCAAATTGGTTTAATAAAGATTTTAAAATTAGGCAATTCATGACATGTGCAACCACCTATGTTGTGTATGTGCTAACATGTGGGTGTGACAAGCAATATGTAGGCAGGACTACGCAGCCATTAAAGAAAAGGTTGTATCAACACATATAGGAAGGGGTATAAATCACATAGTGTGTCTGCCCACTATTTGGAAGCACATGCAAAGAATCCAGGATGTCTCAGAGCTGTTGCAATCGAGCACGTACGATCACATTGGCGCGGGTCAAACCGATTGCAGCAGTTGTGCAAAAAAGAGACGGAATGGATCCATAGGTTGGGGACCCTCAGTCCGAGGGGACTCAACATTGAGTTGGATATTAATTGTTTTATCTCTAATGAGTAGGGACATAAGATTATGATCAGGCAGAGGAGGGATACTGTATATGAACTCCATTATAATGAGAGTATGTGTATTTGGGGTATGTGAGATAATATGTTTATTTACGGGGGGGGGGGGGATTTATCTGATTATGGAGTAATTGGGCACTGAATTAAGGTTGTCAAAATGTTGTGGTTATTAATTTATTAAGTTACAGGTCACGTATTTCACGTTTGTTAGTATAATGTATACACATATGAAGGAGGAAGTTCTGTGGTATTCTGGGTAGGTAGGATATTGTGATATGGTATATAATGTTATGAGCACGTATATAATTAATAATGGGCAGCATTATGTCCTCTAAAGGGATAGATTAGGGATATTAAAATCAACATAATAGTGATGGGTGTATGCATAACCGTATGCACTATGCAATGCACAAAAGGGGGGATAGGATCATTCACTCGTAATTTGCATAATAGCATGGAAGGCATAATAGTGTGTTTTTTTCACTTTTAAATATATTGGTGGGGGTTGTCCTTTATATGTCCCTTAAAGGGATAGCTATTAGGGGTATTATAAATCTAATATAATATTGATGGGTGTATACATAATTGTATGCATTATGTAATGCACAAAGGGTAGATATAATCCTTTCACTCGTATTTCGTATAAAGTATGGGAAGCATAATAAATTATATTGGTGGGGGATAGCATAAAAATATAACTTGGGGTAGGGTGAGAATTAAAGATTTAGGGTCACTGTACATAATAATGTAGATGGTTTAATTTTATATACACTCGTAGTAGTATATGGATTTGTGCAGTAATCATGTCCTTATAAGGGAGAATGGTGGGAAGTAGTGTTAATTCTTCCATGAAGGGTTTTTTAAAAATGTTTAACATGTAATTTTATGTATACCGCATGATATCATAGCCAGCACGCTTCTGGGGCTGCCTAGCAACATTGAGAGGACGGAGTGGCGGGCGGCACTCGTAGCAGAGGAGGTGCGGTGTGCGTGTATGAATCCGACGTCTGATGCGATCTCCAGCCCCTGAATGAGTCACGGTGTGTGACGAAACGCGTAGGGCGGAGTCGGAGGCGTGCTGACGTCATTGAGGAAGTAGAGGCAGGATCAGGTATTCGTGCTGCTCTATGATATCCGCGGACGGAGTGGTAATGAAATAACCTGTAAGCCTGCATTTTAAAGTTTTAAATAAATGACTTTCATTGGCATACACTGATCCTACTCCTTGGCTGGCTGGATTCACTTACGGATGTGGATGTGATATGCAATAGAGAAAGACGCGCTTCTGGTGAGTGCACCCACAAAGGGGGAGCTGAACGTTGTTTTTTTCCCTTATTCTGGTGGTGGCACTACCCCCTGGAGTGCGGCACGAGGTGCTTACTGTAGTCAGTAGTAGACTGTACTTGGCACTATGTGCATCTTCTGATTTTTATTACAGGGCAATTGAGCGCGGTGATCTAGTGTGATTAAAGGTTGTATTGAGGGTGGAGTGACCCTATTCATTACTGCGATCCCCTGTTATCTGTGACTGGTCCATTGGAGCGCAGTATTCCCTATTTTGTTTAATAATCTTTCTGTAGCAAAGCTAGACTGAGCTCAGTCAGGGATTCTTATCAGAGGTGCTAACAGTCAGATTAAACAGAGAACAATGAAACAAAGAGCAGATTAGGTGTTTACTGTCATGTTCCCACTGATTTATAAGGTAAAATACAAGAGGGTGCTTCCTCTCTGGTTCTCCCGTTTAAGTATAGGAACCGTTTACATTTTATTGCTTTAGTGGATTTATTCATTTTGGTATGGCTACCACAGCACAAAGTCCTGTCCTACACAATCTGTCTAGATAAGGGGATGCATTTCCTTTAGAAGACTATGATGGATGCATCTGCTCCAGACAGGGCAGTTTCTTGGGCAGTGTGGGCAGGGAGACCACCCTGGGCACAGACTGGCAAGTAGAAGAAGGGGGGCGCAGGCAGAAAGACATAATCGCTAGGGAGCTGGTGACGTGAGGTGCAGCTAAATGGAAGAAGAAAGAAGATTACCAACGCGATCATCTTCCTTGACTCCTCCTAGGCTGCCTGCGTTAGACATCGTCATTATCATGTCACCACCGTGTGATGACACCTGATGTTCTGTAGCGGTACTGCAGGCTGCCAGTGCGCGGCATCCATGGAAGAATAAGCTTTCCGGGCTCTCTGCGTCTGTGTGTTTTCCTGGTCCCTGCTTGCTCTTGGATGAGCAGCTGGTCACTAGTAAGTAGGCAGATCTTCTTGTGACCTGTGGCTGTGTAACTGTCCTTAAAGGGAACCTTAACTGCCGGTGAAAAATAAATTCACTTACCTGGGGGCTTTCCCAAGCCTCCTGCAGCCGTCCTGTGCCCGCGCCGGTCCTTCGGTGCCCTCTGGTCTCCTTCCGCCGCTAAGTTTCGTTTTCGGACGACTGCCAGTCGTCCTCGGGCCTCTTCCGCATTCCTCGTCGTAAACAGCAGTAAAGCGCGTCCGCATGACGCGTTTGGCGTCATGCGCATGACGCGTTTGGCGTCATGCGGACGCGCTTTACTGCTGTTTTACTGCCGACTTTAATGGTTAATAGCAAATCCACCTTAAATGCTAGAAACCCTAAATTTGCAGGATATGTTAAGGGGATCATTGGGAATAGGAGGAAAAAAACAATTTTTCAAAAAGACCTTATAGTTTTTGAGAAAATCGATTTTAAAATTTCGAAGGAAAAAAGTATACTTTTGAATGCGGTAAATGTCACTTTTAGTAGCAAACCTAACGGTAGTGTAATTTTACATGCATCAAAAGAAAGAGCAATAAATTTCCTGACGGGGTTTCCTGGGGGTCCATACGCAGCCGCAGCACTTTGGCCATGGATGGCTATACAGCCGCAATATGGCTGTATGAAGATCCCTGGCATTTTTTCCTATTTTCCCAATTTATTTTTTTATTTTTTTTTTATATTTAGAGTGTGGGAATTTAAAAAAAAAATTACGTGGGGTCCCCCTCCTGAAACCTTTTAACCCCTTGTCCCCCATGCAGGCTGGGGTAGCCAGAATGTGGAGCTCCGACTGATTGGGGCTTCACACCCTGACTATACCAGCTGCAAAAAAGGTCCCTTAATGCCGATTTTTGTTCCGGGGTATCTGTTGGGGGGGCCCCCAGGTTTATTTTGCCCTGGGGCCCCATTGTTGCTTAAACCGGCCCTGGGATGGAGTGAGAGAGGCAACTCCTCCCAGCTGAGCTCACTGAGGGATCAGGTTACAGGCACCACAGGCAGCAGCTCTTGGTTACAAAGTTAACTCCTTGTCTCACACGCCAAATATCACTGCTGGCAATGTGTACTACTACTCACACACCAAATATCACTGCTGGCAATGTGTACTACTACTCACACACCAAATATCACTGCTGGCAATGTGAACTACTACTCACACACCAAATATCACTGCTGGCAATGTGTACTACTATTCACACACCAAATATCATTGCTGGCAATGTGTACTACTACTCACACACCCACTATCAGGCCCAGTGCACACCAAAAACGCTAGCAGATCTGCAAAATGCTAGCGTTTTTTGGAGCAGATTTTCAGAGCAATTCTAGGCATGTTTAGAGACGTTTTCTAAACATGCCTAGCGGTTTTAGGAGCGTTTTCGGGTAGCAGATTACACATATTGTTACGGGCCCGTTCACACCTATAATCGCAAACCGCCAGTGATTTTGCAGGAGTGATTTTCCCGTGATTAACGCGGAAAAATCACTGGACACTGTGGCGGTTTTGGAGCGATCACGATTAGTGTGCTTTGCACACTAATCACAATTGCTAAATGCAAATCGCCGGCAAACTGCTGCATGAAATGTGTTTGCGGTTATCGCTAACCGCAAATGCGGCAGTGAGAACACTGCCATTTGCAACAATGTGTAGCGGTTTTTACTAAACCGCTAGCGGTTTGCCATGAGTGGGAATCGCGCGATTCCCACTCAGGTGTGAATGGGCCCTAAAAGCTGTTACTGAACAGCTTCTGTAACAAAAGCGCCTGGCAAACCGTTCTGATGTAGCGTTTTCCAGAGCGGTTTGCGTTTTTCCTATACTTTACTTTGAGGCAGAAACGCTTCTGCAAACCGCAAACGTGCTGCAGGACCCACGTTTGCGGTTTGCTAAAAACCTCAAACCGATGCTGTGCATCATCCCATTGAAATACATTAGCCAAGCGGTTTCACTGGCGGATGCGGTCGGCGGATCACTCCTAAAAATAAATAAAGCTCTGATTTACAGAATTCCCAGCATGCTCAGGGAGAATCACATGGGCAGGCCATAAAATGTTGACTTAAAGGATTTCCGAGGCCAAAATGACGAAAACACTTTACCTTTTTATCTGCAGAATCCACGGAAGATGCCCTCCGCTCCGTACTGCCGTCAATCTAGTCCTTTTAGTTCCCCCAGGGCTTGTCCCGACCCCACCGAACAGGTCGCATCCATTCCACCCCTAAGATGGGCGCCGCCTTGATCCGCAGCTGCACAGCCTTTAGCCCGTCTCCAGCCGCATAGTCGTTCCCGGCATCCTCTTCAGTACACAGCAGGGATTGATATGGTTGTATGAGATAGGGCTTGGACCAATACAACAGAGTAACCAAGCAGCTCGGGGTGACCCAAACTACTAAGAATGTATAGGGGGATAAAAGGGACCAAAAAGCCCTCCTACTAAAAAAAAAGCAAAGCTTGGTGTAATTTACCTTCTTAAAACAGAAGCAAATCTGCAATAATTCAGCTATAAGTGAACATTTGTGGTTACCCACAATGCACTGCTACTAAATATGCAAATTATCCCTTTTCACCCTTGATTTGATATGGCACTACTTCTTCTTCTTGCTTGGACCAGCCCCTTCTTCTTGCTTGGACCGGCCCTGGGGGCAGGGCGCTACTTCTTCTTCTTGCTTGAAGGTTGAGGCACCTACTCTATTATATATATAGATGCTTAATGTTTTAGAGCAAAAATGTATTTTTGCGTTTTATACCATTGTAAAGAGGGACTGTAACCAAGGATTGAACTTCATCCCAATAAGTAGCTTATACCCCCTTCCCCATGAGAAATCTTTACCTTTTCTCAAATAGATCTTTGGGTGGGGGGAGGGGGTCTGTATGGCTGATACTGTGGTGAAACCCCTCCTACAGTGTGATATCAGCTGTGTGTGTGAACCTGGTTGCACTGTGGGAAATAATGGTTTCCAACTGCCAAGCAACCAGTATCTCCCTCTACTGCATATGTATATCTATAAAAAAAAAAAACCTTTTAGCCTATTGCAACATTAGTGGGTGTGACTATAAATGACATTTGGTGTTTAGTTTTTGTCATGTCTGCCAGTAGTAAGGTTTGATGATGTGCAGGCCTATTGTGGATCAAACAACATGAACAAATTACATGGCGAATATCAATAATTTCTTGATCTCTCTTCTATTTTTTTACTTCTCACTTTGCAAAGTATTGATTCAGTTTGTTCCCCTTTTCGCTAAAGTTCCTCTTTCAATTGTAATAGTCTTGTTTGTTTTGTACTTGTTATGAAGCAGTTTCCTGTGGTTTTGTGGTACACGAACACTCAGAAAGGCTTGAAGAGTAGGTTTCCTCTTATTCAACCTGCAAAGATGAACAATTTAACCTCCCTGGCAGTCAATTAACACCGCCAGGGGGCAGCGCAGCACTATTTTTTTTTTAAATCATGTAGCTAGCAAATCGGCCCAGCAGGGCCTGAGAAATCCTCCTGCGCGGCGTAGCCCGTGCTCTGCACAGGCTTACCGCCAGGGAGGTTAAGGGCTCGTACTTCAACATATGAAATTAATATTATTCAAATGTTTTTTAATTTAATAAATTATAGTGTGTAATAATAAATTGTATGTGTAGTATGGATAATGAATAGAACATTAGTAGCAAAGAAAAGAGTCTCGTATTTTTATTTTTGGCTACATAGCTTTTTTTCTATAACATTGCATCATTCTCTAATATTTGCAATTTACAAATTACACTCTGTATTTTAAATAATGAAACCGAGCCGAGCTAATGAACCTTTGAACTTCCTGCCAGAAATCCTTAAATAAACAAGACACAGTGAGAGATAGTGAACTGAAAGAGACTCTGTAACAAAATGTTCAGCCTTATTTCTTCTATCCTATAAGTTCCTGTTCTAATGTGGTCTGTCTTACTGCAGCCTTTCCTAGTTGCACAGTGGCTGTATTATCTCTGTTATATAATCTAATCTTCTTTCCTCTGACTGCTTTGTCGGGCTCAGGCAGAAATGTGCTGTCTGCTGTTATAGGCAGAAGCTATACACACCCTCTCCACTCCCCCTCCAGGCTCTGTATGAGTCAAAGACTGAGCTCCTCTGAGCCTATCACAAGCTGGTTAGCAGCCATGTATTTTGTTTGTAAACACTGCCTAAAAGTGGCAATTACAAGCCAGGATTGCAGCAGGGAGCAGGCATGCTTTTTATTGTAAGAATTTTAAAGTACAGATTCTCTACGTTTTTTAACTCTTCCTGTACCGGAAAACATGAGACTTTTTTCCTATGCTATTAATGTTCTATTTCTTAGCTGTACTGCACATACAATTCATTATCTCAGTAAAGTTTATTTTCGCTTCAGGTGTGCTTTAAAGTGAACCCAAGGTGAAAATAAACTGATGAGATAAATAAAAAATTACATTTATCCTCCTTCTAAAAATGACTTTTTTAAAGTGAATGTGTACAGTTTCAAAAAAGAAAAAGTCAGATACTCACCTAAGGAGAGGGAAGGCTCGGTCCTAATGAGCCTTCCCTCTCCTCTCCCGGTGCCCGGTCCCACGCAGGATCCCCCGTGGCAGTATTCAACCAGTTCGGTCAAATACTGCCACTTCCGCATGCCGAAGGGAGCTTTCGGAAGCCTAGTATGGAGCGGCCCGTCTTCGGAAGCCCGAGTGCTCCAGAAGACCTCCGAAGTCCCTGCGGCAGCGGACGCGAACGGGGTAGCCAGCACAGCACCGAGGGCCACGGGTGAGGAGAGGGAAGGCTCATTAGGACCGAGCCTTCCCTCTCCTTAGGTGAGTATCTGACTTTTTCTTTTTTGAAACGGTACCCATTGGCTTTAAGTGTGAGGGTTTAAATATAAAAAGAAACCCTGAGATAAAGTAGGCTGCGTGTTTTACTGTCTCTAATCAGTGGCAGTCTATTAAGTGTCACGGAGTGAGAGTACATGAACTATTGACCTTGTCCTACCTCTCCCCTGTGCTCAGAAGTTGTATTCTGCCAGGAAAACTTTTATGGCTGTAATTAGCTTATCAGTGATGTTTACTATATTCTGGCCAAAGTACAGACAACACAGAAGCTGTCACTTCCATGCCTAGAAATTAACTCTTTCAGGCAGCAAAATAAAGCAAGTAAAACAGCCGGGTTATTAATGTTTTGTTCTGTACATACAAATGTTTATCCCATTATGTTACACATCGCCTCAAGTACACTTTAAGTGTAGCAGCCATGAGGCTAATTCCCTCTTCTTATTGGAAGTATAGACACTCTGTTACAGTGATCTTTTCTTTCCCTATTAAAAGTAAAACATCTTTTTTCCTCCCCTTTCAACTGCATTTGTTGCAATAGTCTCTTAGTTAACTTGAATCCTTCCTTCCTACCTTTCATTATAAGTCTATAAGCAGTGGCTAAGGAGCTATGGGCCCTGGTGCAAGTTTTGCTCCCCCCCCCCCAATCCAGCACTCTATACATAACAATTGACAGAGCCGGTTCAAGTAACAATTGGGCCCTAGGGCAAAATTAGCCCAGGGGCCCCACAACAGACACCCCTGACCAAAAAGCATCACTAGAGGCCCTTTGTTGCAGCCAAATTTCCCTCCTGGGCCCCTGAGTAGTGTTGGGCGAACAGTGTTCGCCACTGTTCGGGTTCTGCAGAACATCACCCTGTTCGGGTGATGTTCGAGTTCGGCCGAACACCTGACGGTGCTCGGCCAAACCGTTCGGCCATATGGCCGAACTAAGAGCGCATGGCCGAACGTTCCCCGAACGTTCGGCTAGCGCTGTGATTGGCCGAACGGGTCACGTGGTTCGGACCCGAACGCGCTCTGATTGGCCGAACTGTCACGTGGTTCGGGTAAATAAATACCCGAACCACGTCATATCTCCGCCATTTGTCTGTGGGTTTAGCTTTGGGTAGGCAGGCAGGGTAGTTCGCGCTCCAGCCACGCTAGCCAGGGTCCCCCCCAGTCATTGTGTGTCACTGCTGGGAACAGTAGTACACCGCTCGTTCAGCCACACTATATAGCATTCTGTGTACTGTTCTGTGTCTGCTGGGAACAGTGGTACACCGCTCGTTCAGCCACACTATATAGCATTCTGTGTACTGTTCTGTGTCTGCTGGGAACAGTGGTACACCGCTCGTTCAGCCACACTATATAGCATTCTGTGTACTGTTCTGTGTCTGCTGGGAACAGTAGTACACCGCTCGTTCAGCCACACTATATAGCATTCTGTGTACTGTTCTGTGTCTGCTGGGAACAGTAGTACACCGCTCGTTCAGCCACACTATATAGCATTCTGTGTACTGTTCTGTGTCTGCTGGGAACAGTAGTACACCGCTCGTTCAGCCACACTATATAGCATTCTGTGTACTGTTCTGTGTCTGCTGGGAATAGTGGTACACCGCTCGTTCAGCCACACTATATAGCATTCTGTGTACTGTTCTGTGTCTGCTGGGAACAGTAGTACACCGCTCGTTCAGCCACACTATATAGCATTCTGTGTACTGTTCTGTGTCTGCTGGGAACAGTAGTACACCGCTCGTTCAGCCACACTATATAGCATTCTGTGTACTGTTCTGTGTCTGCTGGAAACAGTAGTACACCGCTCGTTCAGCCACACTATATAGCATTCTGTGTACTGTTCTGTGTCTGCTGGGAACAGTAGTACACCGCTCGTTCAGCCACACTATATAGCATTCTGTGTACTGTTCTGTGTCTGCTGGGAATAGTGGTACACCGCTCGTTCAGCCACACTATATAGCATTCTGTGTACTGTTCTGTGTCTGCTGGGAACAGTAGTACACCGCTCGTTCAGCCACACTATATAGCATTCTGTGTACTGTTCTGTGTCTGCTGGGAACAGTAGTACACCGCTCGTTCAGCCACACTATATAGCATTCTGTGTACTGTTCTGTGTCTGCTGGGAATAGTGGTACACCGCTCGTTCAGCCACACTATATAGCATTCTGTGTACTGTTCTGTGTCTGCTGGGAACAGTGGTACACCGCTCGTTCAGCCACACTATATAGCATTCTGTGTACTGTTCTGTGTCTGCTGGGAACAGTGGTACACCGCTCGTTCAGCCACACTATATAGCATTCTGTGTACTGTTCTGTGTCTGCTGGGAACAGTAGTACACCGCTCGTTCAGCCACACTATATAGCATTCTGTGTACTGTTCTGTGTCTGCTGGGAACAGTAGTACACCGCTCGTTCAGCCACACTATATAGCATTCTGTGTACTGTTCTGTGTCTGCTGGGAACAGTAGTACACCGCTCGTTCAGCCACACTATATAGCATTCTGTGTACTGTTCTGTGTCTGCTGGGAATAGTGGTACACCGCTCGTTCAGCCACACTATATAGCATTCTGTGTACTGTTCTGTGTCTGCTGGGAATAGTGGTACACCGCTCGTTCGCCACTGTATAGCATTGTGCTCTGTGTCGCTGCTGGGAATAGTGGTACACCGCTCACCCGTCACTGTATAGCATTGTGCTCTGTGTCGCTGCTGGGAATAGTGGTACACCGCTCACCCGTCACTGTATAGCATTGTGCTCTGTGTCGCTGCTGGGAATAGTGGTACTGTATAGCATTTCTGTACTGCCACTGTACTGCTGCCAGTCAGCGTGTACTGTAAGGATAAGTGAAATGAGGAAGAAATCCGGTGAAAGAGGGAGGGGCAAGGGAAGAGGTGTTTCCCCTGACGGTTCACGTACAGGCCACAGGGGAGCACCCAAGAAAACCCACTCAATACCGCCCATGTTGTCCAGGACAACAACCCTCACAAATCCAAAAGAACAGGACCAGATAATTACTTGGATGACCTCTCAAGCGTCCAGCAGTGGGTTAAGCAGCACCAGCACATCACGCACGAGGTCCGAGTCCTCAGCCAGTTACAAGGAGCCAGTGGGCACAAAGCTGACACAACCGGCAGCGACACCACGCACACAACTGCCAGATAACCAGTCCGATGAATTACCTCAGGACACAATGGGGTATTCGCAGGAGCTATTCCCAGCCCAACAAACTTCCACCTTTCAAAGGTCAATGGAGGAACAGCCAGAAATGTTGTGCCTGGATTCACAACCGTTAACTGTGGGAAATGCACCGCGCACTGAAATAC
The DNA here is from genome assembly GCF_040937935.1 of Hyperolius riggenbachi. Lineage (NCBI taxonomy): Eukaryota > Metazoa > Chordata > Amphibia > Anura > Hyperoliidae > Hyperolius > Hyperolius riggenbachi. The sequence goes on along the minus strand of NC_090652.1, from coordinate 46,297,134 downwards.
AAGGCGAGTCCGAAGAGGACTCGGAAACCCAAATCCCAGAGCAATTTGGGCAGGAGGGGTTGCAATTGCAGGAGGTCGGCCGACAAGATCTGGAAGACGACGTTGGAGTGTGCTGCGCAGAGGTTGTTGTGGGGAGCTCTACTCCACGGCGGTGGCCCACAATGACATATGACGAGTTTGAGGAGATGGAAGAGGAGGGTATGGACAATGTGGACAGAGACCCAGATTTTGTTTGTGAACGAGAACATCGCCGTCGTAGCAGCAGCACAGATGAGTCTGTTGAAGAACACACTGCTGCACGAGTTCGCCTTGTGCCACAAGGTAGGCGGCGCGCAATTTCAGGCACCACAAGCGTGGAAGTTCAAGTGAGAGGCAAAAGAGGAGCAAACAGAAATCGCCAGCAAGGAGGCAGGTGCTCCAAAGTCTGGGCTTTCTTTGAAGACTGCACTGAGGATGTTACCATGGCGATTTGCAAGGTGTGCAAGACCCGCCTGAGCAGGGGGAAAAATATTAACAACCTCTCCACCACCAGCATGAGCCGTCACATGCTATCCAAACATCCCACTCTTTGGGCAAACGCGTCAGGACAGGGTACCAGAAACAACACTGCCTCCCTTGGGTTCACCAGACTCACCACCAGACCCGCCTCAGCAGCAGCAGTAGCCCAGCCATTGCGTGGTTCACAACATTCACAAACATCAGACGACGCTGACACTGTCACTTTCCGGAGTAGTGCTCTTGAGGTCTCCCAGTGTTCATCAAACACAACAACCAACAGCCCTTCCGTGTGCAGCGCTACGGTTCAGTTGTCTGTGTCGGAGATGTTTGAGCGCAAGAGGAAATTGCCAGCAAATGACCCCCGGGCCGTGGCAGTAACAGCCAGCATAGCCAAGCTTCTGGCCTGCGAAATGCTGCCATATCGATTGGTGGAGACAAACAGCTTCAAGGGCATGATGTCAGTGGCCATCCCACGTTACGTGGTTCCCAGCCGCTACCACTTTGCACGCTCTGCAGTGCCTGAGTTGCATGAGCACGTGGTCAGCAAAATAACCCGAAGCTTGAAGAATGCCGTTGCCTGCAAGGTTCACCTCACCACTGACACCTGGACGAGTGCGTTCGGCCAGGGTCGATACATCTCCCTTACCGCGCACTGGGTGAACCTTGTGGAGCCTGGCAGCGATTCCTCACCTGCTACGGCACGGGTGTTGCCCACGCCACAAACAGCTGCACCGCCGTCCCTCCCACTGGATAACAGCAGCACCTACCTCTCTGACTCCTTCTCCTCCAACGCATCTCAAAGCTGTACCTCATCCGGAAACGCTAACCCAGCAGCAGTAGGATCGTGGAAGCAGTGCAGCACAGCTGTTGGCATGCGTCAGCAAGCGTTGCTGAAGCTAATCTGCCTTGGGGATAAGCAGCACACAGGGGAGGAAATTTGGAGGGGAATAAAGGAACAGACGGATTTGTGGCTGGCACCGCTGGACCTGAAACCGGGCATGGTTGTGTGTGATAATGGGAGTAATCTCATTCGCGCTTTAAGGTTGGCTAAGCTGACACACATCCCTTGCCTGGCGCACGTGATGAACCTAGTAGTTCAGCGGTTCCTGAGGACATACCCAGGCGTGCCCGATCTGCTGTTGAAGGTGCGTCGAGTATCCAAACATTGTAGAAATTCCAGTACTGCTTCGGGGGCACTCGCCAAGATGCAGGAGCGCTTCAATCTCCCCCACCATCGCTTGCTGTGTGATGTCCCTACGCGCTGGAATTCTACGCTGCACATGCTAGCCCGCTTTTGCGAGCAGAAGAGTGCAGTGGTCCAGTACATGACGGCGCAGTACCGAGGCGCATCCGGCCAGCTGCCAAGCTTCTGTGGATCCGATTGGGCCAACATGTTGGACCTCTGCCAAGTCCTCCAAAATTTTGAGCAATCCACGTTGCTTGTGAGCAGTGACAACTCTTCAGTCAGCATTACCATACCACTGCTGTGTTTACTGAAGAGGTCGATGTTAAAAATCAAGGAAACAGCTGTCATGATGCAACTGGGGGAATCTGAAGGAGAAAACGATCAGCGTGATGGTACCAACATCAGGCCATCCGCCTCAGGGAACGCTGGCCCCAGCAGCTATGACGAAGAAGAGGAGGAGGAACAGCTGGAGTTGGAGCAGGAATTTCATGCCACCACTGACGAGGGCCAGAGCGGTGCACGTTGGACTTCCACAATTCAACGCGAATGGTCAGCAGAAGCAGACCAGGAGGAAGGTGACGACTATGATGCATCACAACAACTATCACAACGCTCACAAGAGGATGATGAGGATTCTGGTAGGACTCTGGCACACATGGCTCAATTCATGCTAGACTGCATTGAACGTGACCCACGCATTGTGCGCATTCTGGACAACACCAATTACTGGGTTTATACCCTTCTGGATCCACGGTACAAACACAATGTTCCAAAACTGCTTGAAGAAAGAGTCAGACAGGTCAAAATGGAAGAATACCAGCAGGCCCTTGTGGAGACTTTAGAGAGGAGATTGACATCCTCCCCCTCCTCTAGCCAGTTGTACGCAGACAGACTGACTTCCGCAAACCCAGGACGACCAGGAGGGCAGCAAACAACGCAAGCCGCAGCTAGTACCCAAAAGGGAATGGTATCGGCAGTGTCCTTGGAGTGGGAAAATTTTCTGACACCCATGCAGCCGCAGCCCACTGAACAGCAAGCGTGCAGATCCACCTCCAACACCGATCGCCTGGAGAAGATGGTCAAGGACTACATGTCAGATGGCGTAGCTGTGTCGAACCATCCATCTGCACCCTTCAACTATTGGGTATCGAAGCTAGACACCTGGCACGAACTGGCAATGTACGCAATAGAGGTGCTGGCTTGCCCGGCAGCCAGCGTTATGTCGGAACGCTGTTTCAGTGCTGCCGGAGGCATCGTCACAGATCGGCGTATCCGCCTCTCTACAGAAAATGCAGACCGTCTGACTCAAATTAAAATGAATCAATCCTGGATTGGAAATGACTACGCAACACTCCAGGACCCCAACCAAGTAACATGACCAATGAACATCTGGGATGGTGTTGCGTTTCCGGGCCCTGTTTATTGAACCTCTCATCTGTATTACATTTATGACTGCATGGCGGCAAAAAGCATTGCTGCTATATCCGCACGCTTTTTGTCCACATGCAAGGCCTGGGTTGTTGTGTCTCACAAAGCGTGGCCTTCTCCTCCTGCGCCTGCTCCTGTTCCATCACGTCTGCTGCTGCTGGGTTAGCGTTGCCGCGTGGTCCCTGTTTATTGAACCACTTATCTTTATTACATTTATGACTGCATGGCGGTACAAAGCATGCTATCCGCACGCTTCTTGCCCTCATGCAAGGCCTGGGTTGTTGTGTCTCACAAAGCGTGGCCTTCTCCTCCTGCGCCTGCTCCTGTTCCATCACGTCTGCTGCTGCTGGGTTAGCGTTGCCGCGTGGTCCCTGTTTATTGAACCACTTATCTTTATTACATTTATGACTGCATGGCGGTACAAAGCATGCTATCCGCACGCTTCTTGCCCTCATGCAAGGCCGGGGTTGTTGTGTCTCACAAAGCGTGGCCTTCTCCTCCTGCGCCTCCTCCTGTTCCATCACGTCTGCTGCTGCTGGGTTAGCGTTGCCGCGTGGTCCCTGTTTATTGAACCACTTATCTTTATTACATTTATGACTGCATGGCGGTACAAAGCATGCTATCCGCACGCTTCTTGCCCTCATGCAAGGCCTGGGTTGTTGTGTCTCACAAAGCGTGGCCTTCTCCTCCTGCGCCTGCTCCTGTTCCATCACGTCTGCTGCTGCTGGGTTAGCGTTGCCGCGTGGTCCCTGTTTATTGAACCACTTATCTTTATTACATTTATGACTGCATGGCGGTACAAAGCCTGCTATCCGCACGCTTCTTGCCCTCATGCAAGGCCGGGGTTGTTGTGTCTCACAAAGCGTGGCCTTCTTCTCCTCCTGCGCCACCCTCCTCCTGTTCCATCACGTGTGCTGCTGCTGGGTTAGCGTTACCGGTCCCTTTTCCTGGAACCTCTTATATGTATTACATTTATGACTGCATGCCGACAAAAAACATGTTACCTGTGCAAAGAAAACAGACATTTCCCGCATTTAAAAGACAGTTTTCCCTTTGAAACTTTAAAATCGATTTTCTCAAAAACTATAAGCTCTTTTTGCTAATTTTTTTTTCCTCTTGTACCCACTCCCAAGGTGCACATACCCTGTAAATTTGGGGTATGTAGCATGCAAGGAGGCTTTACAAACCACAAAAGTTCGGGTCCCCATTGACTTCCATTATGTTCGGAGTTCGGGTCGAACACCCGAACATCGCGGCCATGTTCGGCCTGTTCGGCCCGAACCCGAACATCTAGATGTTCGCCCAACACTACCCCTGAGCTGGCTGCTGACCCTCCCCCATCACCTCCCAACTTAACAGACTTTGCAGAGTCCCTGGGGAGCAACAGTTAAGATGGGGGAGGGACACCTTGGGGGCCCCTACAGGCTCAGGGGCCCTTGGGCAATTGCCCATTTTTTCCTATGGTTGCTCCGGCCCTGACAATTGATATGGCGCACCAAAACCTACCAAGGACATCCACGGTGTTAGAGGTGCAAGAAGGGGATGGGGAACAGCTTGTTAGTGATCACTACCAATTCAAAGCAGTGAATATACTCATCACAGGACCAATGAAGAGCTAATACTGCTATTGAGGGAGGGCCCTGTGGTCCAAGGGTCCCGGTAGAGACCTCTGCAACCCCTATTGCTACACCACTGTCTATCATGCTGGGTACTCACGATACGTTTTTCTGCTGGATTTTCCACCCGTTCGACTTTTCCACCCGATTCTCCACTCAATTCTCTTATCTTCTGAACGTTTTTCTTATCTTTTTTTCTTTCACTTCTATAAGAAATTGAGTGCAGAAACGATTGGAAGGAATATCGGACATGTCAGAAATTATCTATCAAATCCATCTATCGAGAGGAAAAACTTATGGTGTGTACCCTGCATAAGTCTAGATCTTTCCTCAGCTCCCACCAGTATAGATGCAACCAGCACCATTAGAAATGTAGCCACCATGAAAACTTTCCTTCCCTCCATAATCACCAGTGCAGCTACTATGAGATATCTCATCCCCACCCCCATTACATTATAAGAGCCTCTGTGGTGTTGATCCATCCTAGCTTGTTAGCATGACGTAGGCATCAGCTTGCTAGGCCCACATTAACTTTGCACAAGCACAGTTGAACTTTTCAGATGAACAGCTGTTTTCAAAGACATGCACAGTAGGGATCAAGCAATGATCTTGTGCTGCTCGAAAAACTCAGAGCTTTCTGGGCATGCGCACTGTGCTTGGTTACATTTGAGGCCAGAGATCTCCGCGACCATGCAGCCTGACCCCCAATTTCAGAGGGTAGACAGTAAACTCCCTGTGCCAAATCGAGATGGCTCGAACCTCAGATTTTGGGTTTGCGAACCGTGAACGTGAACTTCCGCAAAAGTTAACCGCAATAGACTTCAATCGGTAGGCGAACTTGAAAGACTACAAACACTGTTTCTGGCCACAAAAGTCGTGGAAAAGATGTTTAAGGGGTCTAACACCTGGAGGGGGGCATGGCGGAGTAGAATACACGCCATAAGTCCCGGGGAAAATTACTGATTTGCCGCAGAGCGGGTTTATAATCCCTAAAGGGCAGAAATCGCATTGCATTCCTAAATTGGAGGCATAAAGTGCTTGAAAACATCTTGCGTGTGTATACATGGATCAGCAGGTAGTGTAAGTAGTGTACTGCTTCACACTGACAGACCAAAATCGCTGTGTAACGCACCACAAACAACTGTTTGTGTAGTGATGGCCGTGCTGGACTGGTGCACACCATGGCGAAAGTGCAGGCGATATCGGTGTTCAAGCCCATATGGTCGGGCTGAGGTAGCTCAATGACAGAACAGTGACTGTCCAGCTGATCGAATTTGGTCTGTCTTCAATGAAGCAACAACCTTATTATCTTGAGTGTGCCCCCCAACACACTTATATAGGTCATTGTTTCATTGTGATACGCAAGCCCCTTCACTGCGGCAAGGTAATGATCATGAAGGGGAATTGACACATGTACATGCCTTTTGTTTTGTTGCAGCCGCAGTGCAGCCAGAGAAATTAGGCATGTACACACACCAGAAACATTATTACACTTTTTGTAAGCGGCCGCTGCTAGGAGCGGCCTTAAAAATTCAGGAATGGTGGTGGCAGAGAAGGTAGTCAAGCGGCCTGCAGGCAGAGATGCTGTGTGTGAGGACTGACTTAGTCTTTGGGCAGGGAGTAGCTCTCCGGGATCCATGCCTTCTTCATTTTAATAAAGGTGAGGTACTGAATACTAGTGTTGATCGAACACCCAGGTATTCAGGCTCGGGTCGGCTCGGCCGAACATGGTCCAGATGTTCGGGATATTCGGCCGAACACCAAACCTAATTGAAGTCAACGGGGACCCCAGCATGCCTGAACAGGCCTGAAAAAACTTGCAAAATGAGGGAAACTTCTGCAAAATTGGTTGGAAATAGTGGGGGGGCATTTACACATCAATCTTAGGCTCAGAATAAAAGCAAGGACTCATGTTTGCAGAGCAGTGCGCCAATTATACTTGACTGCCAATAAAACAAATAAAACTCCCCAAAAAAGGCATATGTGTATGGGGAAAAACTGCACGCTTAAGGCCAATGCAGTTTATCGCCATGCATTTATAAATTTTATACAAATGATATCCTGAAAAGCACCAATGGGACCGGCAACGCTAACCCAGCACACAGGATGGAAGAGGAGGTACAGGAGAACAAGGCCACTCTTTGTGACACAACCCAGGCCTTGCATGAGGACAAAATGCATGCTTAAAGCAATGCATTTTGTCACCATGCATTGATAAATATAATACAAATGAGATATTCCTGAAAAGCAGTCCTACTAATGGGACCGGCAACGCTAACCCAGCACACAGGATGGAGGAGGAGGTAGAGGAGAACAAGGTCACGCTTTGTGACACAACCCAGGCCTTGCATGAGGACAAAATGCATGCTTAAAGTGAACCCGAGGTGAGAGTGACATGGAGGCTACCATATTTATTTCCTTTTAAGCAACACCAGTTGCCTGGTTGTCCTGCAGATCCTCTGCCTCTAATACGTTCAGGCATAGACCCTGAACAAGCAGGCAGCAGATCAGGTGTTTCTGACAATAATGTCCGACCTGGCAAGATTACCTGCATACTTCTTTCTGGTTGAATTCACACACCACTGCGTCCAAATAGATCATTATAGCTGCCAGGTAACTGGTATAGTTTAAAAGGAAATAAATATGGCAACCTCCATCTCATTCTCACCTCAGTTCACTTTAAACCAATGCATTTGCCGCCATGCATTGATAATTATACAAAGGAGATATTCCTGAAAAGCAGTCCTATTCCTATCTGGGACCGGCAACGCTAACCCAGCACAGATGTTCATGGTGGTTGGTCGGGGGGTGTTGCGAAGTCGGTTCCAATCCACGATTTATTCATTTTTATTTGTGTCAGACGGTCTGCATTTGCTGTGGAAAGGCGGATATGCCTATCTGTAACGATGCCTCCGGCAGCACTGAAACAACATGCGGACATAACGCTGGCGGCAGGGCAAGCCAGCATCTATATTGCGTAAATTGCCAGTTCGTGCCAGGTGTCTGGCTTAGAGACCTAATAATTAAAGGGGACTGATGGATCGTTGAACACGGCTACGCCATCTGACATGTAGTCCTTGACCATCCTCTGCAGGCGAGCGGTGTTGGAGGTGGAACTGCGCAAACTGACCGTCCGTGAAGGCAGACTTTAGCAGCAAATGAGTCAGGAGGACAAAGTGGACGGTCAGTGCGGCAGCACAGAAGGACCATGGCAACTCACTGATAGTACCACAGTTTGATAGTACTGCCCAAAAAATTATATGCATCCGTGGACCCGGGCAGTGGGAACGCAGATTTTAGTACCTAAACACACGATGCAACATGTTTTCCGGGGTCAATACAGATACAGATGGTCCCGATCATCATCATCATAGAACTCTTCTCCTCCTGACCCCCCACCACCTCTGCCACCCCAACATCCCCAGACACAGACCCCTCATCGTCCTCAACATTAACTTGGGATGCTGGCCCGAGCCCAACCTCCTCCTCCACATCAGGCCCCATCATCTCCTCAACGGCAGCCCTCAACTGCCCAGACGCTGGACCGAGGGACACAACGCTCTCGTCCGGGGAGGGCTGCTGACCACTGGCTGCTGGGGTGGATGTTATAACTTGCATGGGGCGTTGGCTGTTGCTGCTTTTGGGAGTGCTGCTCACAGCGGAGGTCTCTGAGAAACTCATGATGGGCTCACGAAGCTGCTGGTGAACGAACTTCAGTCGCAGTCTGACTGTCTGTAAATAGTAACTGAAGCAAATCACTGGCTAACGAGCTGAATAATACCAGTGAGCAGTGAGCACAGTACACAATGTCACTCTCGAAACTTAATGAATGACTGGCAGTGGCAGTGTGACAGTCTGTAAGTAGTAGCTGAAGTGTATGACTGGCTAGCTGAATACAAGTGAGCACTCTGAACCTGCCTGCCTGCACTAAACACAGTAATCACGTACTGCTTTTTTTATACTATACTAAGCAAGAGTAAAATGCAATAAAGTGTTTTTTTTTTATGGGCACAACTGATCCCAGCTGGCACTCACAGTACTGTTTTTTTTTTCAACAATAAGCAACAGTAGAATGCAATAAACTGTGTTTTTTATGGGCACAACTGTTCCCAGCTGGCACTGAAAGTACTGCTTTTTTGGCAACAATAAGCAACAGTAAAATTCAATAAACTGTGTTTTTTTATGGGTACAAGTTTTCCCAGCTAGCCCTGAAAGTACTGCTTTTTTATACAACACTAAGCAAGAGTAAAATGCAATAAAGTGTGTTTTTTACATGCACAACTGATCCCAGCTGGCACTCACAGTATTGTTTTTTTTCCAACAATAAGCAACAGTAAAATGCAATAAACTGTTTTTTTTTCAACCTAACTGAAGGGTATCACTGCCAAATGAGATGAACACAGTAATACCAGTGAGCACAGTACACACTGTCACCCACAAACTTAATGAATGACCAGCACTGGCATTGAGACTGTAAGTAGTAGCTGAAGTGTATGACTGGCTAGCTGAATACAAGTGAGCACTCTGAACCTGCCTGCCTGCACTAAACACACTAATCACGTACTGCTTTTTTATACAACACTAACCAAGAGTAAAATGCAATAAACTGTGTTTTTTTATGGGCACAACTGATCCCAGCTGGCACTGAAAGTAGTTTTTTTTTTTCAACACAAAGCAACAGTAAAATGCAATAAACTGTGTTTTTTATGGGCACAACTGATCCCAGCTAGCACTCACAGTACTGTTTTTTTCCCAATAATAAGCAACAGTAAAATGCAATAAAGTGTGTTTATTTTATGGGCACAACTGATCCCAGCTGGCACTGAAAGTCGTTTTTTTTCAACAATAAGCAACAGTAAAATTCAATAAACTGTGTTTTTTTATGGGCACAATTGTTCCCAGCTGGCACTGAAAGTACACTGTTTTTTTATACAACACTAAGAAAGAGTAAAATGCAATAAAGTGTGTTTATTTTATGGGCACAACTGATCCCAGCTGGAACTCACAGTACTGTTTTTTTTCCAACAATAAGCAACAGTAAAATGCAATAAAGTGTGTTTTTTACGGGCACAACTGATCCCAGCTGGCACTCACAGCACTTTTTTTTTCAACAATAAGCAACAGTAAAATGCAATAAACTGTTTTATTTTCAACCTAACTGAAGGGTATCACTGCCAAATGAGATGAATACAGTAATACCAGTGAGCACAGTACGCACTGTCACTGTCAATAAAGTGTGTTTATTTTATGGGCACAACTGATCCCAGCTGGAACTCACAGTACTGTTTTTTTTTCAACAATAAGCAACAGTAAAATGCAATAAAGTGTTTTTTTTATGGGCACAACTGATCCCAGCTGGCACTGAAAGTAATTTTTTTTTTCAACAACAAGCAACAGTAAAATGCAATAAAGTGTGTTTATTTTATGGGCACAACTGATCCCAGCTGGCACTCACAGTACTGTTTTTTTCCAACAATAAGCAACAGTAAAATGCAATAAAGTGTGTTTATTTTATGGGCACAACTGATCCCAGCTGGCACTCACAGTACTGTTTTTTTTTTTTTTCAACAATAAGCGACAGTAAAATGCAATAAACTGTGTTTTTTTTTTTTTTTATGGGCACAACTGGAAGGTTTTTTTTACAACACTAAGCAAGAGTAAAATGCAATAAAGTGTGTTTATTTTATGTGCACAACTGTTCCCAGCTGGCACTGAAAGTACTTTTTTTTTTATACAACACGAAGCAAAAGTAAAATGCAATAAACTGTGTTTTGTATGGGAACAAGTTTTCCCAGCTGGCACTGAAAGTTCTGAGAGCACAGTGGCTGCTGGCACTAAGCATGAGTAAAATGCAATAAACTTTTTTTTTATGGGCCCAAGTTTTCCCAGCTGGCACTGAAAGTACTGAGAGCACAGTGGCTGCTGGCACTAAGCAAGAGTAAAATGTAATAAACTGTTTTTTTTTATTGGTACAAGTTTTCCCAGCTGGCACTGAAAGTACTGAGAGCACGGTGGCTGCTGGCACTAAGCAAGAGTAAAATGCAATAAACTGTTTTTTTATTGGAACAAGTTTTCCCAGCTGGCACTGAAAGTACTGAGAGCACAGTGGCTGCTGGTACTAAGCAAGAGTAAAATGTAATAAACAGTTTTTTTTATGGGCACAAGCTTTCCCAGCTGGCACTGAAAGTACTGAGAGCACAGTGGCTGCTGGCACTAAGCAAGAGTAAAATGCAATAAACTGTTTTTTTTATGGGCACAAGTTTTCCCAGCTGACACTGAAAGTACTGAGAGCGCAGTGGCTGCTGGCAGTGGGCTGGCAGTGCCTGCTGGCAGTGGTGAGGCAGGGGCACTGTGGCTGCTGCCTGAAGGCGCCAATAAGCGAGGGGAGGAGACCGAACAGTGCGGCCGAGCTCGGCTGTGCTCTACCCGAACCCCAAACACCCTAATGTTCGGGGAGTAACGAACAGTGTCGAGCACTGTTCGATCAACACTACTGAACACTTTTTTGACCTAGGCGACTTCTCTTCTCACTGACAATGCCTCTCGCTGCGCTGAAGGTCCTTTCTGACAGGATGCTTGAGGCAGGGCAAGCCAGAAGTTGGATGGCAAATTGTGACAGCTCTGGCCACAGGTCAAGCCTGCGCACCCAGTAGTCCAGGGGTTCATTGCTGCTCAGAGTGTCTATATCCGCACTTAAGGCCAGGTAGTCTGCTACGGAATTTTAATTTAACTACTTTGGCCTCCTGGACGTACTAGCTATGCCCAGGAGGCCATGTGCGCGTCCCGCGGATCATTAGCCCACGAATCAGTGTATCGGGCTATGGTGCCCGATCACTGATTCCTCTCCCCCGCAGAAAAAGCGACAGCTTCTCTCAGAAGCTCCGCTTTTTCTGGCTGTTGCGTCCCCCGTGCGTCCCTCTAAGCGTATGCTACGCTTAGAGTGACGTCATGTAAACAAACTCATGCCCGCCATCTTGTGGCCAAAAAGTAATACTACATCTAAAAGTTAAAAAAAAATAAAAATTAACACACATTTACATTATAAACACGTTGTTTACCTCCCACCCTCCCAAAACTACCCAAATAAAATGTTTAATATAAAAAAAAAAAACCATTACAATAAAAAAAAAAATGTAATTATTTACCTAAAGGTCTAAACTTTTTAAATATCAATGTATAGATGAAATATTTCTATTTTTTTTTTTATTCTAAACTTGTAAATAGTGATAGATGCAAAACGGAAAAAATGCACCTTTATTTCCAAATAAAATATTGTCGCCATACATTGTTATAGGGACATAATTTTAACGGTGTAATAACCGGGACATATGGGCAAATACAATACGTGAGTTTTAATTATGGAGGCATGTATTATTTTAAAACTATAATGACTGAAAACTGAGAAATAATGCATTTTTTCAGTTTTTTTCTTATTCTTCCTGTTAAAATGCATTTACAGTAAAGTGGCTCTTAGCAAAATGTACCCCCCAAAGAAAGCCTAATTGGTGGCGGAAAAAACAAGATATAGATCAGTTCATTGTGATAAGTAGTGATAAAGTTATAGGCTAATTAATGGGAGGTGAACATTGCTCGGATGCATAAAGTGAAAACGTCTGAAGGCTGAAGTGGTTAAAGAAAACCTGTAATAAAAAAAAACGCCCCTGGGGGGTATTCACCTCAGGAGGGAGAAGCCTCAGGATCCTAATGAGGCTTCCCCCGTCATCCTCCGTGCCTCCGTTAGCCTGCCCGGGTGCCCCGAAGTGCAGTGATGTAAATATTTACCTCCTAGGATTCAGCGCAGATGTACTAGCGGCTTTTCATTTGAGTAAGGTGGAAATAGCCGAACCCGATCGCGAGTCCTTTTGTGCCTGTGCAGTAGAGCGGATACGATTGGGTTCGGCTATTTCCACCTTACCCAGAGGAAGAGCCGCTACTGCATTGGATCCCGGAGAGGTAAATATTTACATCGCCGCACTTCGGGGGACCCGGGCATCCTAACGGAGGCACGGACTCAGGCTTGTCTGGGGAGGATCGCGGGGAGCTCCGGGGGAGCCTGCACTGGATTGCCTGCATCTACAAGGATAGAGGAAGCCTCATTGGGACCCTGAGGCTTCCCCCTCCCGAGGTAAGTACCCCCAGGGGACTTTTTTTAGTACAGGTTTTTTTTGAAAAAAAAAAACCCTTTATCTTCCTGGCCACTCTCCTGCTAAGCATCCTGTATGCCCCCGGGCACGTACACAACTACAAAGGGCTCTCACACAGTAGCTCCAATGACCCTAAGCCGCCTGTATCCCTGGGCACCTACACAACTATACCGGGCTTTCACGCAGTGGCTCCATTGCTCATGTGTGGCGCATGTGTGCTCGTCAGGTCCCGCAGTGAGGGGGTGCCAGCGAGGTTGTTGGCATGAGAGGACACAAGATGGAGGATCGCGCCAGCTGGATCAGGTAAAGCTTCTGCTGTAACGCTTAACTCTGCAAAAGCCCGTGGGAATACAGGCGGCATAGCGGCACTGGAGCTGCTGCTGGAAAAGCCCTTTGTAGTTGTGTAGGTGCATACAGGATGCTTAGCGGCTACAATGAAAAAGGGGTTTTAACTGTGACAGGAGGCTTGGCGGGGGGTGATGTGATCATCACGCTGTTTGTGTTTGGGCGGGGGGGGGGGGGGGACACCTGGCACAGTCAAAAATTTAGTATTCGGAACATAAGTCTGAAAAGTATGGTATATCCTGTTTTTTTTCACCACCAGTTAAGGCTTTCTTTGGGTGGTACTTTTTTGCATGCATTATTTTTTGTATGCATTATAAAAGGAACAAGGACAAAAACATGAAAAAAGTTATAATTTGTCAGTTTTCAGCCATTATAGTTTGAAAAGGAAAAAGAGTCAGAAAATCATATTAATGCAGAGAAATAATCCCCATCTTACTTTAACCACTTGAGGACCACAGTCTTTCTACCCCTTAAGGACCAGAGCCTTTTTCTCCATTCAGACCACTGCAGCTTTCACGGTTTATTGCTCGGTCATACAACCTACCACCTAAATGGATTTTACCTCCTTTTCTTGTCACTAATACAGCTTTCTTTTGGTGCTATTTGATTGTTGCTGCGAGTTTTACTTTTTATTATATTCATCAAAAAATACATGAATTTTGTCAAAAAAATGACTTTTTTAACTTTCTGTGCTGACATTTTTCAAATAAAGTAAAATTTCCTATACATTTGAGCGCAAAAGTTATTCTGCTACATGTCTTTGATAAAAAAAAAAACATTCAGTGTATATTTATTGGATTGGGTAAAAGTTATAGCGTTTACAAACTATGGTGCCAAAAGTGAATTTTCCCATTTTCAAGCATCTCTGACTTTTCTGCCCACCTGTCATGTTTCATGAGGGGCTAAAATTCCAGGATAGTATAAATACCCCCCAAATGACCCCATTTTGGAAAGAAGACATCCCAAAGTATTCACTGAGAGGCATGGTGAGTTCATAGAAGATTTTATTTTTTTGTCACAAGTTAGCGGAAAATGACACTTTGTGACAAAAAAAAAAACAAAAAAAAAAAGTTTCCATTTCTTCTAACTTGCGACAAAAAAAAATGAAATCTGCCACGGACTCACCATGCCCCTCTCTGAATACCTTGAAGGGTCTACTTTCCAAAATGGGGTCATTTGTGGGGTGTGTTTACTGTCCTGGCATTTTGGGGGGTGCCTAATTGTAAGCACCCCTGTAAAGCCTAAAGGTGCTCATTGGACTTTGGGCCCCTTAGCGCAGTTAGGCTGCAAAAAAGTGCCACACATGTGGTATTGCCGTACTTAGGAGAAGTAGTATAATGTGTTTTGGGGTGTATTTTTACACATACCCATGCTGGGTGGGAGAAATATCTCTGTAAATGACAATTTTTTTATTTTTTTTACACACAATTGTCCATTTACAGAGATATTTCTCCCACTCAGCATGGGTATGTGTAAAAATACACCCCAAAACACATTATACTACTACTCCTGAGTACGGCGATACCACATGTGTGGCACTTTTTTGCACCCTAACTGCGCTAAGGGGCCCAAAGTCCAATGAGTACCTTTAGGATTTCACAGGTCATTTTGAGACATTTGTTTTTAAGACTACTCCTCACAGTTTAGGGCCCCTAAAATGCCAGGGCAGTATAGGAACCCCACAAATGACCCCATTTTAGAAAGAAGACACCCCAAGGTATTCCGTTAGGAGTATGGTGAGTTCATAGAAGATTTTATTTTTTGTCACAAGTTAGCGGAAATTGATTTGAAGTGATTTTTTTCACAAAGTGTCATATTCCGCTAACTTGTGACAAAAAATAAAATCTTCTATGAACTCACCATACTCCTAACGGAATACCTTTGGGTGTCTTCTTTCTAGAATGGGGTCATTTGTGGTGTTCCTATACTGCCCTGGCATTTTAGGGGACCTAAACTGTGAGGAGTAGTCTTAAAAACAAATGTCTCAAAATGACCCTTGAAATCCTAAAGGTCTTTGGGCCCCTTAGCGCACTTAGGGTGCAAAAAAGTGCCACACATGTGGTACCGCCGTACTCAGGAGAAGTAGTATAATGTGTTTTGGGGTGTATTTTTACATATACCCATGCTGGGTGGGAGAAATATCTCTGTAAATGACAATTGTTTGATTATTTTTACACACAATTGTCCATTTACAGAGAGATTTCTCCCACTCAGCATGGGTATGTGTAAAAATACACCCCAAAACACATTATACTACTTCTCCTGAGTACGGCGATACCACATGTGTGGCACTTTTTTGCACCCTAACTGCGCTAAGGGGCCCAAAGTCCAATGAGTACCTTTAGGATTTCACAGGTCATTTTTGTTTCAAGACTACTCCTCACGGTTTAGGGCCCCTAAAATGCCAGGGCAGTATAGGAACCCCACTAATGACCCCATTTTATAAAGAAGACACCCCAAGGTATTCCGTTAGGAGTATGGTGAGTTCATAGAAGATTTTATTTTTTCACAAGTTAGCGGAAATTGATTTTAATTGTTTTTCTTCACAAAGTGTCATATTCCGCTAACTTGTGACAAAAAATAAAATCTTCTATGAACTCACCATACTCCTAACGGAATACCTTTGGGTGTCTTCTTTCTAGAATGGGGTCATTTGTGGTGTTCCTATACTGCCCTGGCATTTTAGGGGCCCTAAACCGTGAGGAGTAGTCTTGAAACCAAATGTCGCAAAATGACCTGTGAAATCCTAAAGGTACTCATTGGACTTTGGGCCCCTTAGCGCACTTAGGGTGTAAAAAAGTGCCACACATGTGGTACCGCCGTACTCAGGAGAAGTAGTATAATGTGTTTTGTGGTGTATTTTTACACATACCCATGCTGGGTGGTAGAAATATCTCTGTACATGACAATTGTTTGATTTTTTTTACACACAATTGTCCATTTACAGAGAGATTTCTCCCACCCAGCATGGGTATGTGTAAAAATACACCCCAAAACACATTATACTACTTCTCCCGAGTACGGCGATACCACATGTGTGACACTTTTTTTGCAGCCTAGGTGCGCTAAGGGGCCCAACGTCCTATTCACAGGTCATTTTGAGGCATTTGTTTTCTAGACTACTCCTCACGGTTTAGGGCCCCTAAAATGCCAGGGCAGTATAGGAACATAGGAAATGACACTTTGTGAAAAAAAACAATAAAAATCAATTTCCGCTAACTTTTGACAAAAAATAAAATCTTCTATGAACTCGTCATACACCTAACAGAATACCTTGGGGTGTCTTTTTTCTAAAATGGGGTCACTTGTGGGGTTCCTATACCGCCCTGGCATTTTACGAGCCCAAAACCGTGAGTAGTCTGGAAACCAAATGTCTCAAAATGACTGTTCAGGGGTATAAGCATCTGCAAATTTTGATGACAGGTGGTCTATGAGGGGGCGAATTTTGTGGAACCGGTCATAAGCAGGGTGGCCTTTTAGATGACAGGTTGTATTGGGCCTGATCTGATGGATAGGAGTGCTAGGGGGGTGACAGGAGGTGATTGATGGGTGTCTCAGGGGGTGATTAGAGGGGAAAATAGATGCACTCAATGCACTGGGGAGGTGAACGGAAGGGGGTCTGAGGGGGATCTGAGGGTTTGGCCGAGTGATCAGGAGCCCACACGGGGCAAATTAGGGCCTGATCTGATGGGTAGGTGTGCTAGGGGGTGACAGGTGGTGACAGGAGGTGATTGATGGGTGTCTCAAGGTGTGATTAGTGGGGGGAATAGATGCAAGTAATGCACTGGCGAGGTGATCAGGGCTGGGGTCTGAGGGTGTGGGTGGGTGATTGGGTGCCCTAGGGGCAGATAGGGGTCTAATCTGATGGGTAGCAGTGACAGGGGGTGATTGATGGGTAATTAGTGGGTGTTTAGAGGAGAGAACAGGTGCAATGCACTTGGGAGGTGATCTGACTGCGGGTCTGCAGGCGATCGGATGGTGTGGGTGGGTGATCAGATTGCCCGCAAGGGGCAGGTTAGGGACTGATTGATGGGTGGCAGTGACAGGGGGTGACAGGGGGTGATTGATGGGTGATAGGTGATTGGCAGGTGATTGACAGGTGATCAGTGGGTTATTACAGGGAAGAACAGATGTAATTAATGCACTGGCGAATTGATAAGGGGGGGGGGGGGGGTCTGAGGGCAATCTGAGCGTGTGGGCGGGTGATTGGGTGCCCGCAAGGGGCAGATTAGGGTCTGATCTGATAGGTAACAGTGACAGGTGGTGATAGGGGGTGATTGATGGGTAATTAGTGGGTGTTTAGAGAAGATAACAGATGTAAACAATACATTTGAGAGGTAAACTGACGGCGGGTTTGCGGGTGATCTAATGGTGTGGGTGGGTGATCAGATTGCCCGCAAGGGGCAGGTTAGGGGCTGATTGATGGGTGGCAGTGACAGGGGGTGATTGATGGGTGGCAGTGACAGGGGGTGATTGATGGATGATTGATAGGTGATTGACAGGTGATCAGTGGGTTATTACAGGGAAGAACAGATGTAACTAATGCACTGGCGAATTGATAAGGGGGGGGTCTGAGGGCAATCTGAGCGTGTGGGCGGGTGATTGGGTGCCCGCAAGGGGCAGATTAGGGTCTGATC
Organism: Hyperolius riggenbachi; assembly: GCF_040937935.1. NCBI lineage: Eukaryota > Metazoa > Chordata > Amphibia > Anura > Hyperoliidae > Hyperolius > Hyperolius riggenbachi. The sequence goes on along the minus strand of NC_090652.1, from coordinate 46,279,280 downwards.
TGTTAGGTAAAAGTGACAGGTGGTGATAGGGGGTGATTGATGGGTGATTGATGGGTAATTAGTGGGTGTTTAGAGAAGATAACAGATGTAAACAATACATTTGGGAGGTAATCTGACGGCGTGTTTGCGGGTGATCTAATGGTGTGGGTGGGTGATCAGATTGCCCGCAAGGGGCAGGTTAGGGGCTGATTGATGGGTGGCAGTGACAGGGGGTGATTGATGGGTGATTGGCAGGTGATTGACAGGTGATCAGTGGGTTATTACAGGGAAGAACAGATGTAATTAATGCACTGGTGAATTGATAAGGGGGGGTCAGAGGGCAATCTGAGCATGTGGGCGGGTGATTGGGTGCCCGCAAGGGGAAGATTAGGGTCTGATCTGATAGGTAAAAGTGACAGGTGGTGATAGGGGGTGATTGATGGGTGATTGATGGGTAATTAGTGGGTGTTTAGAGGAGAGAATAGATGTAAACAATGGATTTGGGAGGTGATCTGATGTCGGATCTGCGGGCGAACTATTGGTGTGGGGGGGTGATCAGATTGCCCGCAAGGGGCAGGTTAGGGCCTGATTGTTGGGTGGCAGTGACAGGGGGTGATTGATGGGTGATTGATGGGTGATTGACAGGTGATTGACAGGTGATCAGGGGGGACAGATGCATACAGTACACAGGGGGGAGGGTCTGGGGGGGGGGGTCTGGGGAGAATCTGAGGGGTGGGGGGTGATCAGGAGGGGGCAGGGGGCAGGGGGGGGGATAAAAAAAAAATAGCGTTGACAGATAGTGACAGGGAGTGATTGATGGGTTATTAGGGGGGTGATTGGGTGCAAACAGTGGTCTGGGGGGTGGGCAGGGGGGGGTCTGAGGGGTGCTGTGGGCGATCAGGGGGCGGGGGGGGCAGATCAGTGTGTTTGGGTGCAGACTAGGGTGGCTGCAGCCTGCCCTGGTGGTCCCTCGGACACTGGGACCACCAGGGCAGGAGGCAGCTTGTATAATACACTTTGTATACATTACAAAGTGTATTATACACTTTGTAGCGGCGATCGCGGGGTTAACATCCCGCCGGCGCTTCCGTATGGCCGGCGGGATGTTACGGCGGGTGGGCGGAGCCAGTTGCCGGGGGAAGCGCGCGTCATCAATGACGCGATCACTCCCCCGGCATGTAAATAGGACGCAACGCCCTAAGGCGTATTGCGGTCCTTTAGCTATGCACTTTGCCGCCGCCCATGGGCTGTGGGCGGTCGGCAAGTGGTTAAACTGATTATATATGTGTTAAAATGTTTTGCAGATCAGTTGAGTTAATTTCATGATTTTATAGTTATAAGCGGAGTTCTTCTTTAATCAGTTAGACTGTTGATTAGAGTAACCCTTGATGTCATTTTCTGCAGTAAATTGTTTTGTTCCCTGTACAAGGTTATGTTTATATTAAGATAGCGCTGGAGAAATGTTCTGACTATATTCAGTTTTTGCTGCAATGCAATGTGCTTATGCAAGGGCAACCACACACGCACACTGCAGAAGCTAAGCCTGCTATATGCTGAAACTAATCCTGAATAGAGATCATGTATAGTGATCATAGATTTATTAATTAATGAGTTGATCAATCATAGACTTATATAATAAGGTGAATAAGTTTGTTTTCTATATATTTTGTGTGTATTAAAGCAGATGATTGTTTGTTATGATGAATACTAAGCCAAACCAATAAGCCATGTGAACAAGACAGTACAACCTGTGACCACAGGGGGCGTTCAGGAAATCCCTGTTAATAAATTATGTACCATAGAACATGCCAAGTTCCTAAGAATAGGTTAAAGAGAACCAGAGACGAAGCACCCTCATGTATTTTATTACATTTATCAGTGGGAACATGACAGTAAACACCTACCCTGCTTTTAGTTTAAATCTTCTCTGCTTAATCTGTCTATAATCAGCTGTGATAAGAGTCCCTGACTGAGTCAGTGGAGGTTTGACCTGGAATCATTATAGCTGAGTCACTCTTTTGAGGAGTGTTTTCAAGCCCAAGCCTTCCCCCTCCTGGATCAGATTTCCTGCTTTACATACTGAGAGCTGTGATGACATTGGAGGGCCTGCTGCTGCAGGAAAAATCTCTGTCTAACAGACAAGTGTGGCTGTGTGATCTGTGTGCTCTGTCTGTGCAGCCAGTCATCATTATTATCTACTGTATGCAGTTTCATTACTATGAGAGACACTTCCTACAGGCAGCCACACAGCATACCAGAATATGAAGTTGAAAGCACACAGATGAAATGCTGCAGCAGCAGCCCTGCTTGTCTATAGTCTCATAGAGGCTAGACAGCACATCCAGAACACCTTATAACCTGGAAGCAGAATGGGATATGAGCCGGTGGCCATATTGGATATTTCCTGGAGCAATAATGGATAAAAAGCACTCAAAAAGGCACACCAGAGCGGCAAAATTATCGGGTAGAGCATTTATTCTTTACAAGCTATCAACTGATATGTTTATTTTGTGTGAATCGTTCATCTCTGGTTCCCTTTAATCAGAATCAGAATCAGAATCAGAGAATTTATTATTTCGCCAAGTACAACGGTGGATTGTACCCGGAATTGGTTTTGGCGCATACAGGGTCGTTGGTGAAAAACAAGAAAATAGCACGGTTAAGCATGGTACATACATAGACGTGGGACAAGCATACATAGGACAACATTACAGTTTGTGCGTACATTTAAGCAGAGCGTCGTATACAATTAAGCATGGTACATACGTATAAACAAAAGCAAAATCAAAGCAAAGACAGAGCATTACAGCATACACATACAGTTAACATAATACAAACAGAGCATTACAGCATACACGTACAATTAACATAATACATACATAGCAAGACATACACTAATAGCAGGAACAGAAAAAGAGTGGGACTGGAGGAACAGCCTGAGAGCTGATATGAGCGCTGCCATTTTCGGCACTGGACGCTACACAGCGACGCGCTCCCAACTAGACAGGTGCTACCGATTGTACCGAAAAGTAGAGAGGATGCTGGGGGGGATCATGATGGAGGCGGCCAGCAGGAATCACTTGAGCCAGGTTGCTCGAGGAGAATCGCTCCTAAATTCAGGGTCCGCACGGCTGGTTGATGAGGGTGCAGACCCAGTGGGGCCCTGTGGTGCCAGGGGGCACCTTTGCTGGGCAGCAGTGGTGGACAGCAGTGGTGAACGTGGGGCCACCCAGGCTGGGCAGCAGTGGTAGACATGAGGCCGGGGGGCACCCCGGCTGGGCCGCAGGAAAGGCCTCCTGCCGCAGGTAAGGCCTCCTGCACACATGGAGTGGCGGTGGCTGAGGGGGCTGGCTCAGGGCAGCAGCAGAAAAAGCCCGAACAGCTGATCAGCTGTCGGCCCTCAGGCGGTTTGTGCAGCCGGGCGCACCGCTGGAGGCCTGCATGGCATTGTCCCCTGTGTGTGCGGAGGACGGCGGCCTATCCCCAGGAGCCAAACCTGGTCGTCGGGCCCCAAATGCAGTGTGGGGCTGGTGGCTCGGCGCGGATGGTGTCCCCGATGGTCCGGGGGCAGCGGCGGCAGACCAGCGGAGCTCCGCCATCTATCCACTTTTCCCTCCACCCAGGCAGCGGTGCCGAAACTGCAGCAGTGCGGGGCAGGCAGTCCCCGGGTCCCCGGATAGCAGCTGCAATCCCTCTGGCCGCCCCGGCAGCAGTGCTGCGGCTGCCCCACGTGGTGTCCAGCGGGACTCTGCACTGAGGCGATGTGCGGCCAGCAGGGGTAGAGATGTGCGGTGGCAGAGGGGCTGGCTCGAGAGTCGCACGGCGAGCAGCGAGGGTCAGGCAGCGAGCAGTGAGAACGAGTGCCCGCTGTCGGCCCGCTGCTAGCAGGCTCCCCGGACCAGTGGGGTGGCCTGCATGGTGACATCCTCCGTGGCCGGATGAAGGACTGGAGCCTCTCCGTTGGGAGCCGTCCCGGCTCCCGAGCTGCGGTGCTGTGGTGGGACCAGCGTGGGTCGCGGCGCTGATGGTCTGGAGGCAGCGGCGGAGGATCGGCAGGTCCAAGTCCCCTCTCCATGCCTGCGCTCTGCACGTGGCCCCAAGCAGCTGATTCCCTCGCCGACCCGCACACAGCGACGCGTGGCCGGAGCAGCGCCAGACCAGCGTGCCCATGTCCTCCGCATCCCTCCCCAGCGTGGAGAGAAGCCCAGAGGTGAGTGGAGGGAGGGAGAGATTACATCAAAAAAGTAAAAAAGACCGGAGCCCAGTGGCCGAGGCGTCCGAGTCCGGCGCCATCTTTTTGATTTTGGGGAACTGAAGTAAGAGGTATACGGAGGCTGCCATATTTATTTCCTTTTAATCAATACCAGTTGCCTGGCAGCCCTGATGGTCTATTTCTCTGCAGTAGTATCTGAATAACACCAGAAACAAGCATGCCGCTAGTCTTGTCAGATCTGACTTTAAATTCTGAAACACCTGATCTGCTGCATGCTTGTTCAGGGGCTATGGCTAATAGTATTAGAGACAGAGGATCAGCAGGTCAGCCAGGCAACTGGTATTGATTAAAAGGAAATAAATATGGCAGCCTCCATATACCTCTTACTTCAGTTCCCCTTTAAGAACATACGCATATATCTTGGCATCCATCAGACTCAGGAAGATGTAAAAGAACACCATTTGTGTCAACAATTGTAAAAAATTGTAAAAAAAATTGTTAAAATATGATTGATGTAATCCTGATTAGAAAAGGTGTGGATTACTTATGTTAATAAACCAAGTAGCGTCATATATGTACGCACCTGCTCAGATAACCCGCTACTTCAAATGTCACAAAATGTCAGAATGTATCAGCTAAAAATAAGTTTGAGTTTTATGCCTCCATGTAAAATCCCCTAACAGACGCCATTTTAGAAAAAATTATAATAAAAAGGCCTGGCAGGCTAGCATATATCATCATCAAGCCTGAAACTCTACTGAGATCGATTGAGGCCTAAAAGACTACCTTCCACTGTGATTCTAGAACCCAAGAGAGGTATTATTCTTGGTGAATTTATTGACAGTAGCTTATATAAACGTTAAAGACTTGTCATTTCAAACGTCAGCAGTTTTTTACGTTTTTTAGATAACTTTTGTATGCTATACTTCCTATACAATCTGTAAGCATTACTATTTAAATGCAATTGCAAGCTTAGGGACAACCACCAAACTTCATTGATTAATATATATCTACTTTAAGTTCTTTATACAAGAATAGAACTTCATATATCATTTTTTGAGGATAAAGCTATATTTGTGTGTACCATACACTGTACAATCTCGAGACAACAATTATCGATGAAGGATAAAATCTACAGCAGAAGATTTGCTATATTGATATGGACTTGTTTCACTAAAGGAACTTTGAGAATGTATTTTTGGATGATGGACAACAACTGGAGAGATGTATATTCCTCTATATATATGCTTTATCTATTTTTATATCAATATATATTTATAAAACTCAACAGATGTGTGTTGCGTATTTTTTCCAGAGGTAAAACCTGTTAACCTATAAATATTCTGTTTGTAGTGAGCTACGCACCCACTGCTGACTAATATTGATTATGACGGCTTTCTAGGCTTGCCTGTTAAAGAGGCACTTAAGTCTCGCAAAAAAATGAGTTTTACTCACCTGGGGCTTCCCTCAGCCCCCTGCAGCCGATCGGTGCCCTCGCCGTGTCTCTGCGATCCTCCCGTCCCCGCCGGCGACCACTTCCGGTTTCGCCATCAGGACCCGACAGCCTGGGAATGCGAGTGATTATTCACGTTCCCAGCCACAATAGTATATTACTTTAAACCAGAAGCCCCCTTTCGAATAATCACTCGCGTTCCCAGCCTGTCGGGTCCTGATGGCGAAACCGGAAGTGGTCGCCGGCGGGGACGGGAGGATCGCAGAGACACGGCGAGGGCACCGATCGGCTGCAGGGGGCTGAGGGAAGCCCCAGGTGAGTAAAACTCATTTTTTTGGGGAGACTTAAGGTTCACTTTAAGTAGTTGCAATCATTTAAAGCAGATATCGATAAGATATTTGACAAAAGTGCTTCTGTAGATTAAACCCACACATTTTATTTGCCCATTTTTCCTGGTTATTACAAAATTTAAATTATATTCCTAGTACAATATATGGCGACAATATATTATTTGGAAATAAAGCTGCATTTTCTCTATTTTGTGTCTTTGGTTTTTATTGTACTTTATATGCCTCCTTTAAATGCCCCCCCCCCCCTTTTCCCGGTAGTTAGCCAAGTGTGCTCCTTTATTCATCACCCCACCCCTTAGTTAGCCAGATGTGACAAATGTGACACTTGTTGAGAGGCAGCCCCCCACAGCCTGATGGCCTCTTTCCTCAGCAACCACAGTGACCTCATCCTCCCCCCTCATGCACTGTGACCTCTCCCTCCTTCACCAGCAACCACAGTGACCTCTCCCACCCCCAGCATACACACTGACCTCTCCATTCACCAGCACCCACATGGACCTTTCCAGCAAGAAGCACCCACAATGACCTGTCCCATTCCAAGCACCCACAGGGACCTCTCCCACACCCTGCACCCACAATGACACCCCCATACCCAGCACCCACATTTACTTTAAACCAGAAGCCCCCTTTCTCCCCCTTTACCAAGCACTCACATGCTACCCAGAACCCACCCCATTTCCTCCCATATCTCACCCACATGATATCCATTACCTGCACCCAGCCTCAACATGGCACCCAGTACTTAAGCTACGTACACACATGCGACAACGATCGTTCGTTGTGAACGACGAACGAACTTTTAATTGACGAAAGAACGACCTAAGTAAAGTTAGTTTTTAAAGGTGTGTAACGATCTGATCGTTAGAAGGAATGTTACATCACGTAAAGCAACTATTGCGCTTGCGCATAAAAATGAAAAGTTCCATGGAGAAATAGAGAAATGCGCATGTCAAGCCCAGTACGAATGACCGCTTCCAACGATGTACTACTTTTGCAAACGATCGTCGTTGGAAAAAATCCGCCAAGATAGATCGTTCGTTTTTAACGATCTAGCTTGGCCGTCGTTAGACTTAATGGTCGTTGGCTGCTTTTTTTCAAACGATCAGCGTTTAAAAAGATCGGGGAACGATCGTTTCAAATGACTATAGTCGCATGTGTGTACGCACCTTTACACCTGCACTCAGCCTCCCAATGGCACCCAGTCTTTGCACCAAACACCCACATGATAAACAGTACCCGCACCATCATGGATCTGAATACTTGCGCTCAGCACCCATAATACCCAATGCCCACCCATAACCATCACCCAGTGCACGCATGACACCACGTATTCACACCAATTTGATGCAGTTAATGTGCTGTGCATAGTGCAGGCAGGCACGTGTTCACTGATTTTAGTGCTGTATTACTGTATTTGATACTTGAATTTAGCTACTAGCTAGCCAGCCAGTGATCAACTTAAGTTAGTGTAGTCACTCAGTGTAGTCAGTGACAGTGTACTGTGCCAGTGTGCAGTTAATGTGCTGTGCGTAGAGCAGGCAGGCACGTGTGCTCTATTACTGTGTTTGATACTTTCACACAGTGTTAGACCAAGCACTGCAATAGAGATAGGAGTGTGCTAAAGCTGATATGACCCCGATGCCCAAGGGTCGCCGATTCAAAAAGCCAAGATCAGCAGCACCACTCTTGAAAAAAATAGCTCTTTATTGCAGCTTGACAAAGAAGCATTCAAAGCTGGGCTGTAGCTGCGTCTAAGCCCATTTTACTGGCATGTGATTTTAATTACGTGTCTGAATAAAGAGCTATTTTTTCAAGAGTGGTGCTGCTGATCTTGGCTTTTTGTATTTGATACTTGTATTTAGCTAGCCATCCAGTGATCAACTTAAAGGGAACCAGAGATGAACGATTCACACAAAATAAACATATCAGTTGATAGCTTGTAAAGAATAAATGCTCTACCTGATAATTTCGCCACTCTGGTGTGCCTTTTTGAGTGTTTTTTATCCATTATTGCTTCAGGAAATATCCAATATGGCCGCCGGCTCATTCCCATTCTGCTTCCAGGTTATGAGCGGTTCTGGATGTGCTGTCTAGCCTCTATGAGACTATAGACAAGCAGGGCTGCTGCAGCCTTTCATCTGTCTGCTTTCAACTATTATTATTCTGGTATGCTGTGTGGCTGCCTGTAGGAAGTGTCTCTCATAGAAATGAAACTGCATACAGTAGATAATGACTGGCTGCACACTGCACACAGATACACGTGTCTGTTTCAGAGAGCTTCTTTCTTGGCAGCAGCAGCCCCTCCCATGTCAACAGCTCTGAGCAGGAAATTTGAGCCAGGAGGGAGCAGGCTTGGGCTTGAAAAGACTCCACAGAAGAGTGACTCAGCTATAATGATTCCAGGTCAAACCTCAACTGATCCAGTCGGTGGATTCTTATCACAGTTGATAACAGATAGATTAGACTGAGAAGAATAAAACTAAAAGCAGGGTAGGTGTTTACTGTCATGTTCCCACTGATAAATGTAATAAAATACATGAGGGTGCTTCGTCTCTGGTTCTCTTTAAGTTACTTGTAGTCACTCCGTGTAGTCAGTGACATTGTACTGTGCCAGTGTGCAGTTACTTTGCTGTGCGTAGTGCAGGCAGGCAAGTGTTCTCTGATTTTTGTGCTCTATTACTGTATTCAGTATTTGCGCCTTCTGCACATTTTTTGTTTTTCTTCTTTTCTGTCTGTTAAAAAAAAATATCAATAAATACAGCCCCCTGTTATATTCCGTCTGTCCCCACACACATATTATTGACAGTAAAAAGTGCAACACTTTCCACCTTCAAATATTGTGTATAGATAGATAATGTCTGCCAGGGGCCGTAGCAGGAGAGGGAGTGCAATCGCCACCTCAGCATCTGTGACTGGTTCACCGCCAGCGGGAGGACACTTACCTATAGGGGATGCAGCAGAGAGGCATCCATCAGCAGCACAGCGGGCACCGTTGGCACCCATTTTCAGCACAATGGGTCACCGTGTGGCCATTTAGGAGAGGCAGTCAGAGGCAGTGATGGAGATTATGATGGGGGAGCAGCCCATTACTTGTAACTGTGACCGGCACTCCCAGCAGCAGTAGCAGGAGGCAACGCCCCCCGCTTGCTGTGACATCCAACCCAGCAGCCAGTGGTCAGTCCTTCCTGGACAAGAGCATTCTGTCCCTCAGTCCGGCATCTGGGAGCATCTTGATGGCTGCCCATGAGGAGATCATGCGGCCTGATGTGGAGGAGGTTGGGCTCAGGCCAGCACAAGCAGATTTTGAGGATTTTGATTTTGAGGGGTCTGTGCCTGGGGATGTTGGGGTAGAAGAGGTGGTGTGGGAGTCAGGAGACAAGCTGTTTCCTGAGGACGAGAATGATTGGCAGAACCATCCTTATGTGGCTGAGGTCTCCGAAGGCAGCTCGTAGGAGGATGAGGCACAGCAGCGTAGGCAATTGCATTGCCACCACACGTCAGGCAGGGGCAGGTCCAGCAGTGGGTGTGGAACACAGCCCACTGCTTCAGGCGGCACCGCCAACAACAGCAGCAGCACCACCACCACGCAACCCTCAACCAGAGGGAGAGCCGCCGCACCCTCTTCACACTGTAGGGGGTTTTTTACGTCCCCAATATGGATTTTTTTTCATTTGTCCACCCTGGATGCAAGCTATGCAGTGTGTAACTCCTGCAAAAAAAAAACTTGAGCCATGGGCGCAACCGCAGCCAAGATGGGTACTTCATCCCTCCAGACCCACCTGAAGAGCTATCAACAGAATGATTTTGCAGAGTTTAAGAGGCTGAAGGACCAGAAAGGGGTGGTCAGAGCAGAAGACCCACCACACGGCATTCAGGAGCAGCAGCAGCATCATCCCTCCCTTATGGTCGTCAAACCGCCGCAGCACGAAAACGCACTTCCTCCAGTGCGCCCTCGGCAGCTCATGCCAAAGACATTGAGGCTGGTGAGGCCAGCCAGTCCTTATTGGCCTCCTCTGCTCCTTCCAGTGCTCCCTTCTCAGCTTCCCCTGCAGGATATTGGCAGACCCTGCTGAGCAACAGCTTTCATGGTTTGAAAAAGCCTCTGCCTCCTGGCCACAGGTGCATCCAGAAGCTGAACAGCTTGCTGGCCCGGGCCATGTGTTCCCAGCTCCTTCCGTACTCCCTGGTGCAGGAGGGGAGTGATATGCACGTGCTGCTCCAGTTTTGGATCCCAGAGTGGCGAATCCCCAGTCGCCACTACTTTTCAAGGACAGCCATCACAGCACTGCACAATTTTGTGGTGGCAGGTAGCGGCTCGTGGCCCGGGTCCATATCACCATGGACTCCTGGAGCAACCGATTTGGGACAGGCCGCTACCTGTCCATTACCGTGCACTGGGTGACATTGGTGGAAGGGGATGAGAAGAATTCCACAGCAGCAGCTGGCACAGCAGCAGGCCAGTTGGTGGTGCCACCACGTGGGATCGGGGGGATGCAGCAGGCTCCTCTGATCTCATTCCCTCCACACCCCACAAGCAAGCCCGCCTCAGCAGCAGCGCAAAATCTGACCACTGCCAAGCACTGCTGAAATTGGTCAGCCTGGGGAAGGATAAGCTTACGGCCGCCCAAATCCTGGCCACCCTCAGGGAGCAGGAGCAGAGGTGGCTGACCCCCACAGGCCTCAAAATCGGTTACATGGTGTCCGATAATGGGGCCGACCTGCTGGTCGCAGTGCACACAAGACAACTCTACCACATCTGCTTAGCCCACGTCCTCAATTTGGTGGTGCAGCGCTTCCTGCACACCTACCCGGGGATGGACCAGCCACTGGAAGCTGCACGGAAGCTGGTGCACCATTTCCGCCGCTCCGCCACTGTCTCTGCAACCCGGGCCGACCTGCAGCAGTGAGAGAGCCTGCCATCACACTGCCTGATTATAGATGTTCCAACTCGCTGGAACTCGACCCTGGTGATGTTGGAGTGGCTGTGGCAGCACAGGACGGCTGTCAGTAGGTACAGCTGTGAGGAAAACGTCTATGGTTCCACCAACCTGCAGCTGATCTCCGCAGCTCAGTGGATACACATGCAGCAAGTGCACTGGTCTTGGCTCCCTTCCTGCAGGGAACCGAGATGGTGAGCTGAGAGCGGGCATTCGTCTGTACGGCTGCCCCTGGTTTGCCTGCTGGACAGGGTGGTGTGTGATCTGATGGAAGAGGAAGAGGCAGCCCTGACCCAGCTGGATCAGGAGCAGTTGGCAGCACAGTCCACCTTACCCGAGGAGGAGGAGGACGACAACTTTCAGGTAGTGGAGCAGAAGTTAAAGGTCCCTAACCTGGATGCTGAGGGGGAGCAGAACAGTGCGACTGCCATTGTGTGGGGGTGGCAGTTTCAGGAAGACATGGCACAGGAAGATGAGGACAAGCATGTCCTCTCGGGGGACAACAACAAAGATGTGTCACAGTCTACCAATGCCCACATCTTCCCCATGGCTGCGCACATGTTGCGCTGCCTTCGCAGGGACCCCCCGGTGATCCAGCTGTGTGAAAGGGAGGACATCTGGATCACCTTGATCCTGGATCTGCGTCTAAAGGGGAAGCTGGGACAGTTCATGTCACCATCCACCAACGAGCGCCGCACAAGGGAGTTGCAGGGGGCCCTTGTGCACAGACTGCAGGAAGCATCCCCCCAGCCTTCCACCCCCACTGTTGCTATTCTGCCAACCTAGCAACAGGTGCCTGCGGCCACCAGCAGCAGAAGCATCCGGTGCCCTGGAGACCTGCTGAGCCTAGTCCTGTCCTGTCCCCCATCCAGTGTCCTCTCCGAGATGCTTCAGTGTGGCCTGTGGTGTGGTCACAGAGAAGCGCTTTTGGCTGTCCAACGACTCTGTGGACAAACTCACCTTCCTCAAAATTAACCAGGCTTGGGTGAAAGGTGAGTTTCTGGCACCTGCTGTCAGTGACAGGGGGACATGAAATGGCTGGAATTTGTATAATGCCTGCCTTTCCAATGCAAGTTTGAACCTAGTACTGCTGATTGGCCTGGTTCATTTAATTTTTTGCTGTGGTGCCACCCGTCATGTCCCATGGCCTCATATGCTGCTGCTGACACATGCTGCTCCTCCTGCTGCGGCATTTCCCTACTGAAGTCTGTGTTCCCACCACCGGGGTCCACGGATGCTTAAGTGTATGGGCAGAGTTACAATGCTGTAGTATCACCAGAGAGGTACCATGGTTTTCTGTGCTGCCGCGCTGACTGCTTAGTCCTCCTCCTGCTTCCACTCATGTTGTAATTCACTACTAAAGTCTGTGTTCCCACCGCCAGGATCCACGGACAACTCTGCTGCCATATCATATCGCTGCAAGAAAAAAAAAATTACAAAAACCTCTCTGGGTGTTTTTGCGTGTGTTGTTCACTCATCCTCCTCCACTGGTACCACCGCCAGGTGCCATTGGGACTCATCACCTGCCTGCATGGTTGTAGTTTGCTAGGGACTCTGTGATTGCTTAAAGTTTATTTTCGTGTTTAAAAAGAGTTACTATTATTAATAACCACCTTTAAAGGGATAATTCTTTATTCTAACTTTAAGATCAGTTTTCTCAAAACCGAAAAGGTTTTTTTTGCATTTTTTTTAAATGTAGCCACTTCTCACCTTTATAATCCATGCAATTTTGGTGATTGTAGCATGTATGAGGGCTTTGCTATTAAGGTTAAAGTCTAATCCGTGATCACGGATTTTACTGGCAGTCACGGCGAAAAATCCAGGCTGATTTCGGAATTATGCATCAAATCTGGATCACGATCACAGCTTATCTGGATTTTGATACTGCCGTGGTCGGATTTACTCGAATTCGTGATTGGGGGTATCCGAGCACCACTACCAGCACCCACATGGCACCAAATAACCTTTATGTTCCACACCCAGTACCCAACCATGGTTTGTACCCACATAACACCCAGTACCTAGTCATTATGCCCCTAGTGCCCTTCCATGGCCTGCATCCACATAGCACCCAGTACCCATCCATGGTCCAAACCTATATGACATCCTGTACCCACCCATGGTGCATACCCAGAACCCCCATGACACTCACTATCCACTCATGTCTTATCAACAACACCTACTGTGACAACCATCCACCAATCCCATGTTACTAGGCCACAGTTGCCATGCAGGTCTCATGTGCTAGAGACTTCTGGAAGCAAATCCACTGTGTGCACAGTAAATGGTTAAGAGTGGTTGATGGTGCTCATACATGTACAATTTTGATTGCATGTACAACTGGTAAAATAAAAGTATCAATTCCATGCTGGAAATTGGGTATCTTCACTGCTACCACTCTCCGAATTTGAAGGGGCAAAGAGACCCCTGCTAGCTATTCCTTGAAGGAAGAAACAGTTGTTTGCAACTTAACTAGCCAATCAACCATTTATAAGAAAACAATGTGGTATTATGACTTTGTAGCGACAATCAGACCAGAACAGGGCAAAACGAGAACGAAACAAAATTGTTAGTTTTATTCTAAAACTATACAAACAAATACACTTTACAATGAACAGGTAAATATACCTTTCAGTCAGAACAGATTGGATTGATAGAAAAAGGGTAGAGATGAAAAGGAAACAGAAATGTCTTATAATACAGTTCAAAATACCATTATTGGTAGTCCATGCAGCAATCGAAACTCTTTGGAAAAAAAGTCCAAAATGGCCGACTGCCATGCGGTCAGAGGCCTTTGTGAGATGTAATGTTGCCAGTGTCCAGCTGGCTGTCGATTGATGGTAGTTCAACGTCAGATTCAAGGTATAGGACATTTGAGTTCCTGTGTTCTCCATGGCTTTACCCCTCACTCAGCAAGGAGGAGTGAGGACGGGGATCACACACCACTTGGAACCTGACACGAGCCGGCCCCTTTCTCAAGGAGACAGAAAATGTATCTGAACTATGGAAGGTGCTCTATCTCTACAACCGTGCATGTTATCATAAAACTAATAACATTTTTGGGTCAGCCAGGATTAATCAATAACAAGTGATATCAAACATGAGTGAGCTGGGGTAAACTGTGACCCTAAAAAATGCATACAGTAGGATGCAAAAGTTTGGGTAACCGTATTAATTTTCATGATTTTCCTGTATAAATCATTGGTTGTTACGATAAAAAATATCAGTTAAATATGTCATATACAGTAGGAGACACACACAGTGATATTTGAGAAGCGAAATAAAGTTTATTGGATTTACAGAAAGCGTGCAATAATTGTTTTAAAAAAATTAGGCAGGTGCCTAAATTAGGGCACCACAAAAAAGAAATGAAATCAATATTTAGTAGATCCTCCTTTTGCAGAAACTACGGCCTCTAAACGCTTCCTGTAGGTTCCAATGAGAGTCTGGATTCTGGTTGATATAATCGTCAAACAGCAGAGGCGCCAAAAAGTGTAAAAAAATTCCTTTTAAAAGCGTTTAAAAGAAGGGAGGGATATGGGTGGATTCACCTCCCTTAAGTAAAAACCAGCCAATGAGCCGTAAACAGACAACAATATAATTTATTGGGGATTCTCCAGGCAATGAATCCCCAATAAATTATATTGTTGTCTGTTTACGGCTCATTGGCTGGTTTTTACTTAAGGGAGGTGAATCCACCCATATCCCTCCCTTCTTTTAAACGCTTTTAAAAGGAATTTTTTTACACTTTTTGGCGCCTCTGCTGTTTGACGATTATATTGATTGAGTCCACCCTGGGTGGAGGGGTGTATCCCCATCTTTTTTCCTTGTCTACAGAGAGCGACATTTTAATACCTGAGTGGGGTCAGGTTATAATTCTCCCCACCTGTCGTGTCAGTGGTTGCCTGTGCGGTAACCCAATTTTGTGAGTATACTCATTATCGATTACCTTTTTCTCCTAATTTCCTGACATACTACACCATATCGGGCTCTCGATCTCTTTTGTGTGTTTTATCTAAGCTGGATTCTGGTTGAAGCTATTTTGGACCATTCCTCTTTACAAAACATCTCTAGTTGATTCAGGTTTGATCGCTTCCGAGCATGGACAGCTCTCTTTAACTCACACTGTGGTGATATATTGGGGTGCTGATGCTGTTAAGGATAATACAGTAATATATTTTCATTTTCCCATTTTTATGTCTGCTGTGTACTACTGTATCATATGGGATTGTCTGCTAGCCAGTCTGGCTTTGAAGGCTGGCAGCTGCCTGAGTTCGTTATATCATGTAAATTGACCATGCATTCAATGGCCATTGTCTGCTCCTAATTGGGAGATGGGAAATCTCTGCAATTAGGGACTGTCTACCTAGCCTCTAATTAGGAGATGGTTATTCAGGCCAATACTGTCAACAATGTGTTTGTCACCTGTAACTTGGACTAGGGAAGTCTTTTCATGTATGTACTAAAATACACTTTAACCTGGGGGAAATTGGAGGTTAAGGAAGTCTTTTGTTGTGTGGGTGCTATAGTACACTTTTCACATGTGGATGTTAGATCTCTGGAAATCAAATTATGACTGAGGATGTAATTAAAATCTAGTTCCCCCCGTCCAAACAGGCTTACAGCCTCAAGGCAAATATTCCATTATAAAAAGCAGGGGACAGATACCTAAAATCAGTCTACTCCTGACGGTAGCTGGAACCGGACTCCCGGTCTAAGCTAAGTTGGCTCCTGATCCAATCAGAACGGTGTCCGTCCACAGAACCCAAGTCCAAGATTCGTCTATCTTGATCCCTGTTATTTTGGTAAGCAAATCGCTTGTGTGTATCTTTGTAAACTCTTAATTTTGTAACTTTTTATTTTGTTTTTTGTAATCTTTTGTATATATTCTGTTCTGCATTGTTCTGCTTTTTTCCTGGAATATTAAATTATTATTTAATAAGCTTGACTTCTGCTGTACTAAACTAACACTCATAGCCTGGAGGAGACTGCAGTGTAGCTGTGTATAAGTGCATGCCTAATTGTATGCTTGAGCAACACTACTATATGAAATTGTAATTGCATTGTGTGTATGGGGCACTTCAGCACTCGACAGCTGAGTGAACGTGTCTAGCAATGGCTAGTGGTGGCAGTGGGAAGTGTTTGAGGGGTCCCAGCCTTGTTTGTAGCTTAAATAAGGCTGTTCCCCGCTTAATCTGGTCAAACCCGCAGTCGGGAACCGTATACGCAGGCGTGCCGCGGGCCGGTTCCTGACACACACCACAGATTTTCAATTATATTCAGGTCTGGGGACTAAGATTGCCATTCCAGAACGTTGTACTTGTTCCTCTGCATGAATGCCCTAGTAGATTTTGAGCAGTGTTTAGGGTCGTTGTCTTGTTGAAAGATCCAGCCCCGGCGCAGCTTCAGCTTTGTCACTGATTCCTGGACAATGGTCTCCAGAATCTGCTGATACTTAGTGGAATCCATGCGTTCCTCAACTTTTACAAGATTCCCAGTCCCTGCACTGGCCACACAGCCCCGCAGCATGATGGAACCACCACCATATTTTACTGTATGTAGCAGGTGTTTTCCTTGGAATGCTCTGTTCTTTTTCCTCCATGCATAATGCCCCTTGTTATGCCCAGATAACTAAGTACCTTATTCCCAAATGAAGCTGGCTTGTCCAAATGTGCTTTAGCATGCCTCAAGAGGCTCTGTTTGTGCTGTGGGCAGAGAAAAGATTACCTCTGCATCACTCTCGCATACAGCATCTCCTTATGTAAAGTGCACTGAATGGTTGAACGATGCACAGTGACTCCATCTGCAGCAAAATTATGTTGTAAGTCTTTGGTGCTGGTTGTCATGAACAATATGGAAAGTCGTGCGTAATTGCCAACGATTTTCGTATGGTCCAGCACCATTACTGTCTCATGTTTTTTTAAAGGGAAACACTAATTTATTATTTGGTGGACATAAAATGAAAAAAAAAAGCTGTCAATTAACATCAGGACTAGGTTCCAAACAGCGGTCGTGCAGCCCACATTGTGTCCAAAGTCCAATCGCACAACTGGGACATGACAGTTTTCAGCCCAGAGACCTCCAAAAAATGACACCGCAATTGTGTTTTGGGTTGAATATAGGTGGTGGTATCAGCAGCAGTGGCCTGTGGCACTGTGGCGGTGGGAGCCAGTGCCAGCTTGCTTCAGCCTCTTGAACTCCTCATGCTCAACAACATGTTTTTTGGCCAGATGGGTGATGAAGCTGAAGGGGTCACAACCTCTGCTCATCTGGCAAACTTGCTGTCCAATGAGGGCAGAGTGAAAAACCATCAGATTGGGGAGGTGAACATTCCCCTGCGGCCTGAATGGGATGCTGCGGCTTTTCTCCCTGTGGCAGTTGGGGGTTGAGTGGTGTGGCTGGTGGTAGCGGCAGAAGGATGTGGTGGGTCCCGCATTCCACGGCCACTGTCTGCAATGCTGATCCTCCATGCTAAACCCACCGACGCATCCTCCTCCTCAGAGTCAGAGCTGACATCCCAATCCTGTGGATGGTAGTCACGGTCCTTCATCCCATCATCAACATCATACCCCCCCCTGCTCAAAACCCAGAACATCCTTCTCAAACTCCTTGCGGCTAACAGCCCTAAGTTCAATCGTGGTGCCTGGAGCGAAAAGTATGCTGACTGAGGGTAGGCTGCCCGCTGGGGTCGACACTGACACGGCAGACCTTCTGAGGGTGGCCGTAATGTTGCTCCCTGTCCTCTTGCCCTTGCTGCCCCTCCCCCGGCTGCCACTGCCAGCAGACATAGTACAACTTATACGTGATGATGTCACCAGATGATGTGGGGTACTTTTACTTTAATGAAATCAGGTTTGGACTTTAAATCAAATCAGCACGGAGTGACAGACCGCAGAGTAGAGGACAGACAGTGCACACTATCTGTCTAACTGTCACACTGACAATGCTCAGCACAGCAGCACTGCAGTAATCTGTAGTAAGCTAACACAGTACTACTCTCTCTAACAACTAACTGCATTACTAACTAACCATATAATACAATACAATAACACAGTAATCCTATTCCCTAACCTATACTGTCCTGCTGGCCTGCACAGCACACACAGATACAGACAGGACCTAACTGAGTGAATGAAATCAAACAATTACACTAGCTAGCTAAAAAAAACAATAGAACAATAGTGTAGTGAAGGTGTTTAGCACTCAAAGCTTTAGATTTATCACTGTATACAGGCAGCACTTGCTAAGCCAACAGCACTGGAGCAAGTCTGTCAGCGACCAGCCAGCCAGCCACACAAGCAAGGACGATCTGTCTCATCAGGCCAGCCCTCCTTATTACACAGGGGGGCTGGCCAGGGTTCCCTTCTGTGATTGGGTGCCAGGGCTTAGGCTGGGAGGCCTCTGATTGGCTCAATGAGGTCAGGTGGGGCTGGCCAGAGTTCCCCTCTGATTGGTTGCTAGGGCTTCTGCTGGGAGCCCTCTGATTGGCTGGGAGCCCTCTGATTGGCTCAATGACATCATCTCCCTTGTTACAGTACTCAGATCCGGATATCCGTTGGATACCGCGGATACCCGCGGGTATCCGGATTATGCTGCCAGATACCCGCATAGAGCTATCCGGATCCGGCTCCAGGTATCCGGAATCCGGATCCGACCGGATAGCGGAAAAATGGTCGGTTACCCGGGATTACCCGGGTACCCGGATCCGGATGAGCATCCCTGCTTTTGGCGTCTATCCCACTCTGCCATGCCCCCTCCAGGTGTTAGACCCCTTGAAACATCTTTTCCATCACTTTGGTAGCCAGCATGTTCGCGAACGTTTGCGGAGGTTCGCGAACCTAAAATCGCAGGTTCGTGCCATCTCTACCCGTCACCCAGAGGAGGCAAGCCAGCTGGCTTCAGGGTAATTGGACACCGGGCTGCTAATGTGAGTTCCTTATTTAAATGTAAATTAACTCTGCATTCAGGTGCCAGCAGGAAAAGCTACCATTGTCTGCATTTGAATAGATCAATTACGTTGGATAGGCAAATTAACCTAGACATTCAATTAGGGACTGTCTACCTAGCCTCTAATTAGGAGATGGCTAATTAGGCCAATAGCAGCCGTGTCCTTACCTTTGATCTGCTAGGAAATACTTTCACCAATGTGTTTGTCACCTGTAACTTGGAGTAGGGCAGTCTTTTTGATGTGTGTGTAAATACAATTTTACCTGTGGAAATTAGATCTATGGGGAGATAGGAAATCTCTGCAAAAGATCAAGGTGGGACAGGAAAGCTTTGAAGTTGCATAGCCAGCAAGCCAGTCACACCTGAGGAAATTGGATTATTCCTGGATCTGGGCATTTGAGTAGCCCCGGGCCACAAATCTGGCTATAAAACCTCAGCTGGGAAGACTTAGAGTTGTAGTTCTTTGGAGAAAGCAACACGCTAGGACTATCCTGGTTCCTGACCAGAACTGCGTTCTCCTCGCAACAACGCTCAGATCTATATGCTGGTAATGTTTATTCCCATTTTATTTTAAGCAAACTGTCGTGTGTATCTCTGTAACGTTTAAATTTTTTTTTTTTTTTTAGTGCTGATAGTGGTAAATTTCCCCAAAAGAAAATGACATGGCATCCCCCCTCCCGAGCCTCTTTAACCCCTCATCACCCATGCAGGCTGGGATAGCCAGAATGCGTAGCCCCGGCCAACTGGGGCTTCGTACTCTGAGCTATTCCAGCCCGCATGGTCCATGGTATGGAGGGCTCCGGGTGGGGGGGAGGGACGGCCAAGCCTTCCCTTTTTCCCCCCATAGCCCTTGTCCAATTCATGGTCAAAGGGTTCTTCCCCACCTCCGGTGCCCCAGGAGGAGGTGGGTAGACCACTCCCTGGGGGGGTTCATGGTGGCATCTGGGAGTCCCCTTTAAGAAGGGGACCCCAGATGCCCACCCCCCTTCCAGGAGAAATGAGTATAGGGATACAAAGTACCCCTTACCCATTTCCATAAAGGGTTAAATAAAATAAAAACGCAACAACGAGAAAAGTCCTTTAATGTTCTTAATTAACCAGAAATACTTACCTGTACCTTTAAAAAATGTTCCCATGCCAATATTGTGACGAACATTACGGAAAAGTCGTGCGCTAGCGCCATCGACTTTCGCTTGGTCGTGCACAGTTCCTGTCAGTCTTGGGTAAATGCACAATAGATGTCAATTTCCCTCTCTCTTACTGAGTACAGTAACCTTCCCCCCACATCCTGTGTCAGGAAAGAAAGTCACACGTGGCTAGCTTCCCTGCCGAGAAGCCATTTGGTTACATAGCTCATCTTTCCCCAAAAGGAAAACCTCCTCAAACTGGTTGAGATTCAAATTTCCCTCCAAAAACTCATAGCCTCACACAAAGGGAACGTTAACTTATTAATAATTCAAAATAGGTTTGGCACAGCAAGACCAAAATTACATTTCCTGATACCTAGGAAACAGGTCTATAATTCACATGAATTATCATTCTCTAGCTATCAGGAATCAATTGAGAAACCACTTTATCCAGCATGCGTAGAGCAAATTCGACAGACTAGGCGTGCATAGTCTCATTTAATACAGAGTCACATGCTGCTTATGAATATGGTCTCGGATTTGCGATGCACCCATCTGGGGCGGAATTACACAAATTATTAATAATCGGTACATTCCTTGCTCCAAGTCTGTGGGTGGCAACCTGACTGCCAGGAGGTAACCCTGCCTCAAACACACCTACTTTCCAGGTAGTGACCGCCCCAAAACTCTGGTCAGTAAAAAGCGTTTGCAAGGGACTCCTCCCAGTTCTTCAATTCCCATCAACCAGGAAGGTCTAGACATGTGCTCAAGGAGAACCGGGCGCATGTTGTGTACAAAGACTTTAACCTGAATGCCTACTTTAAACTGGACTATTTTCTTCATTTTTCAAATGGACTGCTCAGCTAACGAAGTAAGAATTTTCTGATTTTATTCCTTTTATTTTTAAGCTCTGTGTTTTATATGTTAATAGGTGTATATAACTGTATGTAATGCATTTGTGTTATTAAACGTTTAAAAATCGTTTAGCGGTTATGACCTGTTGCTGAACATACACAATCGTACCTATTCTCCTGAACTCGCTACCCTGTGTTTAATAGAAATACACCTTTATAGCCCGTATGCGAGAACCCGGCCCAGATATAACGATCTGACCCAGGTTCCTGCATACTGCTAGGGGTTACTAAAGCGTTCTCCAAGTCCTAGTATAATTACAGTAGCGGGCTGTGTAACTCGCTTGGTGGCAGATCTTTGAATTGTATATGTGTGGAGTGATTCGGTTGGTATCAGAACGCTCCCTTTGCGAGTCAGTTCATCAAATTGCGAACGCGGGTTACCCTTCGTGATGAACAAATGACCGTGTAAGAGGATTTCTGACGCTGATCGATTTACCCCATCCGCAGACCGGCCTAGCGGTCTTTGACAAATATCCTCAGAAAAGATCCCACGCCAATATCCTCTAATCTTGCGATATTTTAAGGTTGATTGAAGATCACCGCCGCCCCGGCCGCACACACACGACGCCCTCGCACAGCTCTCAGCTACTTAGTATAGCTGAGAGGGCGTCTACATAGGACGCAAATACCGCCGGCTCCCACTGTCCTCCCTGCCCCCCACCTGTCACCCTCACCTATGGGTGCACTGGGTGCCAGCATGGGTGAGGGTGACAGGTGTGGGAGGCAGAGAGGACAGTGGAAGCTGGCGGTATAGCGTCCTATGCAGACACTCTCTCAGCTATACTAAGTATAGCTGAGCAAAAGCATCTTTAAATTTTGGCTCCAAGGCTCCCCATTGGTTCTTTAACAGACCAATGGGGGTCAGGAGGATTTCCATTGGTCTGTTAAGGAACCAGTGGGGAGCCTCGGAGCCAAAATTTAAAGATGCTTTTGCTCAGCTACACTGTATAGCTGAGAAGCTCGTCCTATGCGGACGTATAGCCACTGCCTCCCGCTGTCTCCCTGCCTGCCACCTGTCACCCTCACCTAGCCTGGCACCTGGTGCACCCTCTTATTGCGGCATTTTTATTTCATTTAACCCTTTATGGAAATGGGTAAGGGGTACTTTGTACCCCTATACTAATTTCTCCTGGGAGGGGGGTGGGCATCTGGGGTCCCCTTCTTAAAGAGGACTCCCAGATGCCACCATGAACCCCCCCGCAGGGAGTGGTCGCCCCACCTCCTCCTGGGGCACTGGAGGCGGGGGAAGAGCCCCTTGTCCATAGATTGGGAGGGGAAGGCTTGGCCGCCCCTCCCCCCTGGAGCCCCCCAAACCATGGACCATGCAGGCAGGTATAGCTCAGGGTGCGAAGCCCCAGTCAGCCGGGGCTCCACATTCTGGCTATCCCAGCCTGCATGAATGATGAGGGGTTAAAGAGGCTCGGGAGGGTGGACCCCATGTCATCTTTTGGGGGGCACAAAAAAAATGTAAATATTATTTCCCACTATCTTTTTAAAATATTCTGCAAATTTGGTGTTGCTAGGATGTAAGGGGCCTTTGCTATTAACTGCTAAAGTCGGTGGGAATTTTTTTTCCTCTTGTTCCCACTGTTCTTCTTAAAGAAAATCTGTAATGAAAAAACTTCCCCTGGGGGGTACTCACCTCGGGTGGGGGAAGCCTCCGTATCCTATTGAGGTTTCCCCCGTCCTCCTAGGTCCCATGGCGGCGGCAAAAATCCTCCCAGAGTGGCGGCAATGTAAATATTTATCTCTGTTGCTCCAGTGCAGACGCAGGATCCGCTCTCTGCAAGGAGATAGGCGAAAATAGCTCCATCGGGCCGCTCTACTGCACAGGCGCAAGTCTCCTGGGCCTGCGCAGAGCGGACCCGACGGAGATAGGCTATTGTCGCCTATCTCCATCAGAAGAGCTGCAACAGCACCCGTCCTGGAGCCCAAAAAGGTGAATATTGCACAGCCCTACAAATTGTCGCCTATGCATTCCGTGGGCTGCAGCGAGACCGCCGTGGGACAGAGGAGGACGGGGGAAGCCTCGATAGGGTCCAGAGGCTTCCCCCTACTGAGGTGAGTACCCCCCAGGGGAACTTTTTTTCAGTACCGTTTTTCTTTAACATAACCTGAAAATGTGTTGTTTCTAGCTTTTAAGGGGGCTTTGTTATTAAACGTTATAGTCGGCGGGCAGACATTTTCCAAACAGCTGCAAAGCAGGGCTTAAAACGATAAATAATGTTCAGGCAGGACAAAAAATGCCGGATTTAAAACGATAAATTATGTTCACAAACTCTGCGCCATTGTAACCTTTAAAACAATAAATATTTTAAACAAATATCGGGCGGAAACGTGCACCATTTTTCACTGAACGCAGTCAGAGAGCAGCAGTGAAATGCACGCAGAATGCGCAGCACGAGCAGTTATAATCAACCTCACTGGGATCCACAAGCAACGCATCGTCTTTCTGATCATAGACATCCCATCTCACTGGTGACAGCTCCCGCTATCACATACGACGCTGTTACCAGTGAGATGGGGAGATGAGGACCAGGAAGGAGATGCGCAGCATGTGGATCCCAGCGAGGTGGGTTATAACCAATCCCAATGCGCATTCTGCATGCACCACTCCCCCCACCCCCACAGCACCCTGGCAAAGTCCCAAATACCTTAAAGTGGATCTGAGATAAACTTTTACTCATTGCATAATTGTGTTCCTTTCATATAGTTTATAGGTTATTCCTCAAGCCAAATACTTTTTTTTTGCTTGTTTTAATACTCTTACTTCCCTATAAACTAAACAAGCCTCACCCACAGATTCTCCAGAGTGCCTTGGCACTCTCAGGTCCCTGTAGCAAGGGCTTATGGGAGCTCAGTCTGGGCAGGAGGAGGAGGAGGTGTTACTAGCCAGAGATTTCAGAGGCACAGGGGAGGAGGAAGCGTGGATTGGGGCGTTGGCCCTAGAGCTGCGCAGCCGCACTCGCGGCCAGGCGGACTGCGCAGCCGCGGCCAGAGGAAGCGGCCATCTTTGAAGAGGCAGGAGAGCCCGACCCGGGCTGTGGGGTCAGGAGCCGGCCCGGGGGGATAATGAGCGGGGGGACCCGGCGGAGCGGCACGGAGGGCGCGGACAGCGTACTCCGTGCCTGAAATGACCATGCA
This sequence comes from Hyperolius riggenbachi, assembly GCF_040937935.1. Taxonomy (NCBI): domain Eukaryota; kingdom Metazoa; phylum Chordata; class Amphibia; order Anura; family Hyperoliidae; genus Hyperolius; species Hyperolius riggenbachi. Next base: position 46,255,216 of record NC_090652.1, on the reverse strand, counting down.
AGTAATTAACTTTTTTTACTCCTCTTGGCCTCGTAAGTCCTTTAATGTTTACAAACAGAACATGGCTGCTCTCATTGTATCACAGGAAGAAATAAGCATCTAATGTTGAAGCTGTTTGCAGCTAGATTTGCTGTGTAAACCATCTAAACTTTAAACAAGATATATAGACAAGTTACTTGTTATAGTTTTTCATCTCTGATCCGCTTTAACAACCCCCCCCCCCCACACACACAGCTAACCTTAACTGTCCCTGCTGCTGCAACCCCCCCCCCCCCCCCCTTTAACCTTACCCAACTTTGACTAACCTTAACTCTTCCCTCCCCACGGCTACCATAATTGTCTCCACCTGTAGAAAAACATGCAATGCATACAAAATTATTGTAGATATTGGTAAGGAAATTTGTTTCAACGTGCCTATGGCAAGTCCACAGAGTCAGCAGCAAAGATTCTAATCTCCTCTGCTAATTATATACAAGTATCCAGCAGTCACTGTCCTTGCCATTGTGAACTCTGTACCAAGCCTCATGTTATTTTTACTTTCACTTTCACTTTCGCTAAAGAAAGGAAAGGCAACTAAACAGGATTTCCTGGAAACTACGAGCTTTCTAAGAAGCCTGAGAGCTGCAGATTAATGTCACACAGCATTTCATGGCACTGTGATGGGCAGGAGGAGAATCCAACCAATCTGCTTCCCCATATAACAGAATCAACACAGCGAACAACCCAAGCAGACATCTTTATCTACTGTACCTTCCTGGATGTAAACACTTCTCACTGTGAGTCTGACCTTTGTACTTTATGCATGTGAAACAGTTCATAATGGCTATTCTACTCAACCAATCACACGGAATGTTTGTTTAACCACATTCGTTCGTGCAAAATAAGAAATAAACATTCCTTTGTTGGCAACTAGTGATGGGCTCACGAGTACTAACAAATGGCCAAGCACTCGAAGTCATGATTTAAATTAGGCTTAATTAAGGCAATTAAGCCTCATTTAAATCTCGACTTTGAGTGCTTAGCCACTCGTTAGTACTCGTGAGCCCATCACTAGTTGCCAACCTTGAAATTCCAGCAGCACGGAGCGGTTTATATACAGCATTATTCACTGCAGGAGCCACTCCGTGTTGCAGAGCAGGCGGTAGTGCTGCCACGCTCGTACACGGAGGAGTCAAAACCCTAGAACAAGCATATGGCTAATCCAGTAAAGCCTGAGTCACGTGGGTTGGAGTACCTGATCTGCTGCATGCTTGTTGAGGGGCTATGGTGGAGCGCATGTGGCCACACTGGCCCCAGCTAGAGGACTTTTTGGGGCCAGTTAAAGAAGATCCAGGAGGCAGAGGAAAATGGCGAGGGAGCGATAAGCCTAAAGGGGGCTGGAGGAAGCCCTAGGTATGTATAATTCCCCAACTTTGCCTCAGGTGCACTTTAAAGGAAGTCTGAAGCAAAAACAAAAGACAGATACAGTGGGATGTGAAAGTTTGGGCAACCTTGTCAATCATCATGATTTTCCTGTATAAATCGTTGGCTGTTACGATAAAAAATGTCAGTTAAATATATCATATAGTAGACACACACAGTGATATTTGAGAAGTGAAATTAAGTTTATTGGATTTACAGAAAGCGTGCAATACTTATTTAAATAAAATAAGGCAGGTGCATAAATGTGGGCAGTGTTGTCATTTTATTGCTTCCAAAACCTTTAGAACTAATTTTTGGAACTCAAATTGGCTTGGTAAGCTCAGTGACCCCTGCCCTACATACACAGGTGAATTCAATTATGAGAAAGAGTATTTAGGGGTCAATTTTAAGTTTACTTCCTCTTTAAATGTTCTCTGAAGAGTAGCAACATGGGGGCTCAAAACAACTTTCAAATGACCTGAAGACAAAGCTTGTTCACCATCATGGTTTAGGGGAAGGATACAGAAAACGGTCTCAGAGATTTCAGCTGTTTGTTTACACAGTAAGGGACATATTGAGGAAATGGAAGACCACAGGCTCAGTTCAAGTTAAGGCTCGAAAGACAGACTAAGAAAAATCTCGGATAAACAGAAGCAATGAATGGTGAGAACAGTCAGTCAACCCACAGATCAGCACCAAAGGCCTACAACATCATCTTGTTGCAGATGGAGTCACTGTGCATCGTTCAACCATTGATGCACTTTACACAAGGAAATTGTAATGATCTGCTCAGCTGCCTGTGCAGGCAGGCAGCTTTTTGACCATTGTTTAGGTTTGCATGCTGCAGGACTCTGGAAAGGAGACCTTCTGTCAGTTTTGCAGCTTGTGCTTGCTGAGGAATTTGCATACGTTGTCATGCAAATTGCCTGGCCACATTCATTGGAGGCGTGTACTATAAGTACTATGTGTTCCCCACAATGCTTGGCTGGTCATAAGGATTCCTTCTTGTGAAACACTCCTGGAGGAGTGTCAGCCTTACTCTTTGTTTAAAGATCAGCTTAGAGTAATTCCTGGAAACTGCGCTAAGCAGGTTCCCTAGTGCAGTTAGGATTGTTTATCTGTTTTGTTTGTCTGTTGCGGTTCTCCTGTCCCAGCAGTGGTCGACAGGAAATCGTTCTGTTCTCTGTTCTTGGAGCATAGCTGGTGCAGCGGTTGCTACCAGCTATCTCTTCTGATCTGCCTCCCTGGATCATACTAGTCTCTTTTTGCTAGTGCTGTGGATCCTTCTGTTCTGCTACTCTGTACTGGGATCGCACTAGCATCTTGCGCTAGCGCTGTGGATCCTTCTGTTCTGTCTTCCTGGATCGCGCTAGCCACTTTCGCTAGTGCTGTGGATCCTTCTGTTCTGTCTGTCTGAATCGCACTTGCCCTAGCGTTAGTGGCAGTGGATTCCTCTGGTCTGGATCTTGGACCTAACCTCGGCTGCGGTCGCTGCTGGTTACTCCTTCTGTTTGTTGTGTGCTTGGATCACACTGCTCTGACAGCAAGAGCAGTGGATCTTTCTGATACCTGGTTCGCACTGGCTCTGACGGTAAGAGCAGTGGTTCCTGTTTGATCGATTCTCGTTGTCTGTCTGTTTGCGTGCACTTGCTGGTGCCTGCGGTAAGGCAACCGTGTAGCAAGCGCGTTTGTGTGGTGTCTGTCTTGTGTTGGTTAGTTAGGCGTGCTTGTCCCTGTTGTGCTTATCACGCGGGGACCGCGCACGAACGCGTGCACTGTTGCGAATGAGTGCGGTGTTCGCGTTCAGTTAGCGTTTGTTGTTTTCTTTATCTTCTCGTTGTATGATTTGCTGTGCCTTTGCTATCCTTGTATTCTGTTCTGATCTGCCTTGTGTCGCTTCTGGCAATCGCCTTTCTTGCGGTTGCGTTTCTGTTTCGTATCTGCTGTTGTGTGTGCGCTGTCGCGGGGTGGCGACTAGGTTGGCGCACACACATACAACCTGTCCCTTTGCTCGTTCTTACTCGCAATCGCTTCTCTTGCGATTGCGTTCTGTACTTCGTACAATTCCTGTCTGGCATTTGTGGAGGTACAGAGGATTGGTTCCTCTGCACTCCCCAGCGCCATCTGCCGACAGGAATTTCCCTCTACGGGTGCTGGGTTCCTGCAATTATACGCTTGTGGAGGATTTGTGCGCTGATCACGGAGAAAGTTCCACAATCGTTACAGAAATTCTGTATGTGAGAGTGATGAAAAGGAAGTCTTTTCTCCACCCCCAACACAAATAGAGCCGCTTCAGGTATGCTAAAGCACATTTGGACAAGCCAGTTTCATTTTGGAATAAGGTGCTGTGGACTGATGAAACTAAAATTGAGTTATTGGGGCGTTATACATGAAGGAAAAATAACACAGCATTCCAAGAAAAACACCTGCTATCTACAGTAAAGTATGGTGGTGGTTCCATCAGAGGAACAAGTACAATGTTCTGAAATGACCATCTTAGTCACCAGACCTGAATATAATTGAAAATCTGTGGTGTGAGTTAAAGAGAGCTGTCCATGCTCAGAAGCCATCAAACCTGAATGAACTAGATACGTTTTGTAAAGAGGAATGGTCCAAAATACCTTAAACCAAAATCCAGACTCTAATTGGAACCTACAGGAAGCGTTTAGAGGCTGTAATTTCTGCAAAAGGAGAATCTACTAAATATTGTTTTCATTTCTTTTTTGTGGTACCCAGATTTATGCACCTGCCTAATTTTGTTCAAACAATTATTGCACACTTTCTGTAAATCCAATAAACTTCATTTCACTCCTCATATATCACTGTGTGTGTCTCCTATTTGATATATTTAACTGACATTTTTTATCGAAACAACAAACGATTTATACAGGAAAATCATAACAACGTTGCCCAAACTTTTGCACCCCACTGTACCTAAGAAGAGGGAAGGCTCTGGCAGAGGTGTAGTTAGGGTTTTCAGGGCTCGGGGACAAAGACAATTTTTGCGCCCGCCTCCTCCCTGGACAAAATGGGTGTGGCCACACATCAGAATGTTGCCGTAGTCATTGGTGGAGTCAAATGTTATTAAAATGGCCATTTGTGCCCTCTTACCCGTTCAGAAAGCCAGATGTGCCCCCCTTTAAATAACCTTTATTCTGCTGCTAACACATGTTACACATGATATGATGCGCCTGGTCACACAGGAAATAGAATGAAGACGGGGAAGCGGCTCCAGCACAGCAGCCGAGGTTGGGGCTCGGGCAGCGTGGGGGGGGGGGGGGGGTATGGGGAGGGGGAAAGCGGCCACATTAATATAAAGGCAGGGGGAGGCTGGAGGCCCCAGCAGTGCTCAGGGCCCTGGGGCAATTGCCCCCCTTGCCTTAATGCAAGCGCCGGCCCTGGTCTCGCTGGACTCCTTCGAACGGCGGGCATGTAAATATTTACCTTCCCCGACTCCAGCGCAGGCGCAGTAGCGGCTCCCCGATGAGCTAAGGCGGAAATAACCGAACCTGATCGGGTCTGCTCTACTGTGCAGGTGACTTGTGCCTGCGCAGCAGATCGGACCCGACTGGGATCAGCTATTTCCGCTTGATCCCGAAGCACTACTGCGCCTTCGCTGGAGCCAGGAAGGTAAATACATATTTACATGTTTGCCGTTAGGTGGGGCCCAGCGAGACCACCGTGGGACGGAGGAGGACGGGAGAAGCCTCGATAGGATCCAGAGGCTTCCCCCTACCGAAGTAAGTACCCCCAGGGGCACTTTTTTACGTTGCAGGTTTTCTTTGAGTGTCCTTTTTCTTATTTTACAGATAGCTGGGGTTTATCGTAAAATGAAGTCTGCAGCAACTACTCGTAATCGCAGAAAGGTGAAAAAAAGAGATACTGCTAATGAGTACCAGCGGCGTGTGGATTCGGAGGACGATGATGAGTGGTTCGCCAGAATGAGAAAAGAATTATCTAAACCGAAAAAGTCCCAAGAGGAAGGAGCCACGCAATGCCTAAAAACACCTTCTAAAAATCATCCACTGCGTGAACAAGGAACTGAGCGTTTACGTACAAGCCCCAAGCCTGCGGAGGAGGCAAGCAAAAACAGCATTGGCTTCAAATCTTGGAAAAAGATAGCAAAAAGAGCAGTATGGGGGGCAGTAGCGGGAGCAGTAATGGGAGCAATAGGGGGAGCAGTATTGGGAGGACCAGTAGGAGCGGTGGCAGGATTAATGGGGGGAGCTGTGGTGGGAGCAGTGGTGGGAGCAGTAGTAGGGGCAAGAGAAGCAAGTAAAGATACAGAGGGAGATGGGGCAATAGAGGAAGCAGTAGCGGCAGCAGTAACGGGAGCAGTAGTGGGAGCAGTAGCAGGAGCAGAATTGGGAGCGGTATTGGGAGGACCAGTAGGAGCGTTGGTGGGACTGGTGGTGGGAGCTGTGGTGGGAGCAGTAGTAGGGGTTGTAATATGGATAAATACAGGATTTTCAAAGGATATGCCAGGAATAGTTGCAGCAGTGGGTGCACTGATGGGAGCAGCAGTGGGAGCAACAGTTGGAGCAGCAGTGGGAGGACCAGAGGGAGCAGCAGTGGGAGCAGCAGTAGGGGGAACAGTAACAAGTAGATTTACAGGCGTATCAGAGGGAGCGCCAACAATGTCAGGAGCAGTAGTGGGCACTGTAATAGGAGCAGCCGGGGGAGGACCGATGGGAGCATCAGTGGGAGCTGCAGTAGGGGGGACAGTAGCAAGTAAATTTACAGGACTATCAGATGTACCACCAACAATGAGAGTACCAGTGACAGACTCAGTAATAGGAGCAGCAGTGGGAGCATCTGTGGGAGTAGCAGTAGGAGGAGCAGTGGGAGCAGCAGTGGGAGTAGCAGTAGGGGGAACAGTAGTGAGTAAATATACAGAAAAAACAGAGGAAGCCCCAGCTATTGGAGGAGCAGTAGTGGGGGCAGTATTAGGAGAAGTAGCTTTGGGGCCAGTGGGTGCAGCCCTGGGGGCAGCAGAGGGATCAATACTGGGAAGATTGTTTGGAAAGTAAACATCAAACTCAACTTAAACAGGAACTGTAACCCAGGATTGAAGTGCATCCCAGTCAGTAGCTGATACCCACTTTCCCATGAGAAATCTTTACCTTTTCTCAAATGGATTCTCAGGGGGGTCTGTATGGCTGATATTGTGATGTAACCCCTCCCACAGTGTGATGTCAGCACCTGCCGACATTACTCTGTGGCAGCCTTATTGCATTGTGGGACATAACAGCTGTTTCCAACTGCCAAAAATGCCTCATCTCTTTCCATAGACATCACCTGCCAGCAGTAAAAATGTCACCATGTCATAAATGTCAGAATGTAAATCGTGCAGAGGAAAGATTTTACAATGGGAAAACGCTGACTAAATCATTTATACACTATTATTGTAAAAATTAAGCACTTTTTTTCATTACATTATTTTCACTGGCGTTCCTCTTTAAACCACTATCGCAAAAATTGTAAAATACATGTAAACACATACAAATAAGAAGTACGGTACATTTCTTCCAGAGTAAAATGAGCCATAAATTACTTTTCTCCTATCTTGCAGTCACTTTCAGTAGGTAGTAGAAATCTGACAGAACCGACAGGTTTTGGACTAGCTCATCTTCTCATGTAGGATTTTCAGGGTTTTCTTTATTTTCAAAAGCACTTAAAGTGAACCTCCGGACTAAAAATCTACTCAGCAGAACTGAAAAGGCTTGGTGTTTCTTTAACAGTTTCACAGTATCAGAACTTTGTTTTTCTTACCAAAGCATCATTTTTAGCTGCATTTTTATCTAAGTTCTACCCATCAAAGAAAAAAAGCCTGGGCTTTTTTTCCCTGATGCTGTGCAGATCATGATGGGATTTCCTATGTTGTTGTTCACATTGCCTAGCAACTGGGAGAGGTGCTCAGGACACAGGACAGTTGGAACTGTGTCTCATGCTCCCTGTCACCCCCTTTAAACCAAAAAGATGGCTGCCATCATGAAATCAAACATTTGCCTGTTCTTTTAAAACAGGGTGGGTAAGAGATTATATTACCTATCTATTTTAAGTAACATAACTAATGTAACTTAATGACAGTATGTTTGTTTAGGCTGGAGTTCCTCTTTAATGAATGGCAGTTGCTCTGTCCAACTGCCACAAAAGTGTACAGCAAGCAGAGAGGCTGGTCAGAAACTTTGTATAAATCTTTTTCAGGGAGTGTCTTTATAAAAAATAAAGGCCATGCTGAGAATCCCCATGAAGAGATGACTAGTCCAAAACCCGTCAGATTTCTACTGCCTACTGTAAGTGACAGAAAGATGGGAGAAAAATAATTTATAGCTCATTTTAAAGAGACACTGAAGCGAAAAAATACTGGTAAACAAATTATGATATAATGAACTGGTTGTATAGTACGGATAATTACTAGAACATTAGTAGCAAAGACAATATTCTCTTACTTTACTTTCAGTTCTATAGTTTTTTTTTTTATATAACATTGCATCATTCTCTAATATTTGCCGTTTACCCACTATTCAGCATTCTAAATGATTTTACAGAGCAGGCTAGTGAACTTTTGAACTGTCCTCTCCAGAAAAAAAAAATACACTGCCAAACACTTGAGATAATAAGCTTCAGAAGACAGAGCTCTCTGTGACTTTGAAAGCTGTGGAGCTCAATGGCTCTTTTGCATAGATAACTGGAGTTTCTTAACTCTTCCTGTACTGGAAACAATATTAGACTTACCGTATGTCTCTGCTCCTAATGTTTTATTTCTTTACTGTACTACACATACAAATCATATCATAATTTTTTTGTTCTCCTTAATGTGGAAGAAAAGTACTTTTTATTCGTATGTGTTTACATGTAATTTTTTTTATTTTTTTTTTGCGATAGTGGTCCTTTAAAGCAAACCCAAGGCTTTGGGAATAAATCAAATAGAGGAGAGGAGGCATCCCATGCTGTCCTCTGGACCTCAAGCGCTGCCCATGACCCACTACGGTAAAACATCAGGGCTGTACTTCCCTTCTGCGCTTGCGTCTGAAGAGGAGTACGGCCCAATGTTCATTCCGGCAAGCCCAAGGGGGGATTCTTTTCTGATTTTTGGGTCTAAAAGTACAATTTCTTCTTGTGCTTTTAGATCTTAAAATCAGGAAAAAAATCATACAACAGAAAGTTTTCCTGCAGCCCTGCACAGACTTACTGTACATCCCCAGGAACTAGTGCTGCAATTCTTCCTCCTGTCCTTTAGGTGGTGCTCTTCCCCTGTGGTGAGATCGACATTTGTCAGCATGTGACAAACAACAATCTCACCCGAGGGATCAAGAGCCTTCGAGGACGGGAAGAAGAGGAGCAGCAAGTGTCCGGATCCTGGGGGAGGTGAGCTGCAAATGCCGCTCCGTAGCACTGACTTCCTGAACCTCTCAGTGGTCACCCCAATCCATTTTTTCACCTTGAGCCTGGCTCGGGGTTCCCACCCAGGAGGTTAATGAAACAATGTCTGTGCAGTTTTATAAACAACTAAGTGTGGATTGGGAACATTTAACATAAATCATTTATATAGCAAAGAAATGAACAGCGCTACTTAAAAACAGATGAATGCTTACCTGCAAAAAAGTGCAAACCCCACTCATGGGATAAAAATACACAATGAGCATACACATGACCTGTCTACCACTTGGAGGATGTTAGTTTCCACTAACAGCTTGCATGCAAGTGTATATGCAGAGCCTCTGTTTGGGTTCAAGGTGCGTTTGTAGTTTCTGGGGGGGGGGGGCTCAGCGCATCTCTGAGCTGAGGCCATTTAGAGGCGGCCTGGTGATGCGCTGATCCCACTTTTTTTGCGCTATAAATCATTTATATTCAGTTAGTTAGCAGTTTATAACATTGAGTCTGCATAGTTGCTAATATGATTTGCTCAAAGCTGGTCCTACAATCAGATTGTAAGGTGTATGTGTGGCTGACCGTACTGTTTTTCTTACTTTTGGAATATGGATTTTTCTGCTGCACACTTAACCTCCTTGGCAGTAACCCTGAGCTACAGTTGGGGCGAAAAAAACGCAGCTCAGAGCGGTTACCCCCGACCTGCACTTGGGGTAGCTGCTAGAGGCTCGATGCTGCACGGTGGCATAGTGGTTAGCGCTCTCGCCTTGCAAGCGCTGGGTCCCCGGTTCGAATCCCAGCCAGGTCAACATCTGCAAGGAGTTTGTATGTTCTCCCCGTGTCTCCGTGGGTTTCCTCCGGGCACTCCGGTTTCCTCCCACATCCCAAAAACATACAGATAAGTTCATTGGCTTCCCCCCAAAAAATTGGCCCTAGACTACAATACATAAAAACTACACGATACGTACATAGACATATGACTATGGTAGGGACTAGATTGTGAGCCCCTCTGAGGGACAGTTAATGACAAGACAATATACTCTGTACAGCGCTACGTAATATGTCAGCGCTATATAAATACTTAAATAAATAAATTAAAATGTGCGCATCGGGCATTTCAACACACCTCCCTTGGGAGCCATTCTTCTTCCGCTCCTCTGAGACTCTGCTTCCCCCTGGTGAGACTGTTGTCTGTTGTCATGACGACACCCGGTAATCTCACTTTAGGGTTACATCGCCACCTGGAGGATGGAGGGAAAACTGCAGTGCCTGAGCCCAGGGAGGTGAGTTAGTACTAAGCTGCTGCAGATCTCCCTAGCAGCATAATTTTTTCCAGGTTTTAGGGCCTGAAAGCATGCAAAAAAATTGTACTGCTTTCAAACCCTAAAATTCAGAAAGAATCAGACCGCCAAGGGGGTTAATTCGCTTTTTAACTGCCACGTTTGGTGCCGCTTAATTATTTGGCTCCCCCAGCCTAATGCACAGCGGCGCATGTAGAGCTCCGTATTTATCTGATCTAGATGCAGGGTCAGCTCTCCTCTCTCACCACCGAGCGGCGCTGTAACGCTGACATCATCCTCTGGGTCCCAAATAACTGTTATGACACGTGATCGGGGCCTTGAGGAGGATGTCAGCATTACAACAGTGCTCAGTGATAGAAGAGAGGAGCTGAGCCTTTAACGCTGACATCCTCCTTTGGGTCCTGATCACATCACATCATGTGATCGGGACCATGAGGAGGATGTCAGCATTATAAAAGTGCTCGGAGGTAAAAGAGGGGAGCTGAGCCTGTAGTGCTGACCTCCTCCTTTGGGTCCTGATCACATGTTGCATCATGTGATTGGGACCGAGAGGAGGATGTCAGCATTACGACAGTGCTCACTGGTGAAAGAGGAGAGCTGATCCTCCAATGCTGACCTCCTTCTTCGAGTCCCGACCACATGTTGCATCATGTGATCGGGACCCGGAGGATGATGTCAGTGTTACAGTGCTGCTTGTTGGTGGAAGAGGAGAGCCAGCCCTGCATCTGAATTAGGTACTTAGGGAGGCATTAGACTTAGGGAGGCAGACGAGTATAGCCGGCTGCAGCAGCCCTGCCGGATTGCTTGCAGTGCCGACCTCCATTGTTTTGTCTTCCACCACTGCAATACATTCTCTAGTCTGAGCACGCTAGCTTGTTTTTTTGACTGACCAGCCGGCCCCGAGTGGCTGAACTGCAACCCTCCTCTAGTTCACAGCAGTGCCAATGCTTGGTTCCCCACTCCTCATTTGACATAAATCTGCAGTGTGTCTTCTTTCTGCTTTCATGGAAGCAGACATAGGATTAATATCCTGTGTTTACAAATTAGCTGCGTTGCCAAGGCAACCAGCTGACACAGCAGAGAGATCAAATTACTACATTTAACATAAATCATTTATATAGCAAAGAAATGAACAGCGCTACTTAAAAACAGATGAATGCTTACCTGCAAAAAAGTGCAAACCCCACTCATGGGATAAAAATACACAATGAGCACACATACAACCTGTCTACCACTTGGAGGATGTTAGTTTCCACTAACAGCTTGCATGCAATTTGTTAGGTACTCATCCCTCCCACTGTCGAAGAAGTCTTTCCTCCATGGGAGGGGACCTAACACTAACTAAATCCTACCTATGCATATGCATAGCCTGGGCGCGCTACCAGTAAAATTGAGAATTGCGCAAAAAAGTGGGATCAGCGCATCACCAGGCCGCCTCTGAATGGCCTCAGCTCAGAGATGCGCTGAGCCCCCCCAGAAACTACAAACGCACCTTGAACCCAAACAGAGGCTCTGCATATACACCAAAGGAAAACTATTAAGTGGGAGCAGCTGACCAGAAATAAATAACAATAACAATAATATTTATATAGCGCTTTTCTCCCTGGGGACTCAAAGCGCTGTGACCCTGCATTATGCAGTCTCAAAGGCTCGGGAAAAGAGGTGAGTTTTTAGCCTTTTTTTAAAGCTGTCCAGAGAAGGAGCCTCTCGTACTGATTGTGGAAGTGAGTTCCATAGAGTAGGGGCTGCGTAGGAAAAGGCCCGAGCACCAAATGTTAAGTGTATCCTGGGAATAACCAGCTTCATCTTGTTGGCAGAGCGGAGGGTGCGTGAAGGGGCATAAAGTTCCAATAGATCCGCTATGTATTTGGGTCCCATGTGTAGAGCCTTGAATGTCAGCAGGCAGATCTTAAAATTGATTCTCCATTTTACTGGCAACCAGTGAAGAGTTTGCAGTACTGGGGTGATGTGTGAGCTGCGGGGGGCATTGGCTAGGAGTCTGGCTGCAGCATTCTGTACTAGCTGTAAGGGGCGCAGAGCCTTATCTGTAGATCCGATGAACAGGGCGTTGCAGTAGTCTAGGCGGGAGGATACAAATGCGTGAACCAGGGCAGGTAGGTCTTCAGCTGGGATAAGGTGTTTGATTTTCGCTATATTTCTTAGATGGAAGAAGGAAGACTTGACGACAGCTGATACCTGCTGTCTGAGTTTTAGATTTCCATCCAGGATCACCCCAAGGTTTCGCACAGAGTCTTTATACTGTGCAGTATCTCCCCCAATTGCTAGTTTGAGGTGGTGGTTTCTTCAGGAGGGGTTTTATGATTGCTTTCTTTAGTTCTTCTGGGAAAAGACCACTTTGCAAGGAGCACTGAGTGATTTTGTGAAGTGCTGGCCTGATCAGCTCTGGGCACTGCATTAAGGATCCAGTTAGGCCAGGATCCAGGTCGCAGGTAGTGGGGCGGAGACTTTGAATGAGAATTCCAAAATCTTCTACACTCAGAGTGTCAAAGACTTGCCATGGTGGTACGGTAGTAGGCATATGCAACGTCCAGTGGTCAATTGATGTAGTTGGTGTAATGCTGGCACGGATGGTAGACACCTTGTTTGTGAAGAAGGCAGAGAATTCTTCACACCTTTCCCTGGAGTATGTGGTTGGGGCTTTTAGGCAGGAAGGATTGCAGAGTGATTCCACTGTGTGGAAGAGTTGAGCAGCTCTGTTGTTGGCTGTAGATATTTTGTGCGAGATAAAGTCTGATTTTTTCTTGGTTATTGCTTGTTGGTATTGTCTGAGGTGATCAACTAGGCTAGATTTGTGCTCCTCAGTCCCTGATTTACGCCACTGTCTTTCTAGTCTGCGCCCTTTCTTTTTTAGATCCATGATGGTTTTGTCAAACCAATTAGCTTTCTGCTTTTTGGTTGCTGATTTGGTGCGCCATGGGGCAATACTGTCAAGTGTTTCATATATCGTGGTGTTGTACTGGGTTACTAGAGTGTTTGGGTCCATTTGGCTGTGGAGCAGATTTGTAAAATCCAGGTTGGCAGTTATCCTCTCCGGTGTTAATTTACTCAGGGGACGGGTTTTGATTGTTTCTTTAGGGAGCTGCTTGATAGGGTGATGTTCAATAGTAAACTGTATTATGTGATGGTCTGACCACACCACTGGGGTTACTGTTATGTTACTAATGTCCATTCCAAGGTGGAACAGTAAGTCTAGCGTATGCCCTCCTCTGTGGGTAGCTGATTTTACAACTTGTGTGAAGCCTAGTCCACCCATGAGATTTATTAGTTCATTTGCATCTTGTGATTGAGTGTTATCAGCCCGGACGTTGAAGTCACCAAGGATGATCCATCTCGGATAAGACAGAGTTAGCATGGCCAGAAGTTCTGGGAATTCCTGTAGGAAAGGGTCAGTATCTTCGGGGGGACGATAAACCACTAAAATTTTGAAGCCTTTACCAGCTGAGATCTGGGCACCTATACATTCAAAGGACTTTGTTGAGCCAACATTCAGGGCCCTGAGCTGCAGAGTTGTTTTGCCACAAATTGCTACACCCCCTCCTCTGCGGTCTAGTCTTCCCTCACTTAGGACTGAGTAATTGTATGGGATGGTTGCTTCCAGTGTGGGGCCTGCATTGGCATCAATCCAGGTTTCAGTGATGCATGAAAAATCGCATGTCTGAATAAGGTCCGCAATAATGGCTGTCTTATTGTTTATAGAGCGGGCATTGCAGAGCAATGCGGTGACTGCATGGGGTTTAGCAATGGCGACTGGGTTCACTGCTGGGGTGTTACTGCATCTCTGACTAGGGACATGGTAACTTCTGCTACTTTCAGCCTCTGATTTCCAGTAAACCTCACTGGAGATCGCTGGAAAGTTCTTTTCCTTGAATGGACCTGGGTCCCTGAAGTTGGACTGAGACTGAGTGTGGCACTTTTTATGGGCCTGGCCGCCTTTTTTACCTCTGTGCGTTTTATTTAAAATCCCTAGAGATTCCAGCAAATTAGCTTGTTTTTTTCCAATGTGAGATGCAGCTCTCAATGGCCTGAGAGATAGTAAGAAGCTGGCTGTATAGATTAACATTGCTCTTTGTGAAGGAATGGGTTAAGTAAGCTCTTCCTTTGATTGTTGTTGTTTATCAGTGGGGGGTATACAAAAGCAAATGCTGGCCTTCAGAATCTGCTACAAGAGGTGTGAAAAGTCCATTGATATGCAGAAGCATGGGGCCTACTAAGGTTTACTTAGAAAGGCAATGGAGTCAATATAATTTCAGCCTCTGAATGCATTTCAAGTATTTGTACAGTCTGCAAAAACGGATTGCCAGCTGAAGGATATTACTGCTGTTTGGGGAAGGAGGATGAATTCCCTTACCTTGGGAAGAAGACTTGGGAAGGTAGGAGATCTGCTTGCTGTGTTGCATGGACATGCTTTTTGATGTGTTTGCTTGTTTGAAGCTGTGGACCTCATGAGTATCCAGGTGGAGAAATCCTATTCCATTGTGTGTCCTTGTAGGAGTAGAGAAGGCTTTTGTTTGTTTGTTTTTGTGGATTATCAGCTTTCCAATCCCATGCAGGACTCCAAAACCAAGGTCAGCTACACATGACTTTCATGGTGAGTACAATCCAGCTTGTAACTTAGCCATCCATAAACTTCCACGTTTCCCAGAAGGTTCCAGTTGTAGCCAGAGAGTTCATGGTGCAGAATCTGTAAGTATTTTTGTTCCTTCTGTGCATATATGTGATTAATGCTTCCCAGAGCCGAGACAAGGTGTGGAGCAGGTAAAAGGAGAGGCTGCCATCTTGAGCGCGCTCAGTAGATAAATCAATCAAACATAGCAAAGAAATGAACAGCGCTACTTAAAAACAGATGAATGCTTACCTGCAAAAAAGTGCAAACCCCACTCATGGGATAAAAATACACAATGAGCATACACATGACCTGTCTACCACGTGGAGGATGTTAGTTTCCACTAACAGCTTGCATGCAAGTGTATATGCAGAGCCTCTGTTTGGGTTCAAGGTGCGTTTGTAGTTTCTGGGGGGGGGGGGCTCAGCGCATCTCTGAGCTGAGGCCATTTAGAGGCGGCCTGGTGATGCGCTGATCCCACTTTTTTTGCGCTATAAATCATTTATATTCAGTTAGTTAGCAGTTTATAACATTGAGTCTGCATAGTTGCTAATATGATTTGCTCAAAGCCGGTCCTACAATCAGATTGTAAGGTGTATGTGTGGCTGACCGTACTGTTTTTCTTACTTTTGGAATATGGATTTTTCTGCTGCACACTTAACCTCCTTGGCAGTAACCCTGAGCTACAGTTGGGGCGAAAAAAACGCAGCTCAGAGCGGTTACCCCCGACCTGCACTTGGGGTAGCTGCTAGAGGCTCGATGCTGCACGGTGGCATAGTGGTTAGCGCTCTCGCCTTGCAAGCGCTGGGTCCCCGGTTCGAATCCCAGCCAGGTCAACATCTGCAAGGAGTTTGTATGTTCTCCCCGTGTCTCCGTGGGTTTCCTCCGGGCACTCCGGTTTCCTCCCACATCCCAAAAACATACAGATAAGTTCATTGGCTTCCCCCCCAAAAATTGGCCCTAGACTACAATACATAAAAACTACACGATACGTACATAGACATATGACTATGGTAGGGACTAGATTGTGAGCCCCTCTGAGGGACAGTTAATGACAAGACAATATACTCTGTACAGCGCTACGTAATATGTCAGCGCTATATAAATACTTAAATAAATAAATTAAAATGTGCGCATCGGGCATTTCAACACACCTCCCTTGGGAGCCATTCTTCTTCCGCTCCTCTGAGACTCTGCTTCCCCCTGGTGAGACTGTTGTCTGTTGTCATGACGACACCCGGTAATCTCACTTTAGGGTTACATCGCCACCTGGAGGATGGAGGGAAAACTGCAGTGCCTGAGCCCAGGGAGGTGAGTTAGTACTAAGCTGCTGCAGATCTCCCTAGCAGCATAATTTTTTCCAGGTTTTAGGGCCTGAAAGCATGCAAAAAAATTGTACTGCTTTCAAACCCTAAAATTCAGAAAGAATCAGACCGCCAAGGGGGTTAATTCGCTTTTTAACTGCCACGTTTGGTGCCGCTTAATTATTTGGCTCCCCCAGCCTAATGCACAGCGGCGCATGTAGAGCTCCGTATTTATCTGATCTAGATGCAGGGTCAGCTCTCCTCTCTCACCACCGAGCGGCGCTGTAACGCTGACATCATCCTCTGGGTCCCAAATAACTGTTATGACAAGTGATCGGGGCCTTGAGGAGGATGTCAGCATTACAACAGTGCTCAGTGATAGAAGAGAGGAGCTGAGCCTTTAACGCTGACATCCTCCTTTGGGTCCTGATCACATCACATCATGTGATCGGGACCATGAGGAGGATGTCAGCATTATAAAAGTGCTCGGAGGTAAAAGAGGGGAGCTGAGCCTGTAGTGCTGACCTCCTCCTTTGGGTCCTGATCACATGTTGCATCATGTGATTGGGACCCAGAGGAGGATGTCAGCATTACGACAGTGCTCACTGGTGAAAGAGGAGAGCTGATCCTCCAATGCTGACCTCCTTCTTCGAGTCCCGACCACATGTTGCATCATGTGATCGGGACCCGGAGGATGATGTCAGTGTTACAGTGCTGCTTGTTGGTGGAAGAGGAGAGCCAGCCCTGCATCTGAATTAGGTACTTAGGGAGGCATTAGACTTAGGGAGGCAGACGAGTATAGCCGGCTGCAGCAGCCCTGCCGGATTGCTTGCAGTGCCGACCTCCATTGTTTTGTCTTCCACCACTGCAATACATTCTCTAGTCTGAGCACGCTAGCTTGTTTTTTTGACTGACCAGCCGGCCCCGAGTGGCTGAACTGCAACCCTCCTCTAGTTCACAGCAGTGCCAATGCTTGGTGCCCCACTCCTCATTTGACATAAATCTGCAGTGTGTCTTCTTTCTGCTTTCATGGAAGCAGACATAGGATTAATATCCTGTGTTTACAAATTAGCTGCGTTGCCAAGGCAACCAGCTGACACAGCAGAGAGATCAAATTACAGTTGTGATTAGTCACAGATGAGGGGGACATTAGACAGACTAAACTCTCTAAACACATACAGGGCGCCTTTCTTTGTTTTCCTTCTGTCCTATGCAACAGTGAAAATATCCACGTTCTATACAGTAAGCTCAATTTGTTGAGCATTGATGCATTCGTTACACTGAGTTTACTGAACATCTTATCAAATGCCATTTCAATGAGTTGGTCACTACATGGTAAAGTAAAAATAGAGACTAGTGAGGTCAATTAATGGCTTTTGATGTAAATACCTCAGAGATGTCAATTCACAACGATTAGAGCATGATGTAAAGAAGTGAGAGTTTCAATATTTTACTTCCAGCCTAGAGCTGTTGGCAGCTAACAAACGGCCATTCTGTAACATGGACAGGCAAAGGAGCCAGACAATAGGAGGAGCCATCCGGTCCTACTACTCACCCCATTGGTACCGATGTACTGCCGGGCGGGCCAAGTTTCTTTCTCCTAGGAGATGGAGAAAGTTTACAAACACTAAATGCAGGCAACTAGAGGGCAGGTGCAGGATATGGTTTCCCCTGTGGAGCTTTAGACTTGTAACCCTTTAGACTCTGTAGACCGTCTTGAGACTGTTCTAAGATGTATTCTCAGAAGGTTGCTATCATGCAAGAGAGTCCCCTGACTTTCTGTTCAGCAATGTGTCCCTCCACTGTTATAACTAGACTTTCCATAATGGTAAAATGTATTCTGTGTTATTCCCTTTTCATTTTATAAGCAAGTATCTACTCAATTGTCATTGTCGTTTCTGTGTGTGTTTGTTTGTTTGTTTGTTTGTTTGTTTTTGTAACTATTACTTCTGTAAATATTTTTTGCACTTTTCCACCTTTTTGAGATATTAAATATCATTCAGAAAGTTGGCCTTCTGTGAAGTAATTAAGTCATTCCCATTTCCTAGACATACTGTGGTGCTTCTAGTGCACAGGGTTATCAGTGCCTATGCTGTAAAGCCTGGTACACACATACAATTTTGATTAGCCAATGACTGACCAATTTCACTGCCTCCATGTACTATAAAGGCTTAAAGGGACCCTGCAAAGGACCCCAAAATGCCATAATGTACTTACCTGGGGCTTCTTCCAGCCCCTTGTAGTCATTGAGATCCCTTGGCGTCCTCTTGGCTCCCTCTGTTCTTCTGCTGGCGGCTCCGTTAGCCACGCGACTTCACCAGGAGTCATGCGCAACTGCACATGCGTGGCCCACCTGCGTGGCCATGTTGCTCGCGCGCCCATTGCTGTGAGGATTCTATGCTATTCATCCGTGGTTCATTCTTTCGAGAACCGCATGTAAGCAGAACGCTCACAGCAACGGACACGCGGAAGGGCCGTGCAATAATAGGGCATGACATCAGACTATGACTATGGTAGTCATTAGAGTGTGAGCTCCTCTGGGGAAAGTAAGTGACATGACTATGTACTCTGTAAAGTGCTGCTGCAGACGTCAGTGCTATATAGTGTACATGGCGTATTGGCGCCAGTGCTTTTTGGTGCAGGGTAGGACAACTGACTGACAGCCCTTTTGCCGCACAAATTCGGGGGGGGGGGGGGGTGCAGGGTTAAATACTATTCCCCCTCTGAATCGTTGCAACTCTGATGAACATGTACTGTAATTCGGAGTCTGGCAATCGCTGGATCTTCGAATTACTCGTACGTGGGGCGCGGACCATAGCATTACTGCCAATCTTCGGCACCGCGCAGTCTCGCAGCAGTTGCAGAAAAGCCCTGCTTCGAGCAGTAAACACCACCCTTATGCATTGCATAGTAGAACCTTAATACCCGTGTTTCCCCGAAAATAAGACACTGTCTTATATTAATTTTTGCTCCAAAAGATGTGCTGGGGCTTATTTTTAGAGGATGTCTTATTTTTGGGGAAAACACTGGTAGTTTTCCTAGACAAAAATGTATATATTGCATGCCATGCTGAAACATAAGCAGCATGCACAGCGCTTGTGGTTTGCAGATATTGTCTCTCACTTACAAGAAACTGATTCTGCTGATCATGTGGGTAAGAGTCTATTTCTTGTAGGCTCTGTCAGGCTCCCCAGAGCTATGATAGGATAAGCTGTGTGTCCTGGGAAAAGGTGAAGAGGTGAAGTGCTGCTGATGCTTATCACGACAGATCAGGAGGGCTGACTCCAACAACAACACAAACTGCCTGACACACATATACAGGACTGTAGAACTCACATTATACTGCTGCTCTCCTGTATCCAGGCTTTATATTGAGCGTGACTTGCTGGTGTCATGTGGGCTGCTGCTAGGGCTTACATTCGGGGGATGTCTTATATTTCAAGCATGCTGGGAATTCCTGCTAGGGCTTATTCTCAGGGGATGTCTTACTTTAGGGGAAACACGGTAGTACATTACAAACACCTTGAAAAGTTCTGTACTGCTAAAAAAAAGATGCAAAACAAAAATACATCTTTCAATTTATGAGAGTTCCAATAATTTTAACCACTTCACACCACAGGCTGTTTTACCCCTCCTACCAAAAACCATTTTCAGTGCTCCTCCCATTCATTTGGCCATAACTATATCACTGCTTAACATACCTAAATGATCTCTGGCCCAGTGCACACCAAAAACCTCTAGCAGATCCGCAAAACGCTAGAAGTTTTTAAAGCATATTTTCAGAGCGATTCTAGGCATGTTTAGAGAGGTTTTCTAAACATACCTAACGTTTTTTGGAGCGTTTTTGTGTAGCAGATATTATATTTTGTTACAGTAAAGCTGTTACTGAACAGCTTCTGTAACAAAAACGCCTGGAAAACAGCTCTGATCTAGCGTTTTTCAGAGTGGTTTTCCACTTTCCTATACTCAAATCTAAAAAATGCTGCAGGACAGGAGTTTGCATTTGGGGGAAAAACGAACCGCTCTGGTGTGCACCATCCCATTCACTTTCATTAGGTAAGCGTTTTGAATCCCCCTGCAAGCGTTTTAAAAAAACGCTTGAGAACTGCTCTAGTGTGCACCAGCCCTGTATCTTTTTTCCCTCACAAATTAGGCTTTTTGTGGGTTATACTTGTTTTCAATAATAACTTAATTTTCTATGCATTGAATAGGAAAAAACCAGGGAAAAAAATAAAAATACACAATTTCTCCTATTCCATCCCCCATAGTTTTAAAATAAACAATGCTACTGTAGATAAAACAAAACACATAATATTTGCCCATTTGTCCTGGCTATCATAACAATAAAATTATGTTTCTAAACTACAATATGTGGGGATAATATATTATTTGGAAAAGGTGTATTTTTTTGTTTTCTCACTGTACCCTGTTAACAATTACAAGCCCTTGTTTGCTAAAATAAAACTAATATATCCCCATGACAAGAGAAATTACATGCATAGTGCGCTTTTCAACAGGTGGACTCAAAGCACCAGAGCTGCAGCCACTGGGACGCGCTCTATAGGAGTAGCATTGTTAGGGAGTCTTGCCCAAGGTCTTAACCAGTACACTATCCAGCTACAACAGCCACACATATTAAAGAAAGAGTCCCTAAGTTAACCACTTCAGTCTATCTGGACGGATATATCCGTCCAGATAGGCTGCACTAACTGCCGCTGGCCCCGCGCACTCCTGCCGCCTTCCGTTGCCCCGGAGATCAATGAATGGGAACACAGTTCCCATTCATTGATCTGTGTCTCCGTATGAAAAAACGACGGCTTCTCTGAAAAGCCGCGATTTTTCTAAGTGTCACGTCATCCCTTCAGTTCCTGTAAGCAAGAGCTCTCGATTACAGGATGAATAACAAAAAAATCACTGTGGCCATCTTGTGGCCAAATAGTAAAACTGCATCTACATATATATATATATATATATATATATATATATATATATATATATATATATATTTTATTATTATTTTTTAAATATACACAAACAATAACATTTAAAAGTATCTGTTTAGCTTCCCACTCCAAAAAACCCCAAATAACATTTTTTTTAATTAAAAAAAAAATAAAAAAATTACAATTAAAAAAACAAAACAAAAAAAACCCCAACATAAATAGTTACCTAGGGGTATGAATTTTTTTAATATGCATGTCAAGAGAGTATATTACTATACATTTTTAAATCATAAGCTTATAAATAGTGATGGACACAAATTAAAAAAATGGACCTTCATTTCCAAATAAAATATTGATGCCATACATTGTTATAGGGACATAATGTAAATGGTGTAATAACTGGGACAAATGAGCAAATAAAATATGTGGGTTTTAATTATGGTAGCATGTATTATTTTAAAGCTATATTAACTGAAAACTGAGAAATAATGTTTTTTTTTTCCATTTTCTCTTAATATTCCCGTTAAAATGCATTCAGAAAAAAATAATTCTTAGCAAAATGTACCATCCAAAGAAAGCCTAATTGGTGGCGGAAAAAACAAGATATAGATCAATTCATTGTGATAAGTAGTGATACAGTTATGGGCGAATGAATGGGAGGTGAACATTGCTTGGATGCATAAGGTGAAACAACACTGAAGGCTGAAGTGGTTAAAGTGTACCTGAGATAAATCTAAAGGAAAAATTCATACATACCTGGGGATTCCTACAGCCCCCTTTGGCCTGATCTCTCCCTCGCTATCCTCCTCCACCTCCGGGATCCTTTCAGTAGAAAAATACATGTATTTACACAAATATGTACATCACCAGCCCTGAAAGGGACAAATGAGGAAGAAAGAGGGAGAGGGTTCCAAAAGACGGACAGTTGGGAGCTATGATTTTTGGGGGAGTGTCTGTATATTATATAGGAAGAAGCACAATGACACTATCAGTGTATTATACAGTGAGGAGGACAGGGGTTAGAGTGTATATTATACAGTGAGGAGGACAGGGGTAAGTGTGTATATTTTACAGTGAGGAGGACAGGGGCAAGTGTATATTATACAATGAGGAGGACAGGGGTAAGAGTGTATATTATACAGTGAGGAGGACAGGGGTAAGAATGTGTATTATACAGTGAGGAGGACAGGGGTAAGTGTATATTATACAGTGAGGAGGACAGGGGTAAGATTGTATATTATACAGTGAGGAGGACAAGGGTAAGAGTGTGTATTATACAGTGAGGAGGACAGGGGTAAGTGTAATATACACTTAAAGAGAAACTCCAACCAAGAATTGAACTTTATCCCAATCAGTAGCTGATACCCCCTTTTACATGAGAAATATAATGCTTTTCACAAACAGACCATCAGGGGGCGCTGTGTGACTGATTTTGTGCTGAAACCCCTCCCACAAGAAGCTCTGAGTACCGCGGTACTTTTGGCAGTTTGTTACAATGTAACAAGGCTCACAGACAGGAATGAGCTGTTTACAGCTGTCTCTAACAGCCAAAACAGCTAGCAGCAGCTACATAACCTGCCCACAGTAAAAATGTCACCATGTAATAAATGTCAGAATGTAAACCGGGGAGAGGAAAGATTTTACAATGGGCAAACACTGACTAAATCATTTATACATAATTATTGTAAAAATGAAGCACTTTTTTATTACAATATTTTCACTGGAGTTCCTCTTTAAGATTGTATATTTATACATTGAGGAGGACAGGGGTAAGAGTGTATATTATACAGTGAGGAGGACAGGGGTAAGAATGTATATTATACAGTGAGGAGGACAGGGGTAAGAGTATATATTATACAGTGAGGAGAACACGGGTAAGTGTATATTATACAGTGAGGAGGACAACAAGGGTAACAGTGTATATTATACAGTGAGGAGGACAGGGGTAAGAGTGTGTATTATACAGTGAGGAGGAGGACAGGGGTAAGTGTATATTATACAGTGAGGAGGACATGGGTAAGATTGTATATTATACAGTGAGGAGGACAGGGGTAAGAGTGTGTATTATACAGTGAGGAGGACAGGGGTAAGTGTAATATACACTTAAGATTGTATATTATACAGTGAGGAGGACAGGGGTAAGAGTGTATATTATATAGTGAGGAGGACAGGGGTAAGAATGTATATTATACAGTGAGGAGGACAGGAGTAAGAGTGTATATTATACAGTGAGGACAGGGTTAAGTGTATATTGTACAGTGAGGAGGACAAGGGTAACAGTGTATATTATACAGTGAGGAGGACAGGGGTAAGAGTGTATATTATACAGTTAGGAGGACAGGGGTAAGAGTGTATATTATACAGTGAGGAGGACAGGTAAGAGTGTATATTATACAGTGTGGAGGACAAGGGTAAGAGTGTATATTATACAGTGAGGAGGACAAGGGTAAGAGTGTATATTATACAGTGAGGAGGACAAGGGTAAGAGTGTATATTATACAGTGAGGAGGACAGGGGTAAAAGTGAATATTACACAGTGAGGAGGACAGGGGTAAGTGTATATATAATACACAGGAGGACAGGGGTAAGAGTGTATATTATCCAGTGAGGGGGACAGGGGTAAGAGTGTATATTATACAATGAGGAGCACAGGGGTAATAGTGTATATTATACAGTGAGGAGGACAGGGGTAAGAGGGTATATTACACAGTAAGGAGGACAGGGGTAAGAGTGTATACTATACAGTGAGGAGGACAGGGGTAAGAGTGTATATTATCCAGTGAGGGGGACAGTGGTAAGAGTGTATATTATACAATGAGGAGCACAGGGGTAATAGTGTATATTATACAGTGAGGAGGACAGGGGTAAGAGTGTATAGTATACAGTGAGGACAGGGGTAAGAGGGTATATTATACAGTGAGGAGCACAGGGGTAAGAGTGTATATTACACAGTGAGGAGGACAGGGGTAAGAGTGTATATTACACAGTGAGGAGGACAGGGGTAAGAGTGTATAGTATACAGTGAGGACAGGGGTAAGAGTGTATATTACACAGTGAGGAGGACAGGGGTAAGAGTGTATATTACACAGTGAGGAGGACAAGGGTAAGAGTGTATATTATACAGTGAGGAGGACAGGGGTAAGAGTGTATATTATACAGTGAGGAGGACAGGGGTAAGAGTGTATATTATACAGTGAGGAGGACAGGGGTAAGAGTGTATATTACACAGCGAGGAGGACAGGGGTAAGAGTGTATAGTATACAGTGAGGAGGACATGGGTAAGAGTTTATATTATACAGTGAGGAGGACAGGGGTAAGAGGGTATATTATACAGTGAGGAGCACATGGGTAAGAGTTTATATTATACAGTGAGGAGGACAGGGGTAAGAGTGTATATTATACAGTGAGACTGCCTGTGTATGTTACACAGTGAGGTATGACACAGCAAGTGTCTGTATATTATACAGTGAGGAGGAGAGGGGTAAGAGTGTATATTATACAGTGAGACTGCCTGTGTATGTTACACAGTGAGGTATGACACAGCAAGTGTCTGTATATTATACAGTGAGGAGGAGAGGGGTAAGAGTGTATATTATACAGTGAGGAGGACAGGGGTAAGAGTGTATAGTGTACAGTGAGGAGGACAGGGGTAAGAGTGTATAGTATACAGTGAGGAGGACAGGGGTAAGAGTGTATATTATACAGTGAGACTGCCTGTGTATGTTACACAGTGAGGTATGACACAGCAAGTGTCTGTATATTATACAGTGAGGAGAAGAGGGGTAAGTGTATATTATACAGTGAGAAGCAGCACAGTGAGACTGCCTGTGTATGTTACACAGTGAGGTATGACAGTGAGTGGCTGCTATTATACAGTGAGAAGCAGCACAGTGAGGCTGTCTGTGTGTATTATACAGTGAGGTATGACACACTGAGTGTCTGTATATTACACAGTGAGGACTCACAGCTAGACAGCTAGTCTGTCTGCACTCTGCACACATCATCACACAGGAGGAGGGACGATATTCAGAGTCACACAGGAAATACATCACATTTAGAGATCAGGAAGCAGAGGTGAGCTCAGAGAAACATAAACAGCAGTGACAGCCAGGAAAGAATGTGAGGAGCCTCCCCCATATAAAGGCAAAGGCCACCATGGAGGACAGGAGGTGGTCAGACAGGCAGACACAGGGGGGGAGGCCACCCCACAGATACCCAGAGCCACAGAGGAAGAAAGCCAAGAGGAGACCCCGCAGAGAGAAGGTGCAGAGGCCTCAGGAGACCCCCCAGCCGGCTGGGTGAGACACACAACTATGGGGACTGTCATTAGCAGACCTGGAGGCTATACACACAGTATATGGCTGTTATAGAGCATATAGATGTGCACACACTGTGTATCAGGTATTCTCACATAGGCATGGACCATGTCTCTGTGTATAGCTGCGTTCAGCTGCTCTATATATTGGGCGGATGAACCAGAGGGGAAGAATGCTGGAAAATTATTATTATTTAGTATGTCTATAGCGCCGACATCTTCTGCAGCGCGGTATAGAGTATATTGTCTTGGCCCCGTTCACATCTAAAATCTCTAAAAATCGCTTTTGCTCGTGTGATTCTTATCGTGATTATCGCAGTAAAATCACTGGATACTTCCGTGATTCCGGAGCAATCGCGGTCAGGGCTTTATAAGCGCTGTACCACGATCTCTCCAGAATCGCCCAGAAACAGGTAACATGTTTGTGATTGGCGCTAATCGCAAAACGCCCGTGATTGGCTCCAATTGCGGCAGTGAGAACACAGCCATAGGATAACATAGCACTAGCGATTTAAAATCACCCGCTAATCGCTTAAGTGTGATTGGGCCCATACTGTCCCTTAGAGGGGCTCACAATCTAATCCTTACCATAGTGATATGTCTATATATGTATTGTGTAGTGTATGTATCTTAGCTTTGGGCCAATTTTGAGGGAAGCCAGTTAACTTATCTGTGTCTTTTGGGGATGTGGGAGGAAACCGATGCAGACATGGGGGGAACATACAAACTCCGTGCAGATAGTGCCCTGGCTGGAATTCGAACCAGGGACCCAGCGCTGCAAGGCTGGACTGGATTTTTCCTTAAAGTGTACCTGAGATGGGGGATAGAAAAAAAATGAAACACACCTGGGGCTTCCACCAGCCTTCTTCAGGCTAATCGGTTTCTCGCCATCTTCCTGCGACCGCCTAGATCAGGCATGGGCAAACTTGGCCCTCCAGCTGTTAAGGAACTACAAGTCCCACAATGCATTGCAGGAGTCTGACAGCCACAGTCATGACTCATAAAGGCAAATGCATTGTGGGACTTGTAGTTCCGTAACAGCTGGAGGGCTGAGTTTGCCCATGCCTGGCCTAGATCCTCTGCTATTTGGCCCGTTAATTCCTTCAGTCAGGGACAGTCGGAGCATGCGCAGTCCGACTGTGCATTCGTGCCTGGGGTCACTCTGCACCAGGGGAGTGTGCGGCTGAGCTGCGTATGCGCAGTACGCCCCTGACTAGAATTACTGGGTCGAATAGCGGAGGATCCAGGCAGCGCAGGAGAACAGTGAGGGGGCTATTAGCCTGAAGGGGGCTGGAGGAAGCCCCAGGTATGTATATTTTTTTTTCCTATCCAGCCTGTCTCGGGTTTCCTTAATGGACCTCTGTCACGAAAATCTTAAAATTTAAAATGTATATAAACAAATACAATTAAGAAGTACATTTCTTCCAGAGTAAAATGAACCATAAGTTACTTTTCTCCTATGTTTCTGTCACTTACAGTAAGTAGTAGAAGTCTGACAGAACCGACAAATTTTGGACTAGCCCATCTCTTCATGGGGGGTTTACAGGGATTTCTTTATATTCAAAATGCACAAAGTGAATGGCAGTTGCTCCGTCCAACTGCCAAATCAGTGTGCGGTGAGCAGGGAGGCTGGCCAGCATCTTTTCAGAAATCTTTTTCAGGGAGTGTATTTATAAAGAATATAAGTAAGTACTCACTAAGTGCTTTTGAAAATAAAGATAATCCTGAGAACCCCCCCATGAGGAGATGGGCTAGTCCAAAACCTGTCTGTAATTTCAGAATGTTACTACCTACTGTAAGTGACAGCAACATAGGAGAGAAGACATTTATGGCTCATTTTACTCAGGAAGAAATGTACTTCTTATATGTATGTGTTTTAAATTTTAAGATTTTTGCGACAGTTCCTATTCAAAGGGTTCCTGTAACGTTTAAAAAAAAGTTAGATGCACACCTCAGTAGAGAGAAGCCTATGGATGTTCCATAGGTTTCCCTTATCTCCCTTCCACCCCTCCCCCCCCCCCCCCCCCCCCCACACTGTGCTGGGATCCATTAAACTGTCTTTACTGTTGAAGTCAAAGATTGCTTCCCTCCGTGTACAAGCATATATACACTTCACAGGTGCAAAGTACGGTCTGCACCAACGCTGGGCAAACTACGGCCTGCGGGCTGAATACGGATACTACGGCCCGCGGGCCTGTCAAGTGACTGGCTGGCAGCCTGTTGGGCCAATCAAAGTATGTGGATTGCGTCCTAAACAGCTACAGGACACGACAGGGCTCAGGGTGGGAGTAAAGGAGTGGCCACTGAATACAAGGGAGCACGCGTAAGTTAGCAGTGCATGTTACACAGCCCGTGGCGTGCGCTGAGGATTTTCACTTGCGCTGCTTTAGCAGCACAGCTTAGTGAATGAAGCCTAAAGTGTAAACTATGTTGAGCAGAAGCGAGGGGCACAAGTAAACCCCTCTGTGACTGATCAGTGTCTGCTCTCAGTTGGCTGATGGTAGCAGTTGGCTGATGGTGTAATGGTTAAGGGCTCTGCCTCTGACACAGGAGACCAGGGTTCGAATCTCGGCTCTGCCTGTTCAGTAAGCCAGCACCTATTCAGTAGGAGACCTTTGGCAAGTCTCCCTTACACTGCTACTGCCAATAGAGCGCGCCCTAGTGGCTGCTGCTCTGCTCTGGCGCTTTGAGTCCGCAAGGAGAAAAGCGCAATATAAATGTTATTTGTCTTGTCTTGTCTTGTCTCTCACCCGTTTGGCGGAGTTGACCTATAATTTTGCCTTCTCATGTTATGTTGCAGCGAGGAAGCCCAGCCGCCGCAGGATGTGGATTACAACTCACTGATTGAGGATATCACCTGCTCCATCTGCCTGGACGACTTGCAGGAGCCGGTCTCCATAGCTTGCGGTCACACCTTCTGCCGCGCCTGCATCAGCACGCACTGGGGCACCCCGCAGCCGCAGGGATACCTGTGCCCCGAGTGCCGCACGCAGTGCCCCCGACACATGATCCCAGACTACCGACTGATGAACATCATCTCCAAGATCCAGAAGGGGGCGCAGCAGAAGAGCGCTGAGGAGGTATGAGGGGGAGGAGCCGGAGGGTGGAGTTATTCTGCGGGGATGAGAAATAATAATAGGGCAGCAGTGACACCCCACCCTGCTGGGGAGTGACTCCACCCAAAACAGATATTGTAAATGTCAAGTCTCAACCACACCCTGGATAAACCTTGGCGTACAGCTGCCCCACAACTTTGACCTGAGTAGATTGCTAACAAGTAGAAGAACTAGAGCAGTGCTTGTTTTGCTTTGCCCCTCCCCCCACCTGTGCACGCAGCGGGACAATGCTTGTGCCCCACTATAACCCTATTCTAACATTAACCCTGACACTAAACCCCCCCCTACCTATGCATAACACCAACCTCACCCCTATTTGCACTAAACTTCCCCACCTATATCTAATACTACCTACACCTCACACCTATACCTTTAAGTCCCATACCCACTAAATGATTTTAGTGATCAATCACATTTTTCATGATATCACACATCGTTTAACAAAAAATTGTGAAAGTATATTTAAAGTGCACGGCACCCTCAGCGATCGTTTATTTTTGAATGACTGACCGTTGAAATTGTTGAGGATCGTACTGATCCACATTGACTTGTGCGGGTTTTACCGCGATCATGTAAACAATTG
Source organism: Hyperolius riggenbachi (assembly GCF_040937935.1). Classification (NCBI taxonomy): domain Eukaryota; kingdom Metazoa; phylum Chordata; class Amphibia; order Anura; family Hyperoliidae; genus Hyperolius; species Hyperolius riggenbachi. The sequence continues at coordinate 46,226,255 of NC_090652.1, read as the reverse complement.
TTTGTTTTCGACGCCGCTTACAGCTTCGGCCAGATGGATAGGGGAAGCAGTGTTCTCCCCAGAATTTTTTTCCAGCCGGGTGGCATGAAAAAGTGGCCGGGTGGGGCAAGATGAGAGAATGCAGGGCTGGCGCTTCTATGCTTACAGCAGAGGAGGAGGTGAGCCGATGACAGCCGGGTGCTCACCAAAACTAGCCGGGTGGAGCACCTGGTTAAAGGAGCCTGGGGAGAACACTGGGAAGGATCGTTTGTCGGCAGAGAACCCCAATCCATCTGGCCCTGATGAGCAGGTCTAGTGAATGTAGAGTATAGCCACTGATCGCTGGGGCACTACAGCACCCCGCTCCTAACCCCGTATGGCTGTAAAGCTGCTCAAAACCCCCTCAGGTCGCCAATGATTAAAAAGCCGGAATTAAGCTTTTAGCCTAATCATCACTGGGAGGGCGGGGCTACAGATATAATAATAATTTCAGTATTTGCATAATGCTTGTGAGGCAGCTAATAATTTACTGCATTCTACAATATGCCTCTTTGAAGCGGAACTGTAAAGAGAAAATAAACACATTGTTTCACTTACCTGGGGCTTCCCCAAGCCCCCAGCAGCTGTCCTGTCCTGCCCGAGCCTCCGTTCTCCCACCGCCGCTCCGTCCTGTACCTCGACTTGTAAGTTGGGGCCAGCGAAAGCCCTGCCAAGCGTATCCTTTCTTCGCGTTCCCCTCTGCAATAGCGGGGAACGCAAAGAAAGGATACGCGTGGCCAGAGCTGTGCAGGCGCAGTGGTCCGGCGGCAAAAGCGAAAGTAGCTGGCGGCGGGAGAACGGAGGCTCGTCGAGAAGCAGTGCGGGACAGGAAGCCCCAGGTAAGTGAAACAATGAGTTTATTTTCTCTCTACAGTTCCGCTTAAAAAGGAACCCGAGGTGTGAGACCTATGGAAGCTGCCATATTTATTTCCTTTTAAACAATACCAGTTGCCTGGCAGCTGGCCCTTATTACCTGTCCGCTGCAATAGATGCTCTTGCCATGAAGTGTATGAACCGATTATTTCCCATCCTCAGGAGATGCCAGCGTTCCCAGAGCTGGGTTACCCGGTGCAGCTGGTGTGGAGTGACGGCAATGGCTGCCTACATGTAGATGAATCTGTGATGTACGACTGCTTTATGAGTGGCGAGGTGGCGAGCTACCCCGTCTACTTGCTCTGTGTCATCGGTGAGAAAAGGCGGGGGAAGTCCTTCCTGATGAATTACATCCTGAGGGCGCTGCTGAGCCAGGTGAGATCCCACAGCCAGAGATCCAGGAGTCTAGGTGGTCCAGTGATTATACACAAAGTGATTTAAAGGGAATCTGTAACAAAATAAAAATGGGGAGAGAGAGGGGTTACTGAGGGAGCTGGGGGGTAGATAGTAAGAGGTAGGGGTTGCTGGGGGTGAATGGGTAGCAATGGGTGTTACTGAACGTGCTGGGGGTGGATGAGAGGAGGGAGGGTTTATTGAGGGGGCTGGGGGGTAGATAGGAAGGGGCTGGGGGGGTGGGTTGAATAAGAAGAGATAGGGGTAACTGAGGACTCTGGGGTGGATGGGGGAGAAAAAGGATACTGATGGGGGGGTTAGAGAGGCGTTATTGAGGGTGCTGGGGGGTAAAATGGGTCGAACAGTTAATCAGGGTGCTTAAGTTTGGATGAATGAGGGGGGTCAATAAGGGTGCTTGGAGCATGGGGGGGGGGGGGGTAGATAGGAAGAGGTAGGTGTTACTAAGGGTGCTGGAGGGTGGATGGGGGAGAGAGGGCTTATTGAGAGTGCCGGGGGAGTGAATGGGGAGGGGAAGAGGTTACTGAGGGTGCTGGGGGTGGATTAGAGGTGGGAGAGGTTACTGAGGATGCTGGGGGTTAGATAGGAAGATTTAGGGGTTGCTGGGGGGAGAATGGGAAGAGAGGAGCTACTGAGGGTGCTGGAGGTATGGGAAGCCAGGGCAGCTCATCTATGTACTTTCATGGTTACATCCGGATCGCACACTATGTGCAGAGCGACATGGCAGCAATGCACGTAATGTGAGCAAGCCCTAACTCTAGCTTGGAAGAGGACCAGTCAAACACAGTTCCTGCTGACCTGGACTAGCCAGTTCTAAGCTGCTCCTAATTAAAGGGGCACTATGGCCAAAAATTTTAAATTTGAACATTTTAAATATGTGCAAACAGACAAATTAGAAGTACGTGTTTTTTTACTGAAATCGGACAGAAGCGACATATTTTGGACTAGTCGATCTCTCCATAGGGGATTCTCAGCAAGGCTTTTATTCTTTATAAAGATATTCCCTAAAAAGGATTTAAACAATGATGCTGGCCAGCTTCCCTGCTCCCTACACAGTTTTTTGGCAGTTGGACGGAGCAACTGCCATTCACTAAGTGCTTTTGAAAATAAATAAATCCCTGAGAATCTCCCAATGAAGAGATGGACTAGTCCAAAACCTGTCGCTTCTGTCAGATTTCTACCTCCTACTGTAAGTGACAGCAACATAGGAGAAAAGTAATTTATGGCTCATTTTACTCTGGGAAAAAATGTCCTTCTTATTTGTCTGTTTGCACATATTTTAAATTTAATTTTTTTTTGCCATAGTGCCCCTTTAACATTAAATCTGAATACAAGCCAGAGTTCTTGGCACCCTATAGACCCAGTCACTGCTAAATACAGTATACAGTTTATGCAGAATGATAATGACGCCTTTGATAACTGAGGCCTGAAGAGTAAAGCCACGATTGGCTGGTCTTGTAAACGCTGCAGGTAATATAGTAGCCTGTGAGATGTGTGGTTTCCCCCGCAGGAGAAGGGGGAGGAGTTCAGCCTGGGCACGGAGGATGAGCCCCTGCAAGGCTTTGAGTGGAAATCCGGCATAGACAGCACTACAAAGGGGATCTGGATGTGGAGCAAACCATTCCTCCTGGGCAACAAGGGGGAGAAGGTGAGACACGATGCAGGAGCCTCCCATTAGTATGACTCTGTATTTCTGTCTTCCATCCCATATAACAGGCTCTCTTTGCAGGTGGCGGTCTTCGTATTGGACACAGAGGGGTCTCTGGACATTGAGGGGGATCGGGAGAGCTGCATTAAGCTCTCGGCATTGTCTATGCTGCTCAGCTCCCATCTGGTGAGAAGGAATCGCATATGGTGTCTGCACAGTGCACAACACATAGGGCTTAATTCACTAACACAAATAGCATGCCTTATCAGAGTTAGCATGCCTTATCAGAGTTAGCATGCCTTATCAGAGTTAGCATGCCTTATCAGAGTAGCATAGCGAGCGCTACACACTTATGCCTGCCAATCACTTTAAAGGACATTATCACCGCCCTTTGATTGGCCCAATAGGCTGCCTGTCACTTGACAGGAAATGCTGTCGTGCATCCTGGAAGACACACTCTGGCTCAGTGGAAGCCGGCCCTTAAAGCGCACCTTTATTTCCAGATGGGTAATTGGTACAATGGTTAGCAGTGGGGGTGTAGCAAGATGGCCTGACAGCCGTTTTGCAATTTCACTGCTTCATTGTATTTGGGCCTCTGACGAAGCTGTTAGTAACACTGTGAAACGGCTGTCAGGCCATCTTGCTATACCCCCACTGCTAACCACTGCATCATTTACCCCGCTAGAAATAAAAATGTGCTTGAAAGATACGGTGCTGAATCTACTTACTACTGCTGATGCCAAAATCATCTCTAAGGTACCTATCCAGGAATTCCATCAGCCACTTGTTTTCTGTGACATTTAGAGCTGTGGGCTGCAATCTTCAGAAATTCGTCATTCCTACCTTACCCACCTTCTACGCAGTGAGAATAGCTACTCCAAACAGAGCCTGCTGTAATCTAAAATCTAAGTACCCTCTTATAGGTACGTAAAAGTACAATTGAAAGCATTCCGTGTGTAAAAATGTTTTCTTGTCACGGCAATGTGTCTATTCAGCAGAGGAGGGAGGGGGAGCAGAGTGAAGAAACCAGGCAGAGAACTTATCCTGGCTGGCAATGATTACTTTTGCCAATTAGCAGAACAGTACAAACTTGTACTCGCTGCACTGAAAGCAAACTGCGCACTTTTAGTTCAGCCTGCCCTCTTCTGGCCTCCGAGCGCCTTCTGACTGCAATTTGATGCAGTCAAACAGCAGCAATTGTAACCCTACTTGTGCCAGCATTTGTGGTTGCTTGGCAGGAGGACACTGTCTTATATTGTGTCTGAGTGCAGAAGTGTGGATTTTTAGCTGCAAAAGGTAACATTATGGCGCTACACTTACTAAGCAGTCAAAAGATATGTGCAGATCTGTGTCTGACAACAGGACGGTCATGTACAGCCCTATGTAATGATGATTGTGCTTCACAAGTAGACCAGTAATACATAAATATATATATACTAGCCGACCCGCAGCGTAGCATACGCCGCATAAGGGGGTAGAGGGCAGGAAGGGGGTATTGGGCACAGCGGCGGGGAGGGGAGTCGGACCCCCCCTCAACTGGGTCCCTCATGTGTGCTCCCCCTCCAGCTTAAGCTCAGCAGGAACCCACCCCCCCTCACCTCGGCCCCCCATGTGTGCTACCCCTCCTGCTTAAGCTCAGCAGGAACCCCCTCCCCCTCCTGCTTAAGCACAGTAGCAGCCGCCACTATTAGTAAGAGGCAGCGGGCGGGGATGCCTCACCTCTTCCGTTTTCCAGCGTGTGTTCCACTGTCGTCACTTCCTGCAATGCCACCCACTGTATTGGTGTAATTTGCCTTCTTAAAACAGAAAGAAATCTGCAATAATTCAGCTATAAATGAACATTTGTGGTTACCCACAATGCACTGCTACTAAATATGCCACTTATTCTTTTTCACCCTTAGTAACCCAAGCAAGCATCCAGATCCACTGGTGTATAGCAAGCCTTTAGCTTTAAATTTTAAACGGCCATATCAAACCCACATGTGCCAGCCTGTTTCAGACTTTTGGTCCTCACCTGTACATGGCAAGGATTGATACGGCTGTATGAGATAGGGCTTGGACCAGTACAACAGAGTAACCAAGCAGCTCAGAGTGACCCAAACACTCGGAATGTATATAGGAGGATAAAAGGGTCCAAAAAGGGAAACAGTAAATTCGGGCGCCTGAGGCTAGTGGACAAATCGGGCGCCTCCATTCACTCCTATAATAAATATCGTTTAATGGGCGCCCGATAGGAAAAAAGGGCGCCGGTGAAAAATAACGTTTTAAAAGCGGCGCCCAGGGACTTAATGTTTTATTACTGCTTCTCATGATTACACATTATTTAATGATTTATACATTTTTAAATATTATTTTTAAACGAAAAACAGTACAATATTTTTTTTCAAACATTATTTTTAAACGAAAAACAGCACTTTTTTTTTTTTACATTATTTTTAAACGAAAAAACCAACAGGGGGGTCTTAGGTTTAGGCACCAACAGGGGGGTCTTAGGTTTAGGCATCAACAGGGGGGGTCTTAGGTTTAGGCACCAACAGGGGGTCTTAGGTTTAGGCACCAAAAGGGGGGTCTTAGGTTTAGGCACCAACAGGGGGGTCTTAGGTTTAGGCACCAACAGGGGGGTCTTAGGTTTAGGCACCAACAGGGGGGTCTTAGGTTTAGGCACCAACAGGGGGGTCTTAGGTTTAGGCACCAACAGGGGGGTCTTAGGTTTAGGCACTAACAGGGGGGTCTAGGGGTTAGGGGTAGGTACAGGGAGGGTTACTTAGGCACCAACAGGGGGGGTCTTAGGTTTAGGCATCAACAGGGGGGTCTAGGGGTTAGGGGTAGGTACAGGGAGGGTTACTTAGTAATTTTTTTTTTTAACGTTATTATACGTTTCAGTATTTAAACGAAAGATTAACGTTTTTACAATTGCCAATTTAATGCACATTATTTAATGATTTTTAACTTTAAAAACCATTAATTTTAAACGAAATATAGTACAATACATTTTTAAACGTTATCCATGCTTATCGTTAAAAACCCGGCGCCCTTTTTTCCCAGCGCCCCTTTTTAACGTACGCTCCAAAAAGACCTTCTACTAAAAAAATCAAAGCTTGGTGTAATTTGGCTTCTTAAAACAGAAGGAAATCTGCAATAATTCAGCTATAAGTGAACATTTGTGGTTACCCACAATGCACTGCTACTAAATATGCAAATTATTCCTTTTCACCCTTGGTAAGTCAAGCAAGCCTATGGGCCTGATTCACAAAGCGGTGCAAACTGTTTAGCACGGGTGTGCTAAACAGTTAGCACGTGAAGTGCCGTTCGCAGATTTTTGCACGCGCAAAGTGCCGCGATTTGCGCGATAGCGGTCTTTTGCGCAAAACTCTGCAATTGTGCGACTTGCGGCAAATTGCGCAAGCAAAAGACCGCGATTGCGTGAATCGCAGCACTTCACGTGCTAATTGTTTAGCACACCCATGCTAAACAGTTTGCACTGCTTTGTGAATCAGGCCCTACAGCTTTTCGTTTTATACAGTTATATCAAACCCACATGAGACAGCCTATTTCAGACTTTTGGTCCTCATCAGTACATAGTAGGAATTGATATGGCTGTATGAGATAGGGCTTGGACCAGTACAACAGAGTAACCAAGCAGCTCAGGGTGACCCAAACCACTCGGAATGTATAGGGGGATAAAGGAGACCAAAAAGCCCTCCTACTAAAAAAAGCTAAGCTTGGTGTAATTTGCCTTCTTAAAACAGAAGCAAATCTGCAATAATTCAGCTATAAGTGAACATTTGTGGTTACCCACAATGCACTGCTACTGAATATGCAAATTATCCCTCTTCGCCCTTGGTTTGATATGACACTACTTCTACTTCTTGCTTGGACCAGCCCCTTCTTCTTGCTTGGACCAGCCCCTTCTTCTTGCTTGGACCGGCCCTGGGGGCAGGGCGCTACTTCTTCTTCTTGCTTGAAGGTTGAGGCACTTAGTCTATTATATATATAGAGATATCTATATATATATATATATATATATATATATATATATATATATACTGTATATACTTTTTAGTTTTTATAAATACATAAGGCTATTAAACTCTGGTGAGATACTACAAATCAAAAGGAATTTCTCGTGTGAGCTGATCTTTTTTGGGGACACCAGGGGGTGCTGTGTGACAGATCTAATGAAAAGGTGAGAGAGATGTGAAGACTGCCTTATTTATTTCCTTTTAAACAATACCAGTTGCCTGGCAGCGCTGCAGATCCTCTGCCTCTAATACTTTTAGCCATAGCCCCTGAACAAGCATGCAGCAGATCAGGTGTTTCTGACATTATTGTCAGATCTGACAACATTAGCTGCATGCTTGTTTCTGGTGTTATTCAGACACTACTGCAGCCAAATAGACCAGCAGGGCTGCCACTGCTGACAGGCAACTGGTATTATTAAAAGGAGATAAATATGACAGCCACCATATCACTCTTACTTCAGTTCCCCTTTAAATAAGCTAATCTTTGCTCTGGACACCAGGGGGTGCTGTGTGACAGAGATCTAGTCAAATAGAATTTCTCAAGAAAGCTGATCTTTGTTGAGGACGCCCGTATACAATAGAATCTCGTTATAGTAAACCTCTGGAAATAGTACACTCAGTCCTCGTGTCCCAGCAAATGCATCTGTATAAATATACAATGTATGACCAATTCTGATATAATAAACTTCTAATATAATAAACTACTTTTCTTGGTCTCTTGGACTTTACTGTAAAGGGATTCTACTGTACTGTATATAGATCAGATGCTGAAGGAAAATCAAAGACAAAGTTCCATCCTTAATGGAAACCAGAGACACCTATAATGTGGATATTTATACTTACCTGGGGCTTCCTCCAGCCCAATGAGGTGTGTCCTCTCCAGTTGCTCCGTTGTCCTGTAATCTTACTGGCCACACTCTTCTATGCCTGCGCAGCTCAGCTGCGCTCACAACCCCATCGTGCTCCCACATTTGGGTGCATTCTGCTCAGGCACAGAATGTCCCCAGGTGAGCGGCCGGGCCACTCACTTACACAAGCACACGTCTGGCCGCGAGTGGCCAGATTACCGGGGAGATTACAAGTGGACGGAGTGGCCAGAGAGGACGTACCTCATGGGGCTGGAGGAAGCTCCAGGTAAGTATAAATACCCACATTATAGTCGTCCCTGGTACACTTTAAAGCAAATCTGTAGTAAGATTGGACAGGGAAGGCTCTGAATCCTATTGAGCCTTCTCTGTCCCCTCGTTCTCCTGCTGCCCCCGTTTAAGTTATGCTGCCTTGCGCATGGAGCTGCCCTTCTTTTGGAGCTCTTGTGCATACGCAGTAGGGAGACACCATCTTTGGGAGCATTTGGGGTCCGGGGACACAAGGGTTTCCGGAGGTGTATTCCACCAGTTGGTCGACCGGGAGAGGACAGGGAAGGCTCTATAGCATCCAGAGCCTTCCCTCTCCTTAAATAAGTATCTGACTTTTTTAATGGTAGCCATACATTCATCGATTGATCAAAAGTATCAATCTCACCAGCATTGAGTGTAACGCTATTAAATAGATATATATTTTTTTATAGATTTCATGCTATTGAGTATATTTCTGCTGTGTGGGGAAGGAATAGATCTGTCTCCAGCCAGGTTCATATCAGATCGGGATCTGTCTTTCAGCCATATAAGATGGCAATTTATGAATGTATGGGCACCTTTAGTGGAATAAAAGAGGCACAGCATGTAACATGCAGTCTGCAACCAGTTACTGGAGATTGTCTATCTTTCTTTCTGCAGATATTCAATGTGGCAAGCTGCCTGAAGGAGACAGAGCTGGACTACATGGAGGTGAGATGCAGTGTGTGTGTGTGTGTGTGTGTTTGTGTTTGTACAGTGTGCGTGTGTGTGTACAATGTGTGTGTGTGTACAATGTGTGTGTGTGTGTGTGTTTGTGTACAGTGTGTGTGTGTGTGTGTGTGTGTGTGTGTTTGTGTACAGTGTGTGTACAATATGTGTGTGTGTGTACAATGTGTGTGTGTGTATATACAGTGTGTGTGTTTGTGTACAGTGTGTGTGTGTGTGTGTGTGTGTGTGTGTGTGTTCTGTGTGTGTGTGTGTGTGTGACTGTGTGTGTGTGTGTGTGTGTGTGTGTGTGTGTGTTCGGATTTGTACATTTTAGGGCCCAGCACCCACTGTCATCAGTCCCCTCCCCCTCTCCCCATCTTGTGCTCCCTCCATCCTGTGTTGTGCTCCCCCCCCCCTGTGCTCCCCCCGTCCTGTGCCCCACTGCTCGCCCCTGTGGAATCAGCAAGGCCACGGGCCGGGTCTGTGACTGCTACAGTTCACGTTTGGCAGTTCAACTGCCTGAGTTCCCTGCCCGCCCCTTGCTTCCTGTTACCCTAGGCCATGGCCTGTGTGGCCTTGTCCCAAATCTGGCCGTGTGTGTGTGCGTAGGGGAAGGGGAGATATAAAGCTCTCACTAATAAATGAGGTTGTCTTGGCCAAGAATGTCGCTGATGGCATTATTAATTTATTGTATTTATAAAGCGCCAACATATTAAGCAGCGCTGGACAATATATACATACAATGATACAAAGGATGACAGACGTAACAAGGTTATACAACATAGGCCAAAGTTGTACAAGATACATGATCATGTGATTTTGGGTTGCTTAGGTAGGCCCAGTAATACGAGGCAGTCATAGGAAAGGAGAACACAATTCATAGCTCCCAACTGTCCCTATTTTGCAGGGACAGTCCCTCTTTGGGAGCCCTGCCCCTCTGTCCCTCTTTCCTCCTCATTTGTCCCTCTTTCAGGACTTTGTCCCTCTTTCTATGCAAGTATATATATTTCTCTACTAAAAATGTGTTTGATTGACTCTAAACGTTATTCCCATCCTTTAAATTGATATATTACTAATTATAAAATGTTACTATGAAGGAAAATGAACCAGGATAGAAAGGACCAGCGTGGTTTGAATTATAAAACATATTTTACTTATGAAATCTTTAGGGTATGCGGGACTAGGGGTGTGATGGGGGTGTGGCAGGGGCGTGGCTTAATTGACCCTCTTTCTCATCTCAAAAAGTTGGGAGGTACGTACAATTATGTAGAAGACACTAGGGAAGGGAGGATTGTGCCAAAGGCTTACAATCTATGGTAAAGTGTCTAATGTGCCTCTATGGGCAATTGCATAATCACACAGCGGTATCCACCCTCACTGTTCTTTATATACAAGCCGCGGACTGTCATGGTAAATACCTAGGCAGCACCCCTAAAATATATCACCCCTCTGTGTGTATTGTAAAGGTTAACCGTTTTCAATACCATAGATAATATTCTAAGCAGTCCAGTCTTACAGTATTATAGCATACGTGAAATAGAGGCACAGGGAAATTGGGCGCCTGGGAGTAGAGAATTGTAGAATATTGTTATTTTACCGATATTGTACTTTTTAACAATGGTGTATTTTTCATTAGTAAAATATCGGTAACATTTACCAATATTTTACCAATGAAAAATACCACTGTTAGCAAAACCTAACCCTCTATTCTTCCACCAAACCCTTCCTCTTCAATGTCTAACCTTAAAGGGAACCCGAGGTGAGAGTGATATGGAGGCTGCCATATTAATTTCATTTTAAACAATACCTGTTGCCTGGCAGCCCTGCTGATCTATTTGGCTGCAGTAGTGTCTGAATTACATCAGAAACAAGCATGCAGCTAATCCAATCAGAAACACCTGATCTGCTGCATGCGTGCTCAGGGTCTATGGTTGAAAGTATTATGCTACTTACACACATGCGACAACGATCGTTCGTTGAGAACGACGAACGAACTTTTAATTGATGAAAGAACGACCTAAGTAAAGTTAGTTTTAAAAGGTGTGTAACGATCTGATCGTTAGAAGGAACGTTACATCACGTAAAGCAACTATTGCGCTTGCGCATAAAAATTAGAAGTTTCAGGGAGAAATAGCGAAATGCGCATGTCAAGCCTAGTACGAACGACCGTTTCCAACGATGTACTACTTTTGCAAACGATCGTCGTTGGTTAAAATCCGCTGAGACAGAACTTTCTTTTGTAGCGATTTGGCTCGTTCATCGTTTGCCTTAATAGTCGGTGGTTCGTTTTTTGTAACGATCGTCGTTGGTAAAGATCGGGGAACGATCGTTACAAACGACTATAGTCGCATGTGTGTACGCATCTTAAGAGTCAGAGGATCAGCAGGACAGCCAGGCAACTTGTATTGCTTAAATGGAAATAAATATGTCAGCCTCCATATCCCTCTTGCTTCAGGTTCCCTCTAACCACCCCCTGGATGCTTGACCTTAACCCCCCCCCCCCACCCCCCCACCCCCCCCCCACCCCACACACACACACACACACACACACACACACCTATCTTTAACCGTCAACTGTTTGGAGCCATATTGTGGGTGCCCATATTTCACACTATAGCCGCTATTTACACAGATGACACCCAAACTTCTGCTGATCGCCAGGGCTCCCATTTCCAGCTTCCATATTACAAGCTAAGGAAAAGTGCAGAGTTTAACCATTTGCCGACCCCTCCATGCCAATTGGCTTGGCGGGGCTTTGCAGGAGATGCACGCGCATCTCTGCTTGAATGACGGAGCTCCGCTCCATCATCAGTTTCGCAGCGCCGATCGCAGTTAGGAGACTGTTAGACAGCGAACCAGCTGTCTGTTTACAATGTATAGCACTGTGATCTACAGCAGCGCTGTACTGGGGACAGCCGTGTCACTCAGATGTCCCCTACAGAGGATCAGAAGGGATTGGCTGTCATAGGCTGATGCCTATGACAGCCAATCACGGTGATTGGCTGGCGGGGGGAGGAAGGGAGGGCTGGGAATAAAAAGAAAAAATTGACAATTTTGTTTTTAAATTTCTCCCGTTAATCTGCTTGCAGATGTACCTGCACATGGGGAAGGAGTTTGGCTCGCAGCGATTACAGGTAAGGCATTTAGGAAAATCATGGTACATCAATCAAAGTACAGGTAGTGTGTTTTGTTTTGTTTTGTTTTTCCTGTAAAAAAAAAAACGTTTACCTTTTTGTAATGATCTGAAAGGATTGATCTGATTGTTTTTCACACTCCAGAAGATAAAAAATGTCCAACTGACTACAGATCTCCCATGTTTATAATTACACTGATTATATTCTTAATCCTGTATTTTGTTGCTTATCTTGCACATTATACAGCAGCCATGGGATTGGAAACTGAACTGTAGTTGGTGTGTTCAGAACTTCTTTAGCTGTATGGATAAAGAATATATAATGCATGCTGCATAGACATTAGTAGAGCGGTCTGTGGGTGTCAAGATAAAGGCATACAGAAGTCGCTAATGCACATTTACTAGATTCCTGTTCCCTGGCTGGTAGTGTGTTCCCTTAGGTTTCAACCATATCTTGAGTGACGCCTGGAACAAGCATGCAGCCACTGGAGTCACCTGACGTGCATACTGGTTCTAGGTCCCCAGGTTGAAGTGCGAAATCTGGTGGACAGAGGAGAACACATACGTCTTCCAGCAGACCTGGACAGGATTTTTTAAAAAGCTTTTTGCTACTGGCTGGTGAAAGTATCCACCAGCCTCTTGGGTCATACCACTAGAACAGCTAATAGCAGCTCAAGCTTTGGGCAACCACCAGCCTCTTGGGTCATACCACCAGAACAGCTAATAGCAGCTCAAGCTTTGGGCAACCACCAGCCTCTTGGGTCATACCACCCGAACAGCTAATAGCAGCTCAAGCTTTGGGCAACCACCAGCCTCTTGGGTCATACCACCAGAACAGCTAATAGCAGCTCAAGCTTTGGGCAACCACCAGCCTCTTGGGTCATACCACCAGAACAGCTAATAGCAGCTAGAGCTTTGGGCAACCACCAGCCTCTTGGGTCATACCACCAGAACAGCTAATAGCAGCTCAAGCTTTGGGCAACCACCAGCCTCTTGGGCCATACCATTAGAACAGCTAATAGCAGCTCGAGCTTTGGGCAACCACCAGCCTCTTGGGTCATACCACCAGAACAGCTAATAGCAGCTCGAGCTTTGGGCAACCACCAGCCTCTTGGGTCATACCACCAGAACAGCTAATAGCAGCTCAAGTTTTGGGCAACCACGAGCCTCTTGGGTCATACCACCAGAACAGCTAATAGCAGCTCAAGCTTTGGGCAACCACCAGCCTCTTGGGTCATACCACTAGAACAGTTAATAGCAGCTCAAGCTTTGGGCAATCACCAGCCTCTGGAGTCATACCATCAGAACAGCTAATAGCAGCTCAAGCTTTGGGCAACCACCAGCCTCTTGGGTCATACCACCAGAACAGCTAATAGCAGCTCAAGCTTCGGGCAACCACCAGCCTCTTGGGTCATACCACCAGAACAGCTAATAGCAGCTCAAGCTTTGGGCAACCACCAGCCTCTTGGGTCATACCATCAGCTCAAGCTGTTTTGGGCACCCACTATGCGAACTTCGGCTATTTGTAGCCACAGTTTGCATAGCAGGTGCCCTTTTGATGCTGGGGATAAGGCTGGGGAGGGGGGTCCAGGTTAGGTGGCATAGCAGGTGCCCTTTTGATGCCGGGGTCAAGGCTGGGGAGGAGGGTTCAGGTTAGGTGGCCATGGTAGTTGCCTACCGGGGGGGGGGGGGGGAGTTAATGTTAGGCGCCCACTAGGTGAAGTTAAGGTTAGGCACCACCGGGGTGTTTGTGTGTGAGAATAGGGAGAGGTTGGGTCATAGTCAACTGTCAGTTCATGTTACTGATATTTTACTAGTATTATTATTTAGAGTATATGGTCTTGTCACTTAAAATGGCCCTGAGATGGCAATAATGGCATGATTTCTTCCTCCAGCCCCATGAGGTCCGAGGGCCTCCCAAGCTGTCCTCTCTGGTGGCTCCATTCATTTGGAAGAGCTCCCGATATTCTGGCCGGCCACACTCTTCTGCACAGGCGCAGAGACTGACCGGGACTGGCCAGAATGCTGGTAGCTTTACCAATTGAACGAAACCGTCAGAGAGGACATCAAGGGAGCCCACAGACCTCATGGGGCTGAAGCAAGCACCAGGTAAGTATAAATCATGCCCTTGTTGGCTGGCTCATGCATGTTCTCCAGTCTAATTAAGACAACCCTAGTGACTCAGACAGGTGTTAGTGACAGAGGAACAGCACATCCGCCTCGCAAGTAATGGCTTCTTAAAGAGAACCCGAGGTGTGTTTAAAGAATGTTATCTGCATACAGAGGCTGGATCTGCCTATACAGCCCAGCCTCTGTTGCTATCCCAAACCCCATTAAGGTCCCCCTGCACTCTGCAATCCCTCATAAATCACAGCATTGTTGTGAGGCTGTGTTTACATCTGTAGTGTCAGTCTCAGCTGCTCCCCCGCCTCCTGCATAGCTCCGGTCCCTGCCCCTGTCCCTTCCCTCCAATCAGCAGGGAGGGAAGGGATGCAGGCGGGGACCGGAGTTCTGCAGGAGGCGGGGAGAGCAGCAGACTGACACTATAGAGATAAACACAGCCAGCTCTGACAAGCTGTTTGTCAGCAGCGTGGCTGTGATTTATGAGTGATTGCAGAGTGCAGGGGGACCTTAGGGGGGTTTGGGATAGCAACAGAGGCTGGGCTGTATAGGCAGATCCAGCCTCTGTATGAAGATAATATTCTTCATACCCACCTCGGGTTCTCTTTAAACAGAAGTCAGCACTGGCAGTTACTAGATTTGCTTCTCAAAAAGAGGGACACCGAGACCCCAATATAGTGTAGTATGCACTGGTAAATGCAGGTGTGTGGAAAGAGTATGTTCAGTATACTCACAACAAGTCAGGGTTACCGCATAGGAAATCACTGTATAGGCAGGTGGGGAGATTAGACCTGACCTCACTCAGTATTAAGAAGTCGCTCTCTGTAGAGCAAGGGAAAAAAGGGGTAACACCCCTCCACCAAGGGTGGATATGTATAACGTAATATGGATACAGAGGTGCCAGAAGGATAAAAAGATCTAAAACATTTAAAAGTGAGGAGGTAGTGGTGGACTTACCTCCTCCAGGCAGACACAAGAAAATGCTGATGAATTTTCAGCAAAACTATTTATTTACCTACTCCAGTAAAATACAACACGTTTCGCGGGAGTGACCCGCTTCCTCAGGCAATAAGATGGAGCATATACACAAACAGGTCTGGTAGTATGCCATGCGCCTTGTATTACCTGACCTCCTTCTGGCGCCTCTGTATCCATACTACGTTAGATTTCCTTCTCATTCAGGTTTCCTCCCTGGTTGTCCTGCGTGTTTGGTCAGGAGAGCATGGATCTTACCTGATGTTCTCTTTCAGTATTTAGACATTCTGATCCGGGACTGGCACGACTCCAACAACTGTAGCAAGGATGCGGCACGCTTCTACATCAACCGGGAGATAGAGGTAAAATACCTTCACCGTCTTGTTATGAGGTGAATCTCTGTAGATTTGAGGGCTATGGTGAAATCCTATCACCACAAGGAAGTCTAGACTCCAAGGACTTTTGGTGCTTTGCCCCAAACTATTTGCTGTATGTACAAGAATACATAAATACAATTGGTACATAATAATGTCTGTGTATACTTTAACCCATTAGCAGCTTCAATAACGTTATCTCGCTTGAGATATGTGCACTGCTTTAGACCTCAGTCGACAGAACTCGTTGTGCTGTAAATTCTTGGAATGCATTGATCTCTCTCCCCTAGCTGAAAATATAGAAACTGAAAGCAGAAGTCCTCTGTTATTATCTCACACTGCTCCCTAGTGATAAATGACCATACATAGGTTTACTTGAGGCCTGGTATACATGGAATATTGATTTAAAGGACTACTGTAGGGGGGTAGGGGTAAAAAGAGTTGAACTTACCAGTGGCTTCTAATGGTCCCTTGCAGATGTCCTGCACCCACACAGCCACTCATGGATGCTCCGGTCCTTGCTTCCGGTTCACTTCTGGAATTTCCAACTTTAGAGTCAGAAAACCACTGCTCCTGCATGCCCCGCCCTCGCTCCTGCTGACGTCACCAGGAGTGTATTGTGCAAGCCCAGTATGGTCTGTGCCTGTGCAGTACGCTCCTGGTAACATCAGCAGGAGTAGGGACACGGCCACGCTGGCGCAGTGGTTTTCCGACTTTAAAGTCGGAAATTCCAAAGGTGAACCGGAGGTGGGGTCTGGAGCATTGGTGAGTGGCTGTGTGGGTGCAGGATGTCTGCAAGGGACCATTAGAAGCCCCTGGTAAGTTCAACTCTTTTTACCCCTACCCCCCTACAGTAGTCCTTTAATGCTATAAGTTTTGACTTCAGCTTGTATCTATCTTTACTATGAATGGTAAAGTTAATCTAGAAGCTGAAGACAAAGGTTCATGTCCTCTAGCAGCTGCCATCAATCTGAGCCTGAAAGTCTGTGTGCACTAGTCCTTACACTAACTGGGCATGGAAGTCTGTGTGCTGTAGTCCTTACACTGACTGGGCATGGAAGTATGTGTGCTGTAGTCCTTACACTGACTGGGCATGGAAGTCTGTGTGCACTAGTCCTTACACTGACTGGGCCTAGAAGACTGTATACACTAGTCCTTACACTGACTGGGCATGGAAGTCTGTGTGCACTAGTCCTTACACTGAGGGCATGGAAGTCTGTGTGCACTAGTCCTTACACTGACTAGGCCTGGAAGTCTGTATACACTAGTCCTTACACTGACTGGACATGGAAGTCTGTGTGCACTAGTCCTTACACTGACTGGGCCTAGAAGTCTGTATACACTAGTCCTTACACTGACTGGGCATGGCAGTCTGTGTGCACTAGTCCTTACACTGAGGGCATGGAAGTCTGTGTGCACTAGTCCTTACACTGAGGGCATGGAAGTCTGTGTGCACTAGTCCTTACACTGACTAGGCCTGGAAGTCTGTGTGCACTAGTCCTTACACTGACTAGGCCTGGAAGTCTGTGTGCACTAGTCCTTACACTGACTAGGCCTGGAAGTCTGTGTGCACTAGTCCTTACACTGACTAGGCCTGGAAGTCTGTGTGCACTAGTCCTTACACTGACTAGGCATGGAAGTCTGTGTGCAATAGTCCTTACACTGAGGGCATGGAAGTCTGTGTGCACTAGTCCTTACACTGAGGGCATGGAAGTCTGTGTGCACTAGTCCTTACACTGAGGGCATGGACGTCTGTGTGCACTAGTCCTTACACTGAGGGCATGGAAGTCTGTGTGCAGTAGTCCTTACACTGAGGGCATGGAAGTCTGTGTGCACTAGTCCTTACACTGTCTAGGCCTGTAAGTCTGTGTGCGCTAGTCCTTACACTGACTAGGCCTGGAAGTCTGTGTGCGCTAGTCCTTACACTGACTGGGCCTGGAAGTCTGTGTGCACTAGTCCTTACACTGACTGGGCCTGGAAGTCTGTGTGCACTAGTCCTTACACTGACTGAGCCTGGAAGTCTGTGTGCACTAGTCCTTACACTGACTAGGCCTGGAAGTCTGTGTGCTGTTGTAGTCCTTACACTGACTAGGCCTGGAAGTCTGTGTGCGCTAGTCCTTACACTGACTAGGCCTGGAAGTCTGTGTGCACTAGTCCTTACACTGACTAGGCCTGGAAGTCTGTGTGCTGTTGTAGTCCTTACACTGACTAGGCCTGGAAGTCTGTGTGCACTAGTCCTTACACTGACTAGGCCTGGAAGTCTGTGTGCACTAGTCCTTACACTGACTAGGCCTGGAAGTCTGTGTGCTGTAGTCCTTACTGACTAGGCCTGGAAGTCTGTGTGCACTAGTCCTTACACTGACTAGGCTTGGAAGTCTGTGTGCGCTAGTCCTTACACTGACTAGGCCTGGAAGTCTGTGTGCACTAGTCCTTACACTGACTAGGCCTGGAAGTCTGTGTGCACTAGTCCTTACACTGACTAGGCCTGGAAGTCTGTGTGCACTAGTCCTTACACTGACTAGGCCTGGAAGTCTGTGTGCACTAGTCCTTACACTGGCTAGGCCTGGAAGTCTGTGTGCGCTAGTCCTTACACTGACTAGTAACAATGGAGGGTACAGCGACTGGCACTACGGCGGCACTCAAAATATGTCACAGCTTGCAAAACAAAAAGGCATAGATTCCACCAGGTATCCGCACATGTACAGCACAGCGTGCTCAGGATCAAGAAACGAAGATATCAAGCTCATTCACAACATAGATGTATGAAGATCCGGCACTGCTTCTAGCTTTAAAAAGAGCTTTATTGCCAGCGGCTCTTTCAATATGCAAAAAAGTTTCCAACAAGTTTCCAACAAGGTAGTCAAGAAAGATTCATGCGGTAAAAACATGCAAGGTGCACATACCCGTTGTGGTTAGTGAAGGCTGTGGGGCATGGTGGTAAGAACGGCCCGCCTAACGTCCGTTTCGCTTCAGTAGCGTCTTCAGAGGCAGTGTGGCAATTCACGACTGTCCGTTTCCGGGTTAAATACTGCTTGAGGAATCATTTCCGGGTCGCATCGTCACCTCTACGCGTACAAAAGTACGCATGCTCCCACTAACGTACGCATGGATGCGTAATGACGTCAATGGAGCATGCGCACACTACCAGAACTTCCCTGCGTCGTTTCATGCTTACGTAATTACGCATACAAACATCGATGTACGCATGCAGGCGTATAGACATCGATGGGAGTATGCGAACCATGCTTAAGATTGCCATTTACAAGTCGGATCAAGCAATCTGCTACATGGCCACAAGGTGGCAGCACAAACGGGTATTGGCTCGTGTGTTAACAATTTAAAAAAATAAAATATATAGGGGAATAAATCTGCACATCAAGAGATGCAAAAAGCTCCCACCAAAAAATTGTTGAGGGCTTCATGGAGCTAAGACTGGGCAGTGGCCCCCCGCTGTCAGGAATTCGTTTAAGAGAATATTTTCTACTAATTAACATAATCAAACCAAGTCGGAGACCCACGTCCCAATCAGCCCCATTATAGCACTCCCGATGCGCAGAAATCGCCCCTACCCTAAAAACAACAACACTTCTTACAGTAAAGACATACAAATGGACCTACTCTATACTCTCAAGTTTTAAAGCTAAACTATACTTTAAGGATCCAGGAAACATGCCATTTCTATATTTTCGTTCAGGCCTAAAGGGCCCATCGCATCTGTTTTTATGATCCAATTGGATTCCTTTCTTAAGAGTAATCGTTCTCTATCTCCTCCTCTATGTGGCACTGGCATATGGTCTAAGCCAGCAAAGGTTAGGCAGTTCGCATTGCTTCCATGAGCCATCCTGACATGCTCTATGAGCCTTGGGCATCCTTTCCCTGAATCCACAGATCTGAAGTGCTCCAACACTCTCGTTTTCATTTCTCTAGTTGTCATACCTATATAAAACCGATGACATGGGCACCATATTATATAAACCACGAACTTTGTTTGGCAAGTAAAAAAGTGTTGTACTTTCGTGTCCACAGGACCTACTCGTACGTTTCTCCCTCTGCCTAATTGTGGGCAAATTGAGCAATGCCCACATCTATAATTACCTTTGGTCTGTCCTCTTTCTAGCCAGTTAAGTTCCCTTGGCATCGTGAACTCACTGGAGGTGACTTTATCGCCTATGGTTGGGGCTCGTCTAAAAGTTATCAGGGGTGGCTCTTTGTAAATATCTTTCAGGGATGGATCCTGTTTTATTATATTCCATTTCTCTAAAATATTGCGCCTTATTGCGTCTGCCATTGGATTATAGTCAAATGAGAACACTAACCTCTCTCCTATGTTTTTATTTGTTTCTTTCCTCTTTTTCTTTTTCACTATATCTTTCCTATCTATCAAGCTAGCTTTTTGTATTGCTTGGTCTAATTCTATCTGAGTATAACCCCTATCCAATAGCTTTGCTCTAAGGTCCATTGCTTGTTCAAGAAAATCATCAAATGTGGTATTGTTTCTGCGCAGGCGTAAAAACTGGCCATACGGTAGTGATTTGAAGACGTGAGATGGATGATAGCTGGTCCGATGCAAGAATGTATTTCCTGATACTGGCTTCCTGTAGCCCTTTGCTACTAGTTGGTTCTCTACTATGCATAATTCTAGATCTAAGAAGGCTACCTTGTCCTTACTGAATTCATGCGTAAATTGCATGTTTTCTTTACCATCATTCAAGTAGCCCATAAATTGCATAAACATCTCATAAGTCCCGGACCAAAACACCAGCACGTCGTCCACGTATCTGGACCATCTCCTGAGGCCTCCCCCATGGGGAACATCGGTACCATACACATACCTCTCCTCCCACCATGCCAAAAAAAGATTGGCGTATGTGCATGATACCGAGGTCCCCATAGCTGTGCCGGACAGCTGCCAGTACCACCTCCCATCGAACATAAACGCATTGTGCGTAAGTACAAAATAGAGGCATTCACATATGTAATCAATGAAGTTTTCATCTTTGTCAGTCTGAGACAAGAACGTCTTTACAGCAAAGACTCCGATATCATGCGGTATGCGATTGTATAAATTCACCACGTCTATGGTTGCCAAAGCATCCCCTTCTCTCCAGATCACATCTTCTATGCTTTCAAGCACGTCCAATGTGTCTCTAAGGTGGGACTGCACCCGTCCTAACAAGGGCCTCAGGAGATGGTCCAACCACCTAGACAATCTTTCGGTGAGGGAACCAATACCCGATACAATGGGACGTCCCGGCGGATTGGTCCGGGACTTATGGATCTTTGGTAAATGGTACCAGATAGGTTTTTTAGGAAACTCTGGCAAAAGATCCTCTGCTAGCTTCTTGGACAGAAAGCCCCCTCCACCCCCCTTCTCAGTAGCGACCTCATAGCATTTTGAAACCTATAAGTTGGATCCCCTGCTAATCTTTTATACGTTGTTGGGTCATTTAGCTGGCGTAAAGCTTCTTTGTTATACTGCTCTGCTGTGAGTACCACTATCGCTCCCCCTTTATCAGCTTTTCTGACTATTAATTCCGGTCTTTCCTTAAACCATTGTAGAGCTTTCATTTCATCCTGATTTAGGTTGGGATCTGCTTGGGTGTATGTGAGGGCCTTAATGTCCTTCTCCACTAGACTTTGAAAGATATCAAGTGCTGATCCCTGGGTCACCGGGAATGGTTTGATTGATTTACAAGGTATACATTTTTGTTGGTTTTCTAGGTGATCCTCTATTTGGGGGGTTTGTTCCCTATGCTCCCTATTATCTGTTAGAAGAGGGTTCAGGAAGTATCAGGAACCAGCAGAATAACAAAATGATACTAAGTTCATGGAAAGATGGCGTGAAGCACATCTAACATACGTAACAACTTTACAAAATATAGTCCTAGAAAGGACCGAAGAGGAGCATACAGGGATCCAGAAAGAAATAAAAGATCTGAAAGAGCAATATAAGGGTCTCGTAGACCAGCAACGCTACAGTGGAACCCTAAAGAAAATCGATAAAAGGCTAGCCCCAATTCAGGAGGAAATAAAGAAAAGGAAATTACAAAAATATCTTAGAGATACCAACGATTTTAAGGCCGGGAAAGAGTTTAATTGGGGTTTTACCAGACCACGGTTTGGCAGACCTGGAGGTCCGAGACCACAACGTCCTAAGAAAGGTTACTGGACGACAGACACAGAGACCAGTGAAGAAGAGACTGCAAAAGTAATACCCAAAAATAATAAAAAAGGCAATCTTGAAAATAATCAATCAGAATGTGCGTCCAATCCAAAGAGTGCCCCTTTAGGGAAAAAACACGCAGAGGAAGGGGCCGTCTCAAAAGGAAAAGGAGGGAGGCAGCTAACTTGGGAGGACAGCCAGAGCAATCCAGTCCAACAGAAATCAAAGAAAAGGAAGTACTACAGAGGGAACAACAAATAGAAATAGTCAACTTGAGCAAGACACCACTACCGATAGCATGCGAATCAATATTGAAGAAAGGACTCAACTTTTCGGTCACACAGAAATTTGACTTTTGCCGTTTTAAGGTGGATCTCTATAAGGGAGTGAGAAAGATGAGCATAAAACAATTTTTTCTGAAGAGAGAGACCTTTCTTCAAGCTAAAGCCGAAGAAGCGTCTGTGGGCCCTCTGGGGTTTACGCCAAATGCATCTTGGACAGATGAGGATCTGGGGAACTTGAGGATCTTGGAGGAACTTCTAACAGATAATAGGGAGCATAGGGAACAAACCCCCCAAATAGAGGATCACCTAGAAAACCAACAAAAATGTATACCTTGTAAATCAATCAAACCATTCCCGGTGACCCAGGGATCAGCACTTGATATCTTTCAAAGTCTAGTGGAGAAGGACATTAAGGCCCTCACATACACCCAAGCAGATCCCAACCTAAATCAGGATGAAATGAAAGCTCTACAATGGTTTAAGGAAAGACCGGAATTAATAGTCAGAAAAGCTGATAAAGGGGGAGCGATAGTGGTACTCACAGCAGAGCAGTATAACAAAGAAGCTTTACGCCAGCTAAATGACCCAACAACGTATAAAAGATTAGCAGGGGATCCAACTTATAGGTTTCAAAATGCTATGAGGTCGCTACTGAGAAGGGGGGTGGAGGGGGGCTTTCTGTCCAAGAAGCTAGCAGAGGATCTTTTGCCAGAGTTTCCTAAAAAACCTATCTGGTACCATTTACCAAAGATCCATAAGTCCCGGACCAATCCGCCGGGACGTCCCATTGTATCGGGTATTGGTTCCCTCACCGAAAGATTGTCTAGGTGGTTGGACCATCTCCTGAGGCCCTTGTTAGGACGGGTGCAGTCCCACCTTAGAGACACATTGGACGTGCTTGAAAGCATAGAAGATGTGATCTGGAGAGAAGGGGATGCTTTGGCAACCATAGACGTGGTGAATTTATACAATCGCATACCGCATGATATCGGAGTCTTTGCTGTAAAGACGTTCTTGTCTCAGACTGACAAAGATGAAAACTTCATTGATTACATATGTGAATGCCTCTATTTTGTACTTACGCACAATGCGTTTATGTTCGATGGGAGGTGGTACTGGCAGCTGTCCGGCACAGCTATGGGGACCTCGGTATCATGCACATACGCCAATCTTTTTTTGGCATGGTGGGAGGAGAGGTATGTGTATGGTACCGATGTTCCCCATGGGGGAGGCCTCAGGAGATGGTCCAGATACGTGGACGACGTGCTGGTGTTTTGGTCCGGGACTTATGAGATGTTTATGCAATTTATGGGCTACTTGAATGATGGTAAAGAAAACATGCAATTTACGCATGAATTCAGTAAGGACAAGGTAGTCTTCTTAGATCTAGAATTATGCATAGTAGAGAACCAACTAGTAGCAAAGGGCTACAGGAAGCCAGTATCAGGAAATACATTCTTGCATCGGACCAGCTATCATCCATCTCACGTCTTCAAATCACTACCGTATGGCCAGTTTTTACGCCTGCGCAGAAACAATACCACATTTGATGATTTTCTTGAACAAGCAATGGACCTTAGAGCAAAGCTATTGGATAGGGGTTATACTCAGATAGAATTAGACCAAGCAATACAAAAAGCTAGCTTGATAGATAGGAAAGATATAGTGAAAAAGAAAAAGAGGAAAGAAACAAATAAAAACATAGGAGAGAGGTTAGTGTTCTCATTTGACTATAATCCAATGGCAGACGCAATAAGGCGCAATATTTTAGAGAAATGGAATATAATAAAACAGGATCCATCCCTGAAAGATATTTACAAAGAGCCACCCCTGATAACTTTTAGACGAGCCCCAACCATAGGCGATAAAGTCACCTCCAGTGAGTTCACGATGCCAAGGGAACTTAACTGGCTAGAAAGAGGACAGACCAAAGGTAATTACAGGTGTGGGCATTGCTCAATTTGCCCACAATTAGGCAGAGGGAGAAACGTACGAGTAGGTCCTGTGGACACGAAAGTACAACACTTTTTTACTTGCCAAACAAAGTTCGTGGTTTATATAATATGGTGCCCATGTCATCGGTTTTATATAGGTATGACAACTAGAGAAATGAAAACGAGAGTGTTGGAGCACTTCAGATCTGTGGATTCAGGGAAAGGATGCCCAAGGCTCATAGAGCATGTCAGGATGGCTCATGGAAGCAATGCGAACTGCCTAACCTTTGCTGGCTTAGACCATATGCCAGTGCCACATAGAGGAGGAGATAGAGAACGATTACTCTTAAGAAAGGAATCCAATTGGATCATAAAAACAGATGCGATGGGCCCTTTAGGCCTGAACGAAAATATAGAAATGGCATGTTTCCTGGATCCTTAAAGTATAGTTTAGCTTTAAAACTTGAGAGTATAGAGTAGGTCCATTTGTATGTCTTTACTGTAAGAAGTGTTGTTGTTTTTAGGGTAGGGGCGATTTCTGCGCATCGGGAGTGCTATAATGGGGCTGATTGGGACGTGGGTCTCCGACTTGGTTTGATTATGTTAATTAGTAGAAAATATTCTCTTAAACGAATTCCTGACAGCGGGGGGCCACTGCCCAGTCTTAGCTCCATGAAGCCCTCAACAATTTTTTGGTGGGAGCTTTTTGCATCTCTTGATGTGCAGATTTATTCCCCTATATATTTTATTTTTTTAAATTGTTAACACACGAGCCCATACCCGTTTGTGCTGCCACCTTGTGGCCATGTAGCAGATTGCTTGATCCGACTTGTAAATGGCAATCTTAAGCATGGTTCGCATACTCCCATCGATGTCTATACGCCTGCATGCGTACATCGACGTTTGTATGCGTAATTACGTAAGCATGAAACGACGCAGGGAAGTTCCGGTAGTGTGCGCATGCTCCATTGACGTCATTACGCATCCATGCGTACGTTAGTGGGAGCATGCGTACTTTTGTACGCGTAGAGGCGACGATGCGACCCGGATATGATTCCTCAAGCAGTATTTAACCCGGAAACGGACAGTCGTGAATTGCCACACTGCCTCTGAAGACGCTACTGAAGCGAAACGGACGTTAGGCGGGCCGTTCTTACCACCATGCCCCACAGCCTTCACTAACCACAACGGGTATGTGCACCTTGCATGTTTTTACCGCATGAATATTTCTTGACTACCTTGTTGGAAACTTGTTGGAAACTTTTTTGCATATTGAAAGAGCCGCTGGCAATAAAGCTCTTTTTAAAGCTAGAAGCAGTGCCGGATCTTCATAC
This sequence comes from Hyperolius riggenbachi, assembly GCF_040937935.1. Classification (NCBI taxonomy): domain Eukaryota; kingdom Metazoa; phylum Chordata; class Amphibia; order Anura; family Hyperoliidae; genus Hyperolius; species Hyperolius riggenbachi. The sequence goes on along the minus strand of NC_090652.1, from coordinate 46,201,142 downwards.
ATCTATGTTGTGAATGACCTTACACTGACTAGGCCTGGAAGTCTGTGTGCACTAGTCCTTACACTGACTAGGCCTGGAAGTCTGTGTGCGCTAGTCCTTACACTTACTGGGCCTGGAAGTCTGTGTGCGCTAGTCCTTACACTGACTAGGCCTGGAAGTCTGTGTGCACTAGTCCTTACACTGACTAGGCCTGGAAGTCTGTGTGCGCTAGTCCTTACACTGACTGGGCCTGGAAGTCTGTGTGCACTAGTCCTTACACTGACTGGGCCTGGAAGTCTGTGTGCACTAGTCCTTACACTGACTAGGCCTGGAAGTCTGTGTGCTGTTGTAGTCCTTACACTGACTAGGCCTGGAAGTCTGTGTGCACTAGTCCTTACACTGACTAGGCCTGGAAGTCTGTGTGCACTAGTCCTTACACTGACTAGGCCTGGAAGTCTGTGTGCTGTTGTAGTCCTTACACTGACTAGGCCTGGAAGTCTGTGTGCTGTAGTCCTTACTGACTAGGCCTGGAAGTCTGTGTGCACTAGTCCTTACACTGACTAGGCCTGGAAGTCTGTGTGCGCTAGTCCTTACACTGACTAGGCCTGGAAGTCTGTGCGCGCTAGTCCTTACACTGACTAGGCCTGGAAGTCTGTGTGCACTAGTCCTTACACTGACTAGGCCTGGAAGTCTGTGTGCGCTAGTCCTTACACTGACTGGGCCTGGAAGTCTGTGTGCTGTAGTCCTTACTGACTGGGCCTGGAAGTCTGTGTGCGCTAGTCCTTACACTGACTGAGCCTGGAAGTCTGTGTGCTGTAGTCCTTACACTGACTAGGCCTGGAAGTCTGTGTGCTGTAGTCCTTACTGACTAGGCCTGGAAGTCTGTGTGCGCTAGTCCTTACACTGACTAGGCCTGGAAGTCTGTGTGCACTAGTCCTTACACTGACTAGGCCTGGAAGTCTGTGTGCACTAGTCCTTACACTGACTAGGCCTGGAAGTCTGTGTGCTGTAGTCCTTACTGACTAGGCCTGAAAGTCTGTGTGCGTTAGTCCTTACACTGACTGGGCCTGGAAGTCTGTGTGCGCTAGTCCTTACACTGACTGGGCCTGAAAGTCTGTGTGCGCTAGTCCTTACACTGACTAGGCCTGGAAGTCTGTGTGCGCTAGTCCTTACACTGACTAGGCCTGGAAGTCTGTGTGCACTAGTCCTTACACTGACTAGGCCTGGAAGTCTGTGTGCACTAGTCCTTACACTGAGGGCATGGAAGTCTGTGTGCACTAGTCCTTACACTGAGGGAATGGAAGTCTGTGTGCGCTAGTCCTTACACTGACTAGGCCTGGAAGTCTGTGTGCACTAGTCCTTACACTGAGGGCATGGAAGTCTGTGTGCGCTAGTCCTTACACTGACTAGGCCTGGAAGTCTGTGTGCGCTAGTCCTTACACTGACTAGGCCTGGAAGTCTGTGTGCACTAGTCCTTACACTGACTGAGCCTGGAAGTCTGTGTGCGCTAGTCCTTACACTGACTGAGCCTGGAAGTCTGTGTGCGCTAGTCCTTACACTGACTGAGCCTGGAAGTCTGTGTGCACTAGTCCTTACACTGACTGAGCCTGGAAGTCTGTGTGCGCTAGTCCTTACACTGACTAGGCCTGGAAGTCTGTGTGCTGTTGTAGTCCTTACACTGACTAGGCCTGGAAGTCTGTGTGCGCTAGTCCTTACACTGACTAGGCCTGGAAGTCTGTGTGCGCTAGTCCTTACACTGACATTACATGTTTGTCTCTTTCTTCCCACAACAGAAGCTCCAGAAGGGCTCCAGTTACCCCAAAGTGTTGTGGGGACTGAAGAGTAGCCACACCCGCTGCTTCCTCCTCCCCCATCCCGGGAAGGGTATAACTGGAGAGGGCCAGGGGAGACTACAAGGTAATACCATGTGCTCAGGAGGCTTTTCATACACCATGTAATCTGTTCCGAATGTATGCGTAGGGGCAGGTCTGTTTACAAATTCCTTTTCTACAGTCTGGTCAAATTACACGCTACACTGGAAGCTGAGGCCATACACTGATTTTGGTGCTCGATCAGCTAATAGCAAAAACACTGGTAGAGGCGCCTTAGGGATAAGTAGCTCTCAATTATAATAAATTCATAGATAGGAGGTAATATTCTTTACTTTTCTAGAAGGACAAAGCAATAATTGGAAAAATAGCTTATTCGTTCATGCACATAAGACAACTTGCTGTGCACATCGGCAACCTGGGCCTCCCACTCTGCCGTCTCTATGACAACAGAGTTCCTGTGAGCCAGTCAGGAGCCGCTCTCATTTACTCCTATCAATGTAAGCCAATGGGAGCCTCTTACGTTGATAGACAGGGTCAGGAGCCAATGAAACCGGCTCCTGACCCACTCACAGGGCTCTGCCGTTATAGAGATGGCAGAGCGAGTGAGCTGCGGCGGGGAGACAGCGGCGAGATCGTCGGGAGCGTCAAGAGCGGCATAAACGAGCGGTGTCGGTATATTGAAATCTACACCCTGGCAGCCAGATAGCCATCAAAACAGGGCATAAATTTCAATTACCACAGTCCTAAAGTAGGTAAACTATTTTTCCAACCCAAATAACTATGTAACTATGAAGTAAGCATACCTCCCAACTTTTTGAGATAAGCAAGAGGGACACTTAAGCCATGCCCCTGCCCCACCCCTAATCACGCCCCCAGCATACTCCTAATCATGCCCCTGGCACACCCCTAGTCATGCATACCATAAAGGTTTCATAACAAAAATATGTTGCTATATAATTCAAACCACACTGGCCCTTTCTATCCTGAGATATTCACCTTCATAGAAACATATGAAAATAAGAAATGTATCAATGTAAAGGATGGGAATAAAATTTAGAGTCCATTCATCTCATTTTAGCTCCTACTACTTATGCTTAGGGTGCCTTTAACAGTGTTTTTGTTATAGTCCTGCACCCCCGTTCTTGCAACCTACCTTTGTGAGTATACTTTATTCTCTGAACGTAAAGAGAAACCGTGACCAAGAATTGAACTTCATCTCAACAGTAGCTGATACTCCCTTTTACATGAGAAATTATTATTATTATTATTATTCATTGTATTTATAAAGCGCCAACATATTACGCAGCGCTGGACATTAATTTAGGTTACAGACAATATTTAGGGTATCTATTTCTTTTCTCAAACTGACCATCAGGGGGCTCTGTATGTCTAATATTGGGATTAAACCCTTCCCACAGTGTGATGTCAGGACCACGGGCCTGACAGTTTCCTGTCTGTGAACCTCATTGCAGCAAGCAGCGTCTCCATCCACTGACATCACCTGCCAGCAGTAAAAATGTGACCATGTGTGGTCAGAAATGTGTGGTCAGAATGTAAATCGGGGAGAGGAAAGATTTTACAATGGGCAAACTCTGACTAAATCATTTATACATAATTATTGTAAAAATGAAGCACTTTTTATTACATTATTTTTACTGGAGTTCCTCTTTAAGATGTCCTCACCAGTGTTACATTCCAGAATGTAAATCAGAGAGAGGAACTGTAGTGAAAATAGCATAATTAATATGACTGCTTATTTTTTACAATATTCATTTTTACATTACATTATTTATTCGTTTTTTGCCCATTGTAAAATCTTTCCTCTCTCTGACTTACATTCTGAAATGTATTACTGGTGGTGACAGTTCTTCCAGGTGATCTGTACGAAATGTTTGTTACTAAAGGTGGCCACACACCATACAATTTTTTAAATATCTGTTCAATTTAAGAATTGCAATAAATTTTTCTGACTGATTGTAACATTTTAAAAATATGACCAATGTACCACACACCTATGTTCAATTTTTCCCCCAATTATGATAAAAATGATTGGAAACTCTAACAAAATTGCTAGGGTGTGTGTATTAATAAATTGACAATCCAACACACACCATACAATCTTTAGAAAGATTGAAGAAAAATATCTGGCAGTCCGGATCGATTAAAATCGAAGAAAACGGGAAATCCGATCGGATTTTTCAGTCGAATGAAAAAAAAGCTTTCGATTTTTTTCGGGAGATACGATCGTTTTTATCGAATTACTGTAAAATCGGATCATTTTATTGTATCATGTATGGCCACCTTAAGAGTTCTATGCACAGAGGGAGATATTCCTTGTTTGGCAGTGGAAAAAGTCCTTATTTGCCACAATGCAATTAGATTCACACACAGGACCATGGTCATGACATCACACTGCATACAGACCCCATGATGAACTATTCAAGAAAAGATAAAGATTTATCTTGGGAAACGGGGTATCAGCCACTGATTGGGATCGAGTACAGTCCTGGGTTAAAGTTCTTTTTTAACTACCTAAAGACCGCAGCATCACGCCAAGGGGCGTGACCGCGGCAGCAGCCTCAGGACCGCCTAACGCTTATTGGCATCAAGTCCTGGGGCCGGCTACTGCAGAAGATTGTTTGGGAGGTGGAGCTCCGCACAGACTGTCTGTCCTGCTGGAGGTCCCCAGTGTAATAACACCATGTTCAGACCAGCACAGTCCTGTCTTTCCTAATCTTGGCCATCGCTTAGGTAGGCTTTCCCACGTCCTGCTGGCTTATAATCTAACCTGAGCCGTCTCTCCTGCCCCTGACAGACATGGACGAGGACTTCCAGGAGAACCTGAGGATGTACATAGCGGACGTGCTGAAAGGGGTGTGGCACCGCACAAAGATCAGCCGCTCCGGAGAGATCATGACCTGCTCTCAGCTTCCTCTCATGCTGCAGGTCTGTATGACTGGACTGGATCTACTAAAAGTGTCTCCCGTTATTAGCAAACGTGTCTACCCCTCTGCTGGGCCATATCAGATCATAGTGGTGGTGGATGTTAGGTTTGGGAATTGATGACTGTGGATGGGTTAGTTTTTATTAAATATAGTACAAGACCTTGCTGTGAACCAGCATGTGACTTACATCGTACAACGTGTCCAATGTGTCCCAGTTGAGATGAGGTTCACTGGATCAGATTCTGGCAGTGTTCATACGTATCTAAATGAATTCTGCATGCGATTTTACGCTTGTCCAGTTCTGCATTTAAAAAAAAAAACATAAGCGGGGGGAGAGGATTGACCTTTGATTTTTACGTTGTTAATACAGTGATAGTAAAGTAACTGTGGTGTGTGTGTGTGCGTGTGTGTGTATATGTGTGAGAGACTCTGTGTGTGTGTTTGTGTGTGAGTGACTATGTGTGTGTGACTGTGTGTGTGTGTGTGACTGTGTGTGACTGTGTGTGACTGTGTGTGTGTGACTGTGTGTGTGTGTGAGTGTGTGTGTGTGTGAGTGTGTGTGTGTGTGTGTGTGTAGTGTGTGACTGTGTGTGTGTGACTGTGTGTGTGTGTGTGTGAGAGAGAGAGAGCTGAAAAGACCCTAAAATCCAGAAATAATCATACCGCCAGGGAGGTTAGAAATTGCAGCCGTCACTGTATAGAGGCATCCTCTTGCTTCCTGTGAGCGGCTCCAATACCTTAGCGGGCAGGACTTACAGCACCGGTCCAGCAAAACTTTCTTCTCACACTTGAGCCAATCATGAAGCATCTCTTCAAAATGCAGCCAATCATTATAAGCCACTCGCATCTGTAATGCGAGTGGCTCCGATACCTCTGCGGGCGGAACTTGGCACTCTTCACTCTCCTTAGTACTGCAGCGAGTAGGCCCGCTCTGATCTGCACTACAAGTAAGGGCTGGTTCAGACGGACGTTTGCAGAGCGTTTACAGCCAGCGTTCAGGGCTTGGTGTTAAACGCTTCCATTCAAGTGAATGGGAGCGTTTGTACCAAGCTTTCAAGCGCGTTTACACAAACGCGGCGTTTGGGTCCCGATTTTCCCTGGCGTTCAAGGAGCCCCTGGAAGCTACATGTAGCTTTCAGGGGAGGTTAACCGCGACGGCTAATGTCCCTCTAGGGGAAGAAAAAACGCGACCGCATCCAAACGCACACGAACGCTGCTAAACGCGACGCCAACGAACGCAACGCCTCCAAACGTCCATCTGAACCAGCCCTAAAGGTGTTCTGTACTGCGCTCCACACGCTACCAGGAGCATCATCGCTAACAAGGGAAGAGATACCCAGGAGTGTGGACAATCCTGTTTGAAGACTGGGATGGTACTTTTATCGGTGATTGCAAAGTGGAAGTGATAACTCTTCATCCTCTTTTTTTATTTACATTCACATTATTCCTCATTTTCTCCAGGCTGCTTATTTGTACAGTACTGTATATCCAGCGCTGGTGCCATTCTTCTTGTCTTACAAATGTTATAAGGCATCAGCTCACCTGCAACCACCTGAAGGAAGCAGCAGACCAGGGGATTCACACTGACACACGCCCACTGCTTACTATATCCAGAGTCTGCATCACTCAGGGGCCAATTAATATGTTTACTATTAAGGCCCATTCACACTAAAATCACAGAAAAATCGCAGTGATTTCACGATCGCGTACTCCAAAATCGCTGCAGTTTTTACCGCGTTTTTAATGAAAGTGAATGGGAGCGATTTTAAAAAACACTAATCTATCGCAAAACGCTCAGAAAAGCGCTTCTAGGGCCTGATTCACAAAGCGGTGCTAACAGTTAGCACCGTGGTGAAAAGCCCTTTATCACGCCTAAACACTGTTTAGGCATGATAAGTTTAGGTGTGATAAGTTTAGGTGTGATAAGTTTAGGCATGATAAGTTTAAGCACCAACTGGGTTAGCACCGCAGTGCACAGCTGATCAAAAGTTTTGCGCTAGCAAAGTCTAGTGCACTTCGCATAGAGTTTAATGGCGCTGCTTTGCGTGTGGGACTTTGCGTGCGATCTAAACTTATCTAAACTTAGCATGCCTAAACTTATCATGCCTAAACTTATCACACCTAAACTTATCATGCCTAAACTGGCTTTTCACCAGCATGGTGCAATGGTTATCACGCCTAAAGTCTTTTAGGCGTGCTAACTGGGTTAGCACCGCTTTGTGAATCAGGCCCCTAGTGTGGATAGGCCCTCACAGAAGTTTTAATATATAAGAGTTTACCATACCAGGCGTTGCTCCCTACAGGTGGCCATACACTCGTTAGATTAGTAGCAGATAGATCATCAGATAGATTTCTGATCTATCTGATGTGTTTAGGAACATTTTTTACTAGGAACAGATTTCCAATAGATGTCAGGATGAAATCAATTGAAAATCGATCTGATGGCATTTTTTGCCATCAGATTTCCATTAGGTCCAATGCAAAATGATAAGCAATCTGAACAGATCGACCTAGATTTTCCAGCATGTCAGATCGATTGAAATAGATCAAAATCGGCCGCAAATTGATCGATTGGTCAATCGATTTGCGATTGATATCGATCGGCCGCTAATCGGCTCAGTGTATGGGCCCCTTTAGACTTATAATGGAGTTTGGCCAGGACCTGGAGAGGTAGTGTACTATACCCAGATGTTTGCTATACCAGAGTTTATCATAACAAGTTTATACTGTAGTAACCTAGCTGCAGTGTGTGCTGATCTGTGCAACCTCTAATATGCACAGTATGAGCTGTTAAGGTGGCCATACACTGACAGGAATCTATCTGATGTGTGCCACACACTAGGAACAGATTTCCAATAGATTTCAGAATGAAATCTAAATGCATTATTGGACCATTAGATCCAATGCAACTCTATAGGCCATGAATTTGCTACCAGCAGCAGATCGACCTAGATTTTCCATCCTGTCAGATAGAACAAATCGATCGAAATCGGCCACAAATAGATTGATCGATAGATTTGAAAGAATTTATTTCTGATCGATCGATTTTATAGAATGGATCGATCAATCAATGGCTAAGCCAACCAGTGTATGGGTCCCTGAACTCCGTGACTATGCTGATAATAAACTAGCTGTGGTGTGTGTTGATCTTTTCATTTTCTAATATGTACATTATGAGCTGTTACTCTATGGCTATACTAATAGTAAACTAGCTGCAGCGTGTGCTGATTTCTGTTTGAAAGATCTGCTCATAACAAGTTCCCCTTTCCTGCTTTTAAACCTTTCTCTCGCAATCTTCATAACTAAATGAATAACATTGTGGCAGTGAATGGGTGAAGACTTTATACTTATACCTAATAATGACATCACACCAGCTGCGGTATGACATGACGTTACATGTTTGTGTCTCCTGCTAGGAAATTCTCAGTGTTCTAGTGCAGCAGAAGTATGGCTTCTCAACACCAATGGAGGTAAGTTCCTTCTGGACTGTCCATAGTGTTTTTCCCATGAATATTGTTATTTTCAGCTCTGTCAATTGAGGTAAGCTGGAACCTTCCGTTCACTGAGGTTCTTCGGAATCCAGGATAGTGCAGATGAATGTTTCAGTTTCAGGGTAGGTGTGTACATGTGACAACTGCAGTCACATAGCTGATAATTTCATTTGGTCCCATAATATCTACAGGATAGCTCTGTTGCATGGTCTTATAGTGTCCAATGTTTAACAAATTCAGGGCAGGTTTGTAGCGCTTCAATCATCTCTAGGCTTGGGGGAACACCAGTTAAAATGAACGTTTTTATTACGAAACAGGCATGATGCTAGGACGTGACCTGATTCTGATGGAGTAGATGTTAAGTATGCTCGTAGTCCAGATACTGGAGCAGGTGCTTGACCTACGGCATCACCTGTTAAAATAACAGGAAAGTAACCACCTTGGCACCAAGCCCCGACCTGCCAGAACAGGCAGAAATAGTCCTACATGATCTGGACATATTGTTGTAAGGTATGAAACTAATGTGTTGCCTCACAGCTCTGTTTTAGGTTCAGGAAATTATACTTGGCATGTGTTCTTACTAATGCATTTCATCTACTGCCAGTTGATGAAACACTTGGATTTGCTGTTCTTGATCTTCCTTATTTGCCTTATTTTTACAACACTTTTTGCCTGTTGGGTGCTTAAAGTGCACCAAAGATCAAACAATTGAAAGATTTGATACTTACCCGGGGCTTCCTCCAGCTCCATAAGCTCGTCTGAGTCCCACGCTGTCCTCCCGCAGTCTGCTGTTCAGCCGCGATAAGCCCCGGTAAAAGCCCCGGACCTCCCACACATGTGCAGGAGAGTCTCCTGCACATGTGTGGGAGGTCCGGGGCTTTTACCGGGGCTGATCATGGCTGAACGGCAGACCTTGGGAGGACGGCGTGGGACTCAGACGAGCTTATGGGGCTGGAGGAAGCCCCGGGTAAGTATCAAATCTTCAGTTCGTATGATCTCTGGTTCACTTTAAAGCTATATAAAACCCTGACATAATATTCAATAAAAGCATGTTTTCTTACTTGTTATATGCCATACAGTTATCATATTTGCATTTGTGCATAGGTATTATAATTCATTTAGAGATTATACGTTCCCAAAAGTACAGTTTTTTGCTTTGTGAGCTGACTTTGCATTTTATCCATAACTGGTTTTATTCATCTTGTATTGAAGGCAGAAATGCTTTCAGTGTCTCTCTGTGTCCAGGAGCTTCTGCACAGTCAGAGAATGTGTCACAATCCTCACTTGATGCAATTAAATAAACACAAGATAACATTATCTACACTTCGGATGCACCCAGAAAAAAAATGGTGGCAGTATATAATGTGCTGTAAATAATTTTTTAAAGCAAAGATGAAATGCTGGGTTTAATTCCGCTTTAAGAGGTCTTATGTAAACAGATACAAATGTTCTAATCCTTACTTTCTAAGGCACATAAGAGGTGAGGCATGTTGGGTATAATAAAACATCTAAAAACTATTTAAAAAAAATATGGGGGGCATACCTAAAAAAAGTTACTTAAGGCCCTCCAGCTGAAAAGAACATTGGGAACACTATGGATGACGCGTTTCATGGGCTAAATCTCGCTTTCTACTCACAAAGTTTAGGTTACCACACAGGCAACCACTAAAATAACGTCTGGAGATTTTTTTCTCCGTTTCTACGTGGGTAAGGAATTTTCCTTTTGGTTTCACCCCTCTCAAAACACATGGTCAAAAGCAGAGGCTTAACTATAAATCATGGGCCAAAGCAAAACTTTGATAGGGCTCACCAATATTCACACCCTTTCACTTGCCTTCCCCTGGTGACCCTCACAGCCTGGGGGCCCATCTTGCAACGGTTATAAAACAAACAAATGTGAACATCATAATCTTGACATTCATTAAAAGTGTAGCCACAAATACACCTGATCTGAAGGATTTGTAGTAACACTCCTGGTCAAAAGGCAATGAACATAGGCCAAGAACAAGACCAGTGACACTCATTTGTTGGTGCTATTGCCAATCTTATGGCTTATGGTTTTTCATCCAAGAGGATAAGCACTATATATTTGAGCAAAGAGAAGACATGAGATATTTGACAGTATCTTCAAACAAATGGTAATACACCATGTGGGGCTATCCTTCGCTTGTTTCATGGAACACCTGTGTAGATTGGGGGAATGAAATAGTGAGTGAAGGTGGACTACTGATGTTCCAGTCACTTTATAAACTACCATTACCCAGATCTTTATCCAGACCCTCACATGAGTGTGTATAGTTGACAGTGAGCTCCATGGTTTTGTCTCTAGTACTCTGTACACCTTCTCAATGTCTCTTTCAGATGTTTTACGCCATCAAGAACCAAAAGACATTGGAAGGCATCAAGATGGAGCTGGCAGATTTCCTCAGCGATCAGGTGAGTTGCCCCACCCAGGACAGCAGCTCTATTCTTCTGCAGTGGTACAAATAGTACTGTGTTCAAGCTGCTACCTTCCTATAAATGTGCCCAAGAATCAGTCGATTTTCCTGTTCAATCAACCATTCGATTGAATCATTTTATCGGACTGGTGGAGAATTGATTATGTTGTCCATTATCAAGGACAACACGCACCCTCAAAATGCCTTGTTTGAGCTCCTTCCGTCAGATAGATGTTTTTGATCAATCCACATACACACAAACTGACTGAAAACCAACTTTTTCCCATCAGCCATAAACTTGTTAAACTCAGAATCTTCTTTGAGATAAATATCACTGTGTACAGATTGTTCAAATATTTGTAATATCTGGTATACTTGTATAATTCCTCTATTTCTACCTTTTTTACTATCACTATTTTCCTTATATGCACCGTGTGGCTGTCATGAAAAGTAATTTTGATGAGTATAAAGTGCTTGAATCTTGAATTCTGCTTGAACGATGAAATTTTGCCAGTATCTGGCCTAATCGAAAAAAATGTACTTGACCGAACAGGATAAAAAATATCGATCATCGTAAAGGAATCAACTAATGTTCACGTGTTCCCATCTTGCTTCGGGTTTGCTTTAAAAGTGATAAAATGTATTTTTATAACGGTGCTTACTGTGTTCGGGCTTTGAGCTCAGCAAGAAAGCTGACACTCTGCACGAGAGTTTGGCCCATTGTAAATACGCAGACGTGTCTGCAGACCGTCACAGACTACACTGCCCAGTGCAGAGCGAGTGATCGGAGCCAGCTATTGCCACGTCCGCAAGCCAAGGACTGTATGTCAGTACAGGTGCTGTATTTTACAATCCTGGCACCAGGAGAGACACTTAGAGCTCATACAGAACACAAACAGCCGGAGGATGTATGTCTGACTGGAGTAAAGGGGAATCCTGCTGTTTCTTGCAACGTCTTCAGCATTAGTGACAAATGTTTACCTGCATTTACATAATCTATTTTATGTGCATATAAGACACTGCCACCTTCTGTTAGAAACCCGGAAGAGGAACTTTAACACCCCCCCCCCATGCCCCACGCACGTGGCACACACGCAGGCATACACGCACACACACACCTACCTTCCATCTCTCCCCTTTCCCATTTTGTGGTAGTCAGGTGGAAGCCAAAAGGGTGACACGTGTCCCACCTTGTCCTCCCAGTATGTCTGCGTTCCCACCTGGCTGTGTACCAAGCTGCAGACATGGCATGGGTACTTCTGCTTCTGTTTAACGGGCTACAGTTGGGTGTACGCATGTGTACTCCGCCAGTGAGCTGGGCCCGTGGTGAGTCGAATGATGGCTCACCCTGCTGCCGCTACACTCCCCTGCTGGCGTTAAATACTATTCCCCCTTCGAGTTGTAACAACTCTGTAACATTACTGATATGGCTGGGCCTAGTTTCGGCGCTGTGCGTTGAAACCACCAGCTTCGTCAGTTGTAGCCACATGGATGTAGAGCAGCACGATGGAGGAAAGCTGATGGAGCAAGGAGACCTGTAAGCATAAAGACCCCATTATATACACATTAACATGTTCAGTTTACAATTTCTTTTCAGTTCAGGTGTCCTTTAAGTAAATCTAATGAGAGGTGTGTCAGTAAAGAGTATGGGAAACTTTGGAAGCCTGACAGGGGCATAACATTAGGCCCTGTGATCCCTGCAATCATGGGGGGAGGGGGCTATGTATGGGGGCACTCCTCCCCATCTCCCCACCCACATGCAAAGTAGCGCACTGGAGCACAATGTAAATACATTTATCTGCTCTTGTGTCTCCTCCTCCTCCTAGAAGCCATTTGCTCTATGCTGCCCCCTCTGGCTCCTGATTACAGTACATGCCGGGCATGCAGCAGAGCAAGTGACTTCCAAAACTTGGGATGGAATGGCAGCAGGTAAATATTTTTACACCACGCTCTGCTGTGCTTACTCTGCAAGGGGGACTGGAGGAGGAGTAGCCCCTATAGGCTTTGGGAAGGGGATGCACGGTGTGGCAGGGGGCCCCATGATGATTGGTTTGCGGGGAGGAGGCCGGGTGGGTGTTAATATGCCCTTACTGAAGCTTGGAGTTACTCTTTAATTCACAATCATCCTACAGAACTTGTCAACAATCAAATATCTTTTTATAATATTTCATATGTTCCTCTTATGTATTTCTTAGTATAACATAAAATATATTAATGAAACAAAAACCCAACATGTTTATCTTTGCTCTTTTTGCAGCCGTCTCACTTGCTGCCCCCCACCATGAGGACCCTGGTGTCTGACAAGCAGGAGGCGCTGACCAGGAAGTTCAAGGACTCTTTGCTAGGTCCCAACCTCACCCACCATGCCAGTCTGCTGCAGGACCTGGAGACTCACCTGCAGGAGGAGCAGGAGAAGTTCTGTTCCAACTACACCACGAGATTCACTTGTAGCGCCATTGGCCTGGGCTTGACAGCAGGGATTGGAATATACGGAGTGGTGGGCGCTGCTGCAGCCAGGGGCACTGTGGTTCTGGCCACACAGCCGGCTGTTGTAGCTGCTGAGAGGGCCGTAGCAGAAAGAGTGGCCACTGGTACCGTCTCCCTGCTGAAGAGTGGACTGTCAGCCCTGGTGGGACGATTCTTCAGAGGTGGTTTTTAATCTACTGTATTTGACTGATGGCCTCTTTAGATGATCGTAATGCCATCTTGTATGCACATTTAATTAAAATTGTACAGGGTGGGAGGAGCCACCCCAGTGTGAGTGGAAAACCAATTTTTTTAGTTCATCACCCTGGCGTTCTATCTGTGGATGCGCAGCACTATTTTATTTCTATCATGTAGCTAGCCTAGCGCTAGCTACATGATTCCCCCCTCCCTTCCGCATCCCTCCCACCCTTCCGATCGCCGCCGGCGCGTATTCCCCTAAGGAAATCCCGTTCTGAACGGGATTTCCTTTAGGGCTTCCCCCGTCGCCATGCTGACGATTGTGATGACGTCATCGACGTCGTGACGTCATCAGGAGTCCCAATCCACCCCTCAGCGCTGCCTGGCACTGATTGGCCAAGCTGCGCACGGGGTCTCGGGGGGGGGCCCTCTAACGCGGCGGGTAGCGGCGCATCGGTGGTGGTCGGCGGCGTTCAGGTTAGACATGCAGCTAGCAAAGTGCTAGCTGCATGTTTTTTTTAAAAAAATTATGAAAATCGGTCCATCAGGGCCTGAGCGGCGCCCTTCGGCAGTAATGGACAAGCTGAGCTCGTCATTACCGCCAAGGAGGTTAATACGGAACAGTCTTACCTCGGTATGGAGATTTAAGACACCAAAAACAAACAACACATTTCTCGGGTTTCACCCATTTCTTCAGGTTAATAACAGTGTCTTTAATCTCTGTAGCATATAGGTAATCCAAGTACGGCTAGCACACCAATGTAAATATTCCAGGAAGTTTATTCCTTATTGCATGCGCAACATATGCCAATTGTTTCGGGGCCATAGAGGGTCCCCTTCATCAGATACAGTGCAGACATACCTCTCTGTAATCTCTGTAGCATGGGTAAGGAGCCCCTGTAGGACATCCAACATGCTGGAAATATCTCACTTAAAGGGATACTGTAGGGGGGTCGGGAAAATGAGTTGAACTTACCCGGGGCTTCTAACGGTCCCCCGCAGACATCCTGTGTTGGAGCAGCCACTCACCGATGCTCCGGCCCCGCCTCCGGTTCACTGCTGGAATTTCAGACTTTAAAGTCTGAAAACCACTGCGCCTGCGTTGCCGTGTCCTCGATCCCGCTGATGTCATCAAGAGCGCATAGCGCAGGCCCAGTATGGTCTGTGTCTGCGCAGTACACTCCTGGTAACATCAGTGGGAGCGAGGACACAGGCGTGCAACTCTGGCAGCAACAGATATCTCTCTGATCAGATTCCACCAGAGAGGGATCTATCTGGTGATCGAACCAGTGTATGGGCAGCTTAACGTGAACCAGAAGCGAACCTCGGGTCAAAAATGAGATACCTACCTAAGAAGAGGGAATCATCTGGGTCCTCCAGAGGCTTCTAGTGTCCTCCTTGCTCCTACTGCCGCTCGCTGGGTTTCTCTGGAAGATCGAGGCCATACTTCTCTTCATGCACGAGAGCGGCTGTGCTGTACCGGACAAGCACGACTCATACACAAGCACTTCCGGGCCGTACTCGCGCAGATATATTACACCGTGCACGTGAATGAAGAGATTATACTCAATCTGAAATCCGACAAGGATCTGTGGTCTGAAGGACGATGTGGGAAGCCTCTTCTGAATCCAGAGGCTTTCTTCTTAGGGATGTATCCATTATTGACCCAAGGTTCGCCTCAGGTACACTTTACCTCAGAATTATTAAAGCTAATGGGAATCTGAAAAATTAAAAAACTCAGCCGAATACTTACCTAAGAAGAGGGAAAGCTCTGGGTCCTATAGAGCTTTCACACTCCTCTCATGGTCCTCTCCTTGCAGAGCTTGCTCCCACATTTGAATCCCCCATCAGAGGAGGCTTCTGAAGTCTTCAGGAGCCCTCGGGCAGCTCTGTACTGCGCCTGTGTGAGAGAGAGTGTGCTTGCGCAGGCTCAGTACGAAGCCACCCGTCTTCGGTATCACTCTGGCTCCCGAAAACTTCTGAATCCTGCGGCAGTATTTGACCAATCGGACAAATACTGCTATGGGGGGTGACAGCGCTGGAATGAGGGCTCCGTGAGAGTAGTGGGAAGGCTCTAAAGGACATAGCCTTCCCTCTCCTTAGGTAAGTATCTGTTTGTTTTGTTACAGGTTCCCATTAGCTTTAACATCTAGTTGACCATCTCTAATGGCCAGTGAATGAAGTTCCCATAGCTCTTTGTCACGTAGACGAGGTATAGATAATAAGCAGAAATGCATTTCTAAACATATACAAAAAATAACCAAGCCATCTGGTTTTCTAGAACCTAAGTTCTCAACCCTCGGTACATGTACCTTATGGGGTACTTATGCTGGATTCAGGTATTACTTCAGCTTTCATACTTCATCTATTATAGAACTTTATGAGTTTAAAAGAAAAAGGGTAATACCAAATAAGTACAGGCAGTCCCCTACTTACAAACAGGATCTGTTTTGGGAGGTTGTTTGTAAGTTGAATTTGTGTGTAAGTTGAGGCCTGTGCTACTCATAGTGATCTTTGGATCAATTATTTACTTTGGGACAATTCTGGATTTGGACATTTAGTATATAAAATGTTTTTGGGTTGTTTTCAATGTTCTTTTAATTTGTTTTAAAGCAGCAGGGTCAGCCATACTATGTCAGGAAAAAAAACACATATACTGTATAAGTGGATAACTATTTGTTCTGCTTACATAATAGATGTATTGCACTGTCCACGCATTGATTTCAGTGTATTTTATATAGTAAATAAAAATAATTCTGTTCCTGGCATTTGCCATTTTGATTCCCTCGGACTGAAACCAATCCCGATGTCATTTACTCCCTTATTTTTTCTTGCCCCTCCTATTCTCTGCTCTGTCATTGCTAGCTTGCTTTGTAAACACATGAGAGCACAGGCAAAGATGTATTTCAGCTTCACACTGAACTGCACTCAGCCAATCAGTGAGGCGTGGGAATGTGGGAGGCTAGTTGACAAGCTTCCTTCTCATCTGCAATGTACCAAATAGAGCAAATCTGACTGAAATAAGATTTATTACAGCAGAAACATTTCTGATTAGATTGGAGTGCTTGCAATGTAGAGTGCGGTTCCAAGCTACATAAAAAAAAACACAGCAGTGGGTAAATGGAATTTGCTTGCAGCCAGGACCATACATGTGCAGTGGTTTTTTTTTTAGTTGCTTGTTTTTTCTTTATTATTGGGCTGCAAGAGAACAGAGGGGATTGGAAGGAATCTGATCGAACCGATGGATCACAAGGGGCTGGAGGAAGCCCCAGGTAGGTTAAATACTTCTCTGGCTGGGTGGCTGCACTCCATGCATGGTGAATGGGAATGTGCTTGTGTGCATCCGAACTTCTCCATTGTGTAAAATACAAATCTTATTTCTATTTAGTTCCCAGCCCAGTGGCAACTTGTGGACTTCTCCATTAGGGCCATTCGGTAGTCGGTTAGACTGTATTTTTATTCTTTTCATGGGCCTTTCTCCTAATTTTCCCCATGAGGTGCCTTTAGCCCGGGTTTTGAGCTGAGCTGGCACCGACCTGAATGGATCGGTAAATGGTGACGACAAAGCCGGTACCCAGTATGCTCATACTTACCTGACTGCCAGAAGCTGCTCAGTGCTGGCTGAAAGGAAAGACTGTGTATTGGACTGGCTGAGCAAACTGATCCTGGCTTGGACTGGCAGGTGGACTGAAGGTGCCCATACATTACTCAATATTCCAAATGACGTTCCGATTCAATAATATTATCAAACTGAAAGATAATTGGTACCACAACGTGGTGGCCTGATCAATCTTTCAATCCACTTCCAGGTGAAATTGGTTGAATGGTGGAACAATCTCAGTTGCAAGGGCTCAATCGGATGGCAGTAATAGCGTTTGATATTGTGATGACCCACAGACCCCTGGCTGGTGTACACCCAAGTGTAACAGTGGTTTTCATGCTGAAATCTTTTGGAAACCACTATGGAGTGTGTGACCAGGCAGTAGATCCCTTTCTGATCAGAGAGGAATCAAATGGTCTATCTGGCCGTAAATCAAGTGACGTATGGTCAACTTAAAGGACAACTAGTGAAGAATATGTAGAAAGCCATATTTATTTCCCTTTAAACAACACCAGTTTCCTGACAGCCCTGCTGGTCTATTTGGCTGCAGTAGTGTCTGAATCACACCAAAAACAAGCATGCAGCTAATCTTGTCAGGTCTGACAATGTCAGAAACACCTGGTCTGCTGCATGCTTGTTCAGGGTCTATGGATAAAGCCAGGCAACTATTGTTGCTTAAAGTGGATCCGAGATGAACTTTTACTCATTGCATAATTGTGTTCCTTTCCTATTGTTTATAGGGCATTCCTCAAGCCAAATACTTTTTTTGTTTTTGTTTTAATACTCTAATTCCCTATAAACTAAACAAGCCCTACCCACAGTTTTTCAGAGAGCCTTGGCAGTAGCAAGGGCTCATGGGAGCTCAGTCTGGGCAGGAGGAGGGGGAGGTATTACTAGCCAGAGATTTCAGAGGCAGAGGGGAGGAGGGGGATTAGGTTTTTTTCACAGTCTGAGTGCTGATGGTGCAGATAAGCCTGCCTCTGTGTAACGTTTACAAACAACATGGCTGCTGTCATTGTATCACAGGAAGAAATAACCATATTCTATTAAAGCTGTTTGCAGCTACATTTGCTGTATAAACTATCTAAACTTTACATAAGATATATAGACAAGTTACTTGTTATAGTTAGTTTTTCATCTAGGATTCGCTTTAAAGGGACTCTGAGCAGTGCAGTAACTATGGAAAGATGCATACCATTTTGAAGCTCTCTTTCTCCTCTTTCCAATGATATATAAACCACCACTCTACGCCTTTTAGTTTGCGTTATTTTCAAAATCGCGGCCGCCATCTTGGATTCCTTATTCAGCATTGTATTATGCAGGACGACACTTTCCCCAGTGTCGGCAGCTCCATTCAGTGCAATGCAATGAAATACAAGGAACCCAGGGGGATATAATTACAAACATCATGCCGGTAGTGTGAGGATATAATTAATTAGTTGTGGGTATGCTTACAGGCATACCCACAGGCACTGTTCGGAGACCCTTTAAAAGGAAATTAAAAAGGGCAGCCTCCATATCCCTCTTGCTACAGTTGTCTTTAATAGGGTACTTACAGACCCTGTTGAGGATGGGCTTATGTTCCCTCACCTGCCTTTGGGATAGTTGCCTTGCTTGAGACCGCTGTTTGTGAGTACCCACTCATTATAGTTCATATCCCCTTTCAGCAGCATTCTACTCCAGATAGACCGTTTGGTGTTCACACCTTGTTTGTCTTCTTAGAATGATCTTTGAAATATTGGACAGTCTACAAGCATTATTTAGAAACATTTACAGCTGTTTGAGACTCAACGTCCACCCATTACGCACCTTCCATGACCGTAAACTTACTTTCTGTGTCCTCAGCTGGACCTCTTGGATACCATCTAGAAGTCATCTGGCCTGAATTAGTGGGAACTCCCTATGTCCTGTACCATGTTCTGTAAACACCAGCCATGCCAGCCGTTTATAACATTCTGGCATCTCTGTACTTCAACTCTACCACCTTCACACTATTCACTTAAATGTCCCATCACATAAATACATAATAACGTATGACCAAACACTTAGCAACGCAAGAATTTTAATTTCATTTTGGGCTTAAAAATTTAAAACAATACAGATCTCAGTGCTTCTACCCAAGTTATGGAGTACCTTGGAGTCAACCAGTCCACACCCATATCCAGGTGTAACTTCAAGCCAAAGAAAAGGTCTCAACCTGAATTTGGGCCTTTGGGGCGATTAAAAAAAGCC
Organism: Hyperolius riggenbachi; assembly: GCF_040937935.1. Taxonomy (NCBI): domain Eukaryota; kingdom Metazoa; phylum Chordata; class Amphibia; order Anura; family Hyperoliidae; genus Hyperolius; species Hyperolius riggenbachi. The sequence continues at coordinate 46,181,960 of NC_090652.1, read as the reverse complement.
ATTGCTGAAAGATAAGGCCTCATGCGAGAAGTGTACCATAAACACTTCAGGACATTGCAGTGAGGTCCTAATGACAATTACTTGGATCTTGCCTGTAGCCTGTGCACTGCAATCCAGCAGTGGATGAAGGGGCCGTCTGGTAAAACCTTTGATTCCCTGCAGGAACTGATGATCAAAGATCAGTTCCTTCACACTTGTCCCGTTGAGGTCCATTCGTTTTTACCAGACCGAGAGCCAAAGACAGTGGTTGAAGCCTCTAAGATCACAGATTTCTACATGGCCCATTGAGCATCCGAGTCCTGAAGGACTACTACATCCAGCTGGAAGGGAGAAAAGACTGCAAGAACTTCTCCTCAAAGAGAAGCCAAGCACTACAGCCATCTGGAGTTAAAACACCAACCACTGACACATGGAAATCCAAATCGAGAGGAGAAGCAGCCTTATTGAGCGGTAAAACAAGGCTGTCGGCCTCAACCACACCTTGCAAGACTCAGCCAGTCGTCTGCTAGTGAATCTGCTAGAAACCATACACACACAGATCCCTGCACTGAAAGGGGATTTGTCCATGTATAGCAATTACAACAATTTTATGCACTGCTGTCGCACTGCGGGCACTCGGGCTGGTGTTCACATATCTTGGGTCGGCCACGTGCTTTAGGCCAAACTATGGGAACGCCACACACACAATGCAATCTCACACGAATCAATGAAAACAACCGAGCATATATATGGCACTGAACTGTAACATAATACACTGCACTCTCTCTCTCTAGGAGATGTAAATTCTCTGCTTAGAGCACAAAAGACAAACTTATTAAATAAAGATTCAATTTTCCAGCAAGGTCCTACAGTTGCAAAAAGAATATATACAAAATTATATTTACAAAAACAAAAGTAAAAATGACAGTGACACACAAGAATACATTTGCTTATAAAAATAAAAGGGAATAAAACAGAAGTAAAACTTTACCTTTGTGCGGGGTCTAATTCCCGGGCGAGAGAATGCAATGCTGACTTACACTTACTAATCCTGTGTGCATTCATTTTATTTCAGGAACGGGATAGGATGTAATTCCTTGTATCAAATGAAATGACATCCTGTTTAGATAAAAAAAAGGCCCCACTTTACATGTGTGCAAACATCAGAGATTTTCCTTCATCCTCAGCCATCTCTATACACAACACCCATCTAGTCTTCTCATTTAGGTGAAGTCAATGGGCTACTAGTTAGGTGCTATTCAAATGTTATTACAGCACTCTTCAAAGGAGATGCAAATTCATACACTTTATATATGATGGTATTTCAGATGCAGCAGACAGAATGTGGAAAAGATGGACATTAGATTAGTTAAGATGGCTACCATGTCCTTTATATGTCACATGATATGAATACTAAATAATAATACAGAGTTGTACTTAGTGCTTAAAAGGAGCCTGACGCAAACCTAGACGCAAAAAAAAACATACTTACCAAAGAAGATGGAAGCCTCTGGATGCTGTAGAGCAGGGGTGTCGAACTTAAATAGAAAGTGGGACAAAATTGAGCTCTGGGACAAAGTCACGGGCCGACCTCAATGCCTAGTAACCACCTCTCTCCCCTGTAAAGTTCCCTGGTGTCTAATAGCCCCCCCCCCCATCCATCCCCTATACAGTTCCCTGATGTTAAGTGGTCCTCCCCTCATCTATACATTTACCTGATGTTTAGTGATCCTCCCTCTCCTATTCAGTTTCCTGGTATCTACTGATGTCCCGCTCCCCATATGGCTTCCCTGGTGATCTAGGGCTTACCCTCCAATATAGCTTATTTGGTGGTCTAGAGTGGGCCAAATATAATGCAAAGTGGGGAAACCACATGAGGGCCAAATCTGATGGCTCAGAGGGCCAGATTTGACCCATGGGCCGGAGTTTGACACGTATGCTGTAAAGGCTTCCTGTGTCTTCCTTTCCACCACCATCGCTTACCTTGGACCCTCTGGAAGATCCAGGCTGGACATCTCTTCAGGCAGGAGTGCTACCATGTTGCACCCACACGAGCACAGGTGCACCGGTGCAGTAGCATGGGAGGCTCAGGCTTACCGTGCAGGCATGGCTGTACTCTGCCTGAAGAAGAGCGTGGCCCTGATTTTCAAACTGACAAACCTGTGTCCGGTTCAAATTTGACAACCGTGGACTGGAGGATGGTGTGGGAAGCCTCTATATCATACCTGTAAAACTTCAGCCCTCGGGCGAAATCTGTTTCCCTACTTGGCATTGTTTTGCCCACTCTATTCCATCAGGGAAGCTATATTGGAGGTAAAGCCCTAGATCACTAGGATAGCTGTATTGGGGAGGTGGAGGGAAAGCTCTAGACACCAGGGAACTGTAAGGCTGGGAACACACTAAGCAAAAAACGCTAGCGTTGCACAAAACACAGTGTTTTTGCCTGCAATGGTAGTCAATGGGCCGCATCAAAAAACTCATATGTGTTTTGTATGCGTGTTCTAATGTGTTTTTAAAAACGCTAGCTAACCTATACTGGTGGAACCTACCTATCTAACCTATACCAGGGGCATCTATCTAACCCATACTGGAGGCACCTATCTATCTAACCTATACTGGGGCTCCTACCTATCTAACCTATATTGGGGGCACCTACTTAGCTAACCTATACTGCAGACACCCACCTATCTAACCTATACTGGTGGCACCTATACTGGCTATCTATATTTTAGACACCTACCTAGCTAACCTATACTGGGGGCACCTACCTATCTAACCAATAATGGGGGCTCCTACCTATCTAACCTATACTGCGGGCACTTACCTAGTTAACCTATACTGGGGGCACCTACCTATCTACCCAATAATGGGGGTTCCTACCTAACTAACCTATACTGCGGGCAGTTACCTAGTTAACCTATACTGGGGGCGCCTACCTATCTAACCTATACTAGGGGCACCTGCCTACAAAACTTATACTGTGGGCACCTACCTAACATATAATGTGGACATCTACCTATCTAACCTATACTGGGGGCACCTACCTATCTAACCCCTGCCTATCTAACCTATACTGCGGACACCCACCTATCTAACCTATGCTGGTGGCACATATACTGGCTACCTATATTGGAGGCACTTACCTAGTTAACTTACACTGGGGACACCTACCTATCTAACCTATATTGGCTACATATATTAGAGGTACCCACCTATCTAACCTATACTGGGGGCTATACCAGGTGCACCTGCCTATCTAACCTATACTGGGGGCAACTATACTGCCTACCTATGCTGAAGGCACCTACCTGGCTAACCTATAGTGGGGGCAATTATACTGGCTACCTATACTGAAGGCACCTACCTGGCTAACCTATACTGGGGGCAATTATACTGGCTACCTATACTGGAGGAACCTGTAGCTGGCTACCTATACTAGGTGCAACTAGACCTGGCTAATCTATACTGAGGGCACCTATACCCGGCTCCACAGAGGGGGCAAATTTTTGCACCCTGGCCCTGGGTGCAATTCAGCCTAGAAACTGTCCTGAATTTCAACCTATTTTTTATTTGAGTTTGACACCCCTGCTCTGTAGGATCCAGAGGTTCGCCTCATCTTAGGGAAGTATGTCTTTTTTATCATGAGGTTTGCCTACAGTGCACTTTAAGATGCTAATTAATCGATTCATCCTGTGTTCCTCATCTGCATTTTATTCTATTTATGCATAGCAGAGTGTAATATGCTGATTCTGTATAAATAATAAGTGTCTGTGCTGAGATGTGCAGGCCATGCTGTGTCTGCACCTTCAGACTTGGCCTCAGTGTTTAGTCTGTGGATGCCGGGCTGGCTTCCCAGACACTTGGAGAGTAAACTCTCATGACGTCATGCAGTGCGGAGAGGGAGAAAGGCCCCCCTCCCAACGCCTGAACAATATTATCCCATTAACTGTGTATGTACTAGATACATCACACACTGCACAGCACCATACAGACTACATCCCAACACATCACACACTGCACAGCACAGCACAGCACAACACAGGCTGCATCCCAACACATCACACACTGCACAGCACAGCACTACACAGGCTGCATCCCAACACATCACACGCTGCACAGCACAGCACTACACAGGCTGCATCCCAACACATCACACGCTGCACAGCACAGCACTACACAGGCTGCATCCCAACACATCACACACTGCACAGCACAGCACTACACAGGCTGCATCCCAACACATCACACACTGCACAGCACAGCACTACACAGGCTGCATCCCAACACATCACACACTGCACAGCGCCATACAGACAAATCCCAACACATCACACACTGCACAGCACAGCACTACACAGGCTGCATCCCAACACATCACACACTGCACAGCACCATACAGACTACATCCCAACACATCACACACTGCACAGCACAGCACCATACAGACTACATCCCAACACATCACACACTGCACAGCACAGCACTACACAGGCTGCATCCCAACACATCACACACTGCACAGCACCATACAGACTACATCCCAACACATCACACACTGCACAGCACAGCACTACACAGGCTGCATCCCAACACATCACACACTGCACAGCACCATACAGACTACATCCCAACACATCACACACTGCACAGCACAGCACTACACAGGCTGCATCCCAACACATCACACGCTGCACAGCGCCATAAGGGCTACATCCCAACACATCACACACTGCACAGCACCATACAGACAAATTCCAACACATCACACACTGCACAGCACAGCACTACACAGGCTGCATCCCAACACATCACACACTGCACAGCACCATACAGACTACATCCCAACACATCACACACTGCACAGCACAGCACTACACAGGCTGCATCCCAACACATCACACGCTGCACAGCACAGCACTACACAGGCTGCATCCCAACACATCACACGCTGCACAGCGCCATAAGGGCTACATCCCAACACATCACACACTGCACAGCACAGCACTACACAGGCTGCATCCCAACACATCACACGCTGCACAGCGCCATACAGACTACATCCCAACACATCACACACTGCACAGCACCATACAGACAAATCCCAACACATCACACACTGCACAGCACAGCACTACACAGGCTGCATCCCAACACATCACACACTGCACAGCACAGCACTACACAGGCTGCATCCCAACACATCACACGCTGCACAGCACAGCACTACACAGGCTGCATCCCAACACATCACACGCTGCACAGCGCCATAAGGGCTACATCCCAACACATCACACACTGCACAGCACAGCACTACACAGGCTGCATCCCAACACATCACACGCTGCACAGCGCCATACAGACTACATCCCAACACATCACACACTGCACAGCACCATACAGACAAATCCCAACACATCACACACTGCACAGCACCATACAGACAAATCCCAACACATCACACACTGCACAGCACAGCACTACACAGGCTGCATCCCAACACATCACACACTGCACAGCACCATACAGACAAATCCCAACACATCACACACTGCACAGCACAGCAATACACAGGCTGAATCCCAACACATCACACACTGCACAGCGCGTCTATCAAAAAAGGGCACGTGGAAAAAAGGGCACAGGGTGTAGCCGAAATTGTACGTTTGAATGCAAAACCATATTTTCTTTTAATATGTTATAAACGATAATTTAGTGCTAAATAGGTTAAATGAACGGAAATGAAATGGCAAAATACCGTCTATAACAGTAAACGAATTCTTAAATAAATAGTCAAATAGCGTCTATAGAAAAAAAGGCTATTTACACGTGTATAAGTATACCTAACCCTCCCTGTACCTATCCCTAACCCCTAGACCCCCCTGTTGGTGCCTAAACATAAGACCCCCCTGGTGGTGCCTAAACCTAAGACCCCCCTGTTGGTGCCTAAACCTAAGACCCCCCTGTTGGTGCCTAAACCTAAGACCCCCCTGTTGGTGCCTAAACCTAAGACCCCCACTGTTGGTGCCTAAACCTAAGACCCCCCTGTTGGTGCCTAAACCTAAGACCCCCATGGTGGTGCCTAAACCTAAGACCCCCCTGTTGGTGCCTAAACCTAACCTTAAAATCACTTATGCATTAGAAATCTTAAAATAACAGTAATATTTAAAACGATATTTTAGTAACTATAATCAACGCATTATAAATGTAAAAACAAAGTTAATACCAAAAGCGATGTATTTGTAATACAATCAGGTTGAGAAACGTTATGTAAGCATTATACATATGAAAACGATTTTTAAATGCAAAAAGAAGTGTAAACGAAATTTTATTTATAATAGGTTTGTAAGCGTAATTTTAAAACGAAAAAACTAGCTAAAACTCATATAAGCGAAATTTACAAACGAAGAAATAAGTATAATACAAAGTCAAAACGAACTTGTAAACGATATTTGTTATAAACTTTATCCTGTAAACGGAGCCTTTTGTTAACACGATCCCTGTAAAACGCTATTTCTCGTGCGCCCTTTTTTCCTGTCGGGCGCCGAATAGCCGATATTTTGCATTGCAGTCTATGGCGGTGCCCTTTTTGTCCACTATCCCTGTGCGCCCTTTTTTGCTAGCCCGCTGCACAGCACCATACAGACTACATCCCAACACATCACACACTGCACAGCACAGCACTACACAGGCTACATCCTAACACATCACTCACTGCACAGCACCATACAGAATACATCCCAACACATCACACACTGCACAGCACAGCAATACACAGACTACATCCTAACACATCACACACTGCACAGCACCATACAGGTTACATACCTCCCAGAACTGAATCCGCTGAGTCTGAAGCTGGACTGATAAACCCTTATAAGGGCTGCTGTACACAGCTCATTTGGTCATGTTTAAATCATAGTTGACCCGGGGTTGTGTTGCAGTTTTCCAGTTGCTGCAGCGGTATTACAACTGCAGTGTATATGCAGCATAACGGTGGGACAAGCACAATAAATTCTTATGGGTGCATACACACATCCAATTTCTCGGCAATTTTATTTACTCTTACTAGGGAAGCTGCAGTTTGGGCATATTTTTGTATAAAATACAGAAAATGAACCATGAACTTATTGGAAGACAAAGAATTGGATGAGGAGTGATAATAGGAGCAGGCCTGGATTTACATCACAGGAGCCTATAGGCACAGATGTCCTGGCACCCTAGACTTCACCCACTATGTACCTACAAACCCTCGCAGATCCACATCGCAAGTGTGCTGACAGTCCAAGCTGTCACTTCTCTCTTACTTACCTTGCCCATCATAGGTAGCTACATATGCCTCTTAGTATTAGGTAGCCAGAAATACCCTCAGTACTAAGTAGCTAGTGGTGCCCCCACAGTTGAATTCTGAGAGCTAGGTGTGTAACCTTTCATTTACGCTCAGGACTCATAGAGAGGGAGGGAGGCACTGGGGAGGGGAGTGAGCCGCCTTTACATCATCATGCGCCCGTAGGCATGGGCCTACAGTGCCTTATGGTAAATCCGGCCCTGGGTAGAAGACAGTGAAGGGATTGACAAAGAGGGACGAGCAGCAGATCAAAAGTCACTAGAAGAGATACTGAAGGGATCAGTAGAGTGGAGCAGCAGATGAAGAGTGATGGAAGGGACAGTGAAGGGACTGGCCTAGAGGAGCAGCAGATGAGGAGTGATGGAAGGGACAGTGAAGGGACTGGCCTAGAGGAGCAGCAAATGAGGAGTGAAGGAAGAGACAGTGAAGGGACTGGCCTAGAGGGGCAGCATATGAGGAGTAATAGGGGGCAGGGAAGGGACTGGCCTAGAGGGGCAGCAGATGAGGAGTGATAGGAGGGGGCAGTGAAGGGACTGGCCTAGAGGGGCAGCAGATGAGGAGTGATAGGAGGGGGCAGTGAAGGGACTGGCATAGAGGGGCAGAAGGTGAGGAATGATGGTAGGGGGCAGTGAAGGGACTGGCCTAGAGGGGCAGAAGGTGCGGAGTGATGGGAGGGGGCAGTGAAGGTACTGGCCTAGAGGGGCAGCAGATGAGGAGTGATGGAAGGGACAGTGAAGGGACTGGCCTAGAGGGGCAGCAGATGAGGAGTGATGGAAGGGACAGTGAAGGGACTGGCCTAGAGGAGCAGAAGGTGCGGAGTGATGGGAGGAGGCAGTGAAGGCACTGGCCTAGAGGAGCAGAAGGTGAGGAGTGATGGGAGGGGGCAGTGAAGGGACTGGCCTAGAGGGGCAGAAGGTGCGAAGTGATGGGAGGGGGCAGTGAAGGGACTGGCCTAGAGGCGCAGAAGGTGCGGAGTGATGGAAGGGACAGTGAAGGGACTGGCCTAGAGGAGCAGAAGGTGCGGAGTGATGGGAGGGGGCAGTGAAGGGACTGGCCTAGAGGAGCAGAAGGTGAGGAGTGATGGAAGGGGGCAGTGAAGGGACTGGCCTAGAGGGGCAGCAGATGAGGAGTGATGGGAGGGGACAGTGAAGGGACTGGCCTAGAGGAGCAGAAGGTGCGGAGTGATGGGAGGAGGCAGTGAAGGGACTGGCCTAGAGGAGCAGAAGGTGCGGAGTGATGGAAGGGACAGTGAAGAGACTGGCCTAGAGGGGCAGAAGGTGCGGAGTGATGGGAGGAGGCAGTGAAGGGACTGGCCTAGAGGAGCAGAAGGTGTGGAGTGATGGAAGGGACAGTGAAGGGACTGGCCTAGAGGAGCAGAAGGTGCGGAGTGATGGGAGGGGGCAGTGAAGGGACTGGCCTAGAGGAGCAGAAGGTGCAGAGTGATGGGAGGAGGCAGTGAAGGTACTGGCCTAGAGGAGCAGAAGGTGAGGAGTGATGGAAGGGACAGTGAAGGGACTGGCCTAGAGGGGCAGCAGATGAGGAGTGATGGGAGGGGGCAGTGAAGGGACTGGCCTAGAGGAGCAGAAGGTGCGGAGTGATGGGAGGAGGCAGTGAAGGGACTGGCCTAGAGGAGCAGAAGGTGCGGAGTGATGGAAGGGACAGTGAAGAGACTGGCCTAGAGGGGCAGAAGGTGCGGAGTGATGTGAGGAGGCAGTGAAGGGACTGGCCTAGAGGAGCAGAAGGTGTGGAGTGATGGAAGGGACAGTGAAGGGACTGGCCTAGAGGAGCAGAAGGTGTGGAGTGATGGAAGGGACAGTGAAGGGACTGGCCTAGAGGAGCAGAAGGTGCGGAGTGATGGGAGGGGGCAGTGAAGGGACTGGCCTAGAGGAGCAGAAGGTGTGGAGTGATGGAAGGGACAGTGAAGGGACTGGCCTAGAGGGGCAGAAGGTGAGGAGTGATGGGAGGTGGCAGTGAAGGGACTGGCCTAGAGGGGCATAAGGTGCGGAGTGATGGGAGGGGGCAGTGAAGGGACTGGCCTAGAAGGGCATAAGGTGCGGAGTGATGGGAGGAGGCAGTGAAGGGACTGGCCTAGAGGGGCAGAAGGTGAGGAGTGATGGGAGGGGGCAGTGAAGGGACTGGCCTAGAGGAGCAGCACATGAAAAGTAAAGAAGGGGGCAGTGAATGGACAGGCCTAGAGGAGCAGCAGATGAAGAGTGTAACAGATTTGCCATTCACGGATGCGCCATTTGCACAAAAGTACACACAAAAAGGTGTGCTCCGGAATTTTCATTTTTGTGTTTCAGTCAGGAGTCAGGAATGAAAATTCAGAGCTTTCTACAGGAAATGTGGTGTTTACCAAAAAGGTGACAATGAAGCAATAAAAAACCTTCTACTAGAGCCAACTAAGCAAAATAGTGAAGTCTCTAAGCAAAATAGTGCAGGATGATACGTACATCCCACTCTTTCTGATAAGCTAGACTCCAGAACAATTTGGGCCAGAAAGTCTCGGGCGTGCTGCGCATGTGCGGCCCGGCTGCGTTCACCAATCCCCACCCCGTAGTGTTCCACGCCTGCGTAGTGCTACTGCGCTGGCACAGAACACTCCTGGCTACAGAACTGGTGGACAGGCTGCTACACTCACGTCTGTGACACATATGGGAGCAGGGAAGTTCAAGCCAAACATCCAGAAATCCAAAGAAAAAATCCCGCTGCACCAGATGGAGGGATATGATAAAAGAAGACCTTTATTTGTAATCCAACATCAAAATTGCAAGGAAAAGCTCAGGCGTATCGGAGCAACGGCTCCTTAATCATAGCTTGATTAAGGAGCCGTTGCTCCGATACGCGTGAGCTTTTCTTTTATCATATCCCTCCATCTGGTGCAGCGGGATTTTTTCTTTGGACTCCTGGCTACAGCAGCGAGTGCGGCCGGACTGCGCCTTCGCCGACTGGCTCAGACTGAAGGACTTTGAAGGATGCAAGCAGCACAGGAGGACGGCAAGGCAGTGATTAGCCGGGAAGGGGTGGAGGAAGCCCGAGGTATTAATCATTTTTTTATACACCCATTTCAGGTACACTTTAAGTACAGCAAAGCCCACAAACTGCCTAAGAAGTTGGCCTTCACCACTGTGAGTACTGCTGTGATTTATGCTGGTTGGTTGAGACTGCTGGTTAGTTCAGTTCTAGATAACTCGCATTTGCAGTACTTACAAGTTTTCTTGTAAGAGACTGTTAAATGAGTGACGTTTTATACACAGGCCAGCTCAGCAGAGTCTCTGTTATGCTTTCCTGTAACTCCAGCACAGCTGTTTGTGCCCCATGGTACTAAAATTAGCATAAGACACAGCTTGGATGCAATTACTGTACATTGAATGTAAGAGATAGGCACGCTTTGCAGCCAAAGGAGGAGGCCAGAAATGGGGGAATAAATGAGTGCTGGGGGGGGGGGTTGGGGCCCAAAGTTGCCTATTGTTGCATATTTACATCTCGTCCCCCCGCCCGCTGAATCCCCTGCGCCACTCTTGTAATTTGAATTTTCTACGGCTTATGTCATCTCTCCCAAACACGATGCTTATTCTGCAAGATCCCGGCTGTACAGGAGAGCCTCTCACTACCAGAAAAGGACTTGGCAGCGCAGAAGTTCACTGATTAGAGAAAGCCTTTTTCCAAGTTTGGTTCAATAATATTAAGCCTGGGCGCGGCTGTGTTGAATAATCACCTACAGCGGCCTTAACTCCTAACCCCCGACAGCCCTCCGCTAAACAACTGGAGATTTTAAGCAGAACTCAGCAGCACAGCATGAAATCCATTGCGTATCGTCCTGTTGCCTGCCGGTGTTCCCTCAAGTGTGTAAGTGTTGTTTCCGTAACACCCCCTAAACCCCCATCCTGTGCTCAGTGTTAACCTCCCTAGCATTAAGGACGAGCCTGACTCATCCATAAAAGAATAGCTAGGAAGGGTAAGGATGAGTCAGGCTCAATCCAGCAGCTATAAATACTCACCTGCGGCATCGCCGGCATGTGGGATCCCTCTCTGGCACCTCGCAGCTTCTCTGTGACGACATTCCCAACGTCTTCTCGGTGATCCCCGGCGATGATCTCTGTTCTTCCTCCTTTGGCCAATACCAACATATAAAAAATTCTAAGTGTAAACAAACAAAAAAAATGATGGGTGTCACAGGAGCCCTTGTGGCTGACCGCACTTAGCCTTCTAAACGGTGCCAGCGTACAGATCGTGCGAACTCTGGTCGCAGTCAATGCGCAGGAACCGTTAAGAATTAGCCGCAGACAACTCAGAAGGGAGCCTGTGAGACACGGGTAATTACAACGTCACCTACTGGTTCAGAGTAAACTGCCACCACCGCGGTTACTATGGGACCGTGGGGCCCACTAACTGACTGACTAATCCTGCGAATAAAATGGTTAAACACACGATATTCTGTCTAGCCAACAACAGACAAACAGTAGCGTATCTTCAGAGACCCGGGATCATTTCTCTGTGTGCTGATAAGCAGGGTAGCGAAACAGTGAATGACTTGGGGAAAGTCGTTTATTCACGCAATATAAATAATTAATATATACAGACAATTATGAAAATCAACAATTATTAAAACAGCAATAGCCAGTATGAAAAATAAAAGAAGGGAGAAAAATACTTAGTTCCTGGAAAGATGTCCTTATTGTGGGAAGAATCATAAAGTTCTTGGTTTCAAAGTCCAGAGTTCAGAGTTCAGACCAGGTGGATGCCAGCATATCCTCAAGCTGGCATCTGATGAGTGCAAGATGGTTCAGTGTGGAGGACACTGAGTTTGGGTCCTCAGCCATTCTTATGCCCCTGCTTCAGTAGGAGGGAGTGAGGGCGGGGAGCCATACACCCCCTTCAAAGATGAGATGAGCCCTCCCCTTGTACTGGGGCTAGAAATCATATCTACCCATATATGGGCTCTATCTCACAGAACCGTACAGGTCAGGGCAGATTTATTAACATTTTCAGGTCTGTCTCGATTTACCCAGCGCCCTGATACCAGACATGAGGGGTGGGACCCCTGTGGTATCATCAGGCACTTTCAAACTGCCTAACTGGCAGTCCTTACCTCAGAATGTTCTGAAACTTCCTCAGAACCAGCACCGGGGCTCATGCTACACTTCCCCCACGTTTGGCGAAGCTGCCATCTCAGGAACCCCAGAAATATGACAGATCTGGGAAGTTATGGATTTGCTATGAGACTCAGGTTATTCCCAGGCAAAGGCTCTTTGAAGTTTGGAGCAGCCAGCGAGGTGTCGCCTCCCCTGCTGGGAATGAGCCAGTGGGTCTGGCTTTTAGCCCAACTAGATTGCTTCTGCCATGATGCTTGTCACCTTATACCTGATGGATGGGCCATCAGCACAGCTTGAAGCCAGGGACTCTCTGGGGCAGATTAGGCTCAGGCTCATTAGCATATCAAAAGAGCCACCCAGCCTTTAGGATTGTGCTCTCTTTGCTAAGAAAAGGACTTCAGCTGTCCCTACACACTCAACCCAGATTGTACCGTTTTGAAGCGCAATCGATGCAGGGAATCGAGTGCGATTGCTTTTTCTTCACGGGCGGTTCCAGGACGCGCCTGCGGCCCCGCAACCGTCCGTGACAGCCCTCCCTGGGGAGAAGGCAGATAGACATTCATCAGCAAGATGTGTGTCGTTGCCGCTAATCTGCGAGATCTGATCTAGTTCCCCGTTGGCGTTCTGGGGTCGGCTGCCCGCTGCGTGTCGGCCAACCTGGCTGACGGGTCTCGGGCTGCCGGTGCGGCGGGAAAACCTGTTGGAGCCTGTGGCTCGGTTCCCCTGGACCGGGCGCGGTCTGCTACCCTCAGGGTTGACCCGACATGGACCGTTCTGGACAGGGCGTTTGCGCCACTGCAGTCGGACGTGGTGTCTGCCGGGACTGCTGACAACGGGCAGTGGGTTGGTTAGGTCAACAGCCAGCCCACGCGGGGTTCCCCTGCTAAGTGGCTGTGGACCTAAGGGAACCCCGCGGGGATCCCTGGACCTTCCCAGCTCCTGACAGATGGCACATGCTCTGCAGTAGTTTGCTACATCCCTGTTCATCCGGGGCCAATAAAACTGTTTCCGAATACCGGCAAGTGTCTTGCGGACCCCTGAGTGCCCTGTCAGAGGATTACCATGTGCGGATTTCAGCACATGTCCCCTGAACGCACTCGGGACCACAAGCCATTTGGTATTCGCGTGGGATCTACCTGTAGGGGGCTGTACAGACTCACTGTACAGTCTCCCACCTTCCCAGTACACCTTGAAAGCGGCCCCGTCTGCGAGGGGCTCAGCGGCTTGCTGCCTGAGCACCTTCAGGCTTGGGTCACTTTGTAGTGCGGCTGAGAATACGGCGCTGTCAGTTTCAGCCAACTGGCTCATGTCACACGAGGCCAGCGGCTGAAAGGTCTCATCCCTGTGGTCAGAGGAGGGGGAGGAGGCCGGAACCCCCTCCACCTGTTCTGAGCTCGGGTTCTGAGCAGTGCAGCTGCGCGGTACTGCTAGCACAGGTACACTGTCAGAATGGCACAGACGGACATTACTCAAATCATCATTGCATGCAGTAATGACATTGACAGGTATAGACATTTTTTTCATTACAGACAGGTTGTACAAGAAACTCAGGTACAGTTACAGCATCATCACAACAGACAGCCTGTACATCAAACTCAGGTGCCTTTGAAGCAGGCACTATTGAACCTGGTACCCTTGAACTGGGCACATTCAACCCACCTCCCCCTGGTGCTCCCCCAAGTGTATAAAGTACCTGGTGGTGGGTGGAGAGTCCGTCTCCTTCCGTGAGCGACAAGGCGGTCGTGGCAGGTTCATAGTAGGACACAAGCTTGCCCAAATCAGTCCCCAGCAACACAGGGACTGGGAGATCCTTCATAACCCCAACAACCCTTTCGTGGACCCCTCCCACTCCCCAATCCAGCTTCACTCTTGCGTGGGCTATGTGGAAAAGGGTGCCCTCTACTCCAGTAAGGGCAAGGGATCGGCTGGAGCTGATGCTCTCCTTTGGCACAAGATGTGAGTGAACTAACGTGATGTCAGCTCCGGTGTCTCGAAATCCGGTGACAACTTTGCCGTTCACTCTAACAAGTTGCTGCTGGTCGGTTCGGTCGCGGATTTCCTGTCCGCGTGCAAACAGGACAAAATCTGATGATCCAGGCTGTGGTTCGCTGGCGGGTTGCCTCTGCTGTGGGTGAGGTGCAGGTGATGCAGATGATCCAGGTGCTGGTGGTGTCTGTCTCCGCTCCGGACAGTCGAATTTCATGTGTCCGGGCTGGCGGCAGTAGTGACAGGTGACCTCTCCAGGCGCTGCAGGCCTGGGTGCAGCAGCTGCGCTGGGTGGCCTCTGTGGCGGACGGCTCACAGGGGCAGGAGGGTCTGCCGAGGTATTGGGCTGACCTCCTCTCCAGCTGGATGGGACAGTTCTGCGGGTATCAGCCACCCGGGTAGTTGCAAAAGTCTCAGCAAGGTCTGCAGCGACAGTGGCTGAAGCCGGCCTGCGTTCTAACACAAACTGTCGTACATCAGCAGGGCAAATGTTCAGAAATTGTTCGAGGACTATCAAGTCCTCCAGGACGCCATAAGACCCTTTGGTGAGGCCTAGTGTCCACTGGCGGAGTGTGGTAAGCAAGCTGCTGACCACATCTCGATACGAGTCAGAAGACTTTTTCTGCCAGGCCCTGAACTTTTTCCGATAGGCTTCTGGCGTCAGCTGGTACTTAGTAATGATAGCGTCTTTTATAGCAGCATAATCATTATCCTTCTCCGCAGGCAATTCTGCGAAGGCATCAAGCGCTTTGTAGCGCAGCAAAGGTGTCAGATGTCTGGCCCACTGGTCTTGGGACAGACGATACTGACGGCATGCTTTTTCAAAAGACCGCAAAAACAAGTCAATGTCTGTGTCTTTTTCAATATTAGCAAATTTAAATTTTGCACTTACGGGTGCTGCAGCTCCTTCAGCAGGGAGGCTGGGCGGTGAACTCCGGCTGGCCTGTTGCACTTTTGCCATGTTTAGCTCATGCTGTCGTTTCTCCCGCGCCTCTGCAGCTGCAGCAGCAGCGGCTTGCCGCTCCCGTTCCTCCCGCATTTGGCGCTCCTCACGCATGTACTGCAGGTACTTGTCCAGGTCAGTGTCCATCAGCTTTTGTAATGCCTGCTGCATTAGCGGATCAGTACAAACGGACAGTCCAGTACGGGCCGGTTCCAGGCGAGTACTTTCAGAAACTCTGGGATTGGGGTCCACACTGACATTCTCCTGCGTAACTGTTGATGCAGGGCCCTCAGGATGCACAACCTCTGTACGGTCAGGAGTCTCAGTCTCTGGTTCCCCTTGCCTTGAGTCAGATGGGTCAGCGTCTACCTCAGCAGACACATCCAGCTCCTGCAGTTGCTGGGTATCCCATTGAAACAATTCCGTTACCAGGTCCCCTTGTTTCTTGCGGCCGACATCAATGCCTCTCTCTTGGCAAAGATTTTGCAGGTCCGCCAGGCACATTTTCTTGTAGTTCCCGGACATTTCCACGCCAAATAAAATACAACTTTTGGGGAGGGGTACTGGCTACACAGTCTCTCTGTATATATAAAAAATATATTGCCTTCCAGCTACACCAACGAATTAGTTCGTTTCTCGATAGCGCTAGCGCTATCGCAGATACTTTCAGCACAACACAGGTCCCAACCGCTGCCTAACACTGTCACAGGAGCCCTTGTGGCTGACCGCACTTAGCCTTCTAAACGGTGCCAGCGCACAGATCGTGCGAACTCTGGTCGCAGTCAATGCGCAGGAACCGTTAAGAATTAGCCGCAGACAACTCAGAAGGGAGCCTGTGAGACACGGGTAATTACAACGTCACCTACTGGTTCAGAGTAAACTGCCACCACCGCGGTTACTATGGGACCGTGGGGCCCACTAACTGAATGAATAATCCTGCGAATAAAACGGTTAAACACACGATATTCTGTCTAGCCAACAACAGACAAACAGTAGCGTATCTTCAGAGACCCGGGATCATTTCTGTGTGTGCTGATAAGCAGGGTAGCAAAACAGTGAATGACTTGGGGAAAGTCGTTTATTCACGCAATATAAATAATTAATATATACAGACAATTATGAAAATCAACAATTATTAAAACAGCAATAGCCAGTATGAAAAATAAAAGAAGGGAGAAAAATACTTAGTTCCTGGAAAGATGTCCTTATTGTGGGAAGAATCATAAAGTTCTTGGTTTCAAAGTCCAGAGTTCAGAGTTCAGACCAGGTGGATGCCAGCATATCCTCAAGCTGGCATCTGATGAGTGCAAGATGGTTCAGTGTGGAGGACACTGAGTTTGGGTCCTCAGCCATTCTTATGCCCCTGCTTCAGTAGGAGGGAGTGAGGGCGGGGAGCCATACACCCCCTTCAAAGATGAGATGAGCCCTCCCCTTGTACTGGGGCTAGAAATCATATCTACCCATATATGGGCTCTATCTCACAGAACCGTACAGGTCAGGGCAGATTTATTAACATTTTCAGGTCTGTCTCGATTTACCCAGCGCCCTGATACCAGACATGAGGGGTGGGACCTCTGTGGTATCATCAGGCACTTTCAAACTGCCTAACTGGCAGTCCTTACCTCAGAATGTTCTGAAACTTCCTCAGAACCAGCACCGGGGCTCATGCTACACTTCCCCCACGTTTGGCGAAGCTGCCATCTCAGGAACCCCAGAAATATGACAGATCTGGGAAGTTATGGATTTGCTATGAGACTCAGGTTATTCCCAGGCAAAGGCTCTTTGAAGTTTGGAGCAGCCAGCGAGGTGTCGCCTCCCCTGCTGGGAATGAGCCAGTGGGTCTGGCTTTTAGCCCAACTAGATTGCTTCTGCCATGATGCTTGTCACCTTATACCTGATGGATGGGCCATCAGCACAGCTTGAAGCCAGGGACTCTCTGGGGCAGATTAGGCTCAGGCTCATTAGCATATCAAAAGAGCCACCCAGCCTTTAGGATGGTGCTCTCTTTGCTAAGAAAAGGACTTCAGCTCCCCCTACACACTCAACCCAGATTGTACCGTTTTGAAGCGCAATCGATGCAGGGAATCGAGTGCGATTGCTTTTTCTTCACGGGCGGTTCCAGGACGCGCCTGCGGCCCCGCAACCGTCCGTGACAATGGGCATCATACTGCCCATAGCAGCAAACATTAAAGAGAATCTGCAATTTCAGGTGCTGCCAGCGCCGTCGCCGGGTTGGAGAAGGGTGGGGGAAACCTCATTAGGAGCCAGAGGCTTTCCCCCCTCCTGAGGCAAGTATCCCCAGAGGTTTTTTTTTTCTTTCTTTTCTTAAGGCCTCTTTCACAGTGCGACGTTAAAGTCGCACGTTAGAAAATGTTCCAACGCAGACTAACGCACAGCAATACAAAGTCTGTGCGACATTCACAGTGCACACGTTGCTTTGTGTGTAACGTGTAGCAACATTTAGAAAGTGCTGCATGCTGTGCGTTATAGGTAGTGGTGCTCAGCAAGATCTCGGAAATCCGAGTTACACAGATAATCCGAACTTTTTTCCACTATCCGAACTTCGAATAGCAATTCGGATATTTTTTAAAATCCGAATAGACTATCCGAGCACACTCGGATTTTCCATCTAAAATCGGAATTCCAGGTGGATAGTTAGTTCAGATATCCGAGCAGAAGCCAAAATCACCTTCAATGGCAAAAATCCCTTTTGATGAGTGAGAGAGAGATAGAGAGAGGGAGAGGGAGAGAGAGAGAGAGAGAGAAGAGAGAGAGAGAGAGAGAGAGAGAGAGAGAGAGAGAGAGAGAGAGAGAGAGAGAGAGAGAGAATCTATTCGGATTTTAAAAAGGGGAATCCGAGCAACACTGGTTATAGGTGGTTTTAGCTGCGTAAGGGCTGGTTCAGACGGACGCTTGCAGAGCGTTTACTGCCAGCGTTCAGGGCTTGGTGTTAAATGCTCCCATTCAAGTGAATGGGAGCGTTTGTACCAAGCTTTCAAGCGCGTTTACACAAACGCGGCGTTTGGGTCCCGATTTTCCCTGGCGTTCAAGGAGCCCCTGGAAGCTACCGCGACGGGTAATGTTCCCCTACGGGAAGAAAAAACGCGACCGCATCCAAACGCACACGAACGCTGCTGAACGCGACGCCAGCAAACGTAACGCCTCCAAACGTCCGTCTGAACCAGCCCTTAGACTGTTTGCACATGCTCAGTAATGAGGGGAGAGTCTGCTATTTTGCCTAGCCACATGGCTGATTAATATTCACTGCACTGCAATCCTGGTTCTCTGCCTGCTAGCAATGATTCATATGAATCATTCTCGGTTTCTGCCTGCTAGCAACGATTCATATGAATCATTCTCGGTTCTCTGCCTGCTAGCAATGATTCATATGAATCATTCTCGGTTCTCTGCCTGCTAGCAATGATTCATATGAATCCTTCTCGGTTTTCTGCCTGCTAGCAATGATTCATATGAATCATTGCCGGTTCTATCAAATGAAAACGGCGCACCAAGAGCCGCATAACGCGGCTCTATGTAGCGTCCACCTTTAGCACCACCATGCGTTGAGTTAGGGGAACGTGATGCGACCTTAATGTCCCCTGCAACGCAACGTCCCACTGTGTAAGAGCCCTTAAAGTAAAAAAAAAATCTATCTATCTATATCTATATATATATATATATATATAATAGCTATTAAAAAAAAATTATATTGTACTAATGCTGACAGTTAGCTTGCAAGACTGCAACTTGCAGTCGATCTGCAAAAATGCTTACAATATAAAGAAATGCTTTCAAAAATTGTGCCTCTTTTGGCACACATAGGGCTTGATTCACTAAACCGTGATAACTCATATCACGGCCGCGCTAGCGGTTTCGTGTTATCACACCTTTTTGCGCGCAAATGCAAATTTATTGTGTGCAATTGCGAACGAAAATTTGCAATTGCACGCTAAAAATCGCACCAACAACGAAAACGCTAGCGCGGCCGTGATATGAGTTATCAAGGTTTAGTGAATCATGGCCATAATGTGCATCAATTAAACACCGAGGAGGTCAACGTCTCACGTCTCCACCCACATGACTCCTGGCCTCCTCCGAGCGCCTGTATCATGTGTACCAACAGGGGGGCGCGCGTGGTGACGGCAGACACTGGAGGAGACTTTGAGGAAGGGCATGGGGTGGACACTTATACACTTGAGCAGGCACCTGCTGGCCTGGGAGTCCATCGGGTTCATCAGTCATCGCAATATCAAACGCCACTACAGCTGCACATCCGATCGAGCCCTTGCAATCAAGATTTTTCCGCCAATCCCGATTGACCCATTCCACCGATTTTGGTTGGAAACCAATAAAAAAAAAACTCTGGCTGCAATAGTGGCTGAATCACACACCTGAAACCAGCATGCAGCTAATTCCAGTCTGACTTCAGTCAGAGCACCTGATCTGCATGCTTGTTCTGGGGCTGTGGCTAAAAGTATTAGAGACACAGGATCAGCAGGAGAGTCTGACAACTGGTATTATTTTAAAAGGAAAAATTCATATCCTTCTCAGTTTAGGTTTCCTTTAAACACAGTTAAGCTTATTGCTGCGAGGCTGTGCTCCCCTCCCGGGCATTATGGGGCTATTGTGAGCTGGATAGAATTTCTCCTTCCAAGATCATTTAACGTTGTAACACGTTCACTGCCTGGGAGGCAGCCGACTACGCTGACTGTAACCCATAGACGTTACAACAAAGGGTGCTGCATTCTGTTCCAGCTCTGGCTCTGCCACATTAATAATGCCCTGTACAATACTCTGGAACAGTTTGGGGAGCAATTTAGGAGTGATTAAGTAAAAGGACATGAGGGAGTGATTTACTATGGCTGAAGGCAACAGATGTCATACACTAGGTATGGACTGGAGTTTTGTCTGCTTTTAGTGTTTGCCATTGTTTGCCCTGTCCCATCCTTCACTACCGAGAAAAAAAAGTAGGCAGTTGAAATCTGACAGAACTGACAAGTTTTGGGCAAGTCCATCTCTTCAAGGGGGATTCTCAGAGTTTTCTTTGTTTTCAACAGCATTTTCTGAACAGCAGTTGCAAAGTCTAGCTGACAAAATAATGTGCAAGTGAATAGGGAGGCCGGCTGGTATCTTACTATTTTGGCAGTTAAACTCCTTTGAGGAGATGGACTGGCCCAAAACCTGTCGGTTCTGTCAGATTTAAACTGCCTACTTTTTTCACTGTAGTGGTCCTTTAAATTGATATATTACTAATTTTAAAATGTTAATATGAAGGAAAATAAACTAGGATAGAAAGGACCAGTGTGGTTTGAATTATAAAACCACATATTTTTCTTATGAAATCTTCATGGTGTGCATGATTAGGGGTGTGTCAGGGGTGTGGCTGGGGCATGACTTAAATGTACGCAAGCAATAACTGTGTCATATTAGAGCATAGTGATAGTTACTGGAAAAAACAACAACAACAAACTAATAATAATATTATTCACACCGAACATCTTGCACCTGAGTACAGTCATGTCCTTTCCCCATTGTGTTCTGATGTGCCGATTGTAGTCGTCTAATAGCAGATAGTAGACAGGTTTTGCTGGGTCACCTGTGTTCTTCAAGCTTTGTAAATCAGTTGTGTGGTACAGAAAATCAGGTGGATCCGGTCTTCGGTTGTTTGGGCAGAAGCGGAGCACCAATTCCTTCTAGGCTCAGTAGGCGTGTGCTTAGGAGAAGTTAGATTTCTCAAGACACCTGAATTTGTCTAGCCCAGCCCTCCTTCCACTGTCCAAACCCCAAAGAGCAGTGTGGGATCAGTTACTAAAGCTAAATATTTATTGCTAATTAAGAATAATAAACATTTGTTTACGTGGTGTTGGTATTTATTTTAACTTTTAACTCTTTGTGGGAATGGGTAGTGGGTACCCCTTTACCCATTTCACCTCGGGTAAGGCCCTGTTCAGACTGTCAGCGTTTGTAGAACGCGTATCAATTCAAAGAAACGCAAGTTGAAAAATGCATGCGTTTTTCTTGCGTTCGAATGCGTTTTCTATTGCGTTTTGCACACACACCTGACTCGTGAAACAAAAAAGAATTATGGGAACCACAGAGGGAAACGTACGCTAAAACGCAATAGTACGCGTTTTTTATACGCGTCCATAGACTTTCATTACGTCCGTTTCTGTGCGCGACACACAGAACTGCGTGCAGCAATGCGGATGAGAAACGTATGCGTCTCATACGCATACATGTGAACAAGGCCATTAGAAAACATTAGTAGCCGTTTCTATGCGTAAAATCTTTCTGTATGCGTTCTGTAAAAACGGCTAGTCTGAACAGGGCCTAAAGCCTTTATCTGTGAGCCCCTTGAAGTTAAAGGGGAATTTCAGATTCCAATATAAGTTCCTTCTTGGGTCCACCATTAGATGCATGGCAGTAGTGTTGTGCAGTGTTGTAGACCTAAGTTTTCTCCTAAGGTGATCACAAATGATCATCTCTAACACTTGAGTGAAGAAACTCTACCATCTATGGTCAGTTAAATGGACAGTAAAGGGCAGCACATTTTTTCAGGCACCCAACCATGTGCTGGGAAGTTCTTATTTTTGTAAACCCACTTCATCCAAATGGGTGCCTAGAGTTAAAGGGAACCTGAAGTAAGGAAACTCATTTCAGGTTTGATACATACGTAAGTGGGGGGAAGGCACTAGATATCATAGAGTCTTCCCAGTCCTTATACCATCCCATTGTTATTCAACCGTCTAGATCAAATTGCTCTTTGTTACTCCTAAAGCAGCCTTTGGATCTACTCGCATCGCCAAATAGTTCACATCCCCGAATAGAGGAGTTGGAGCAATTTTTGGGTACCTGGTGTCAGAGTCAGTGGTTTCATAACTGAGGAGTTGGAGTCGGATGATTTTTGTACCAAATTCCACAGCCCTGATATGTGGTAGACGAAGGAGTCGGAGTCGAGGAGTCGGACTCGGTGGTTTCATAAACTGAGGATTCAGAGTTGGAGTCCGGTGATTTTTGTATCGACTTCATTACTGCCCATGCACTGTCTGGGCTCACGCATGCGCATTACAGATGTGCTCATCTTCGGGACTACTCGGGAATGTGTGTAGTTCTGAAGGCTGCCCAAGGAGTACCGAAGACCAAGCAGGTTAAATAACTTCAACTTAGGTAGCACAGGAATGACGAGACGGGCCGAGGACCGTGAAGGCTTTATGGTATTCAGAGTCTTCCCTCTACTTACTTATGTATCAAACTCACTCCAGGTTTGCTTTAACACATCTCCATTGTACTGTACCTCTCTGCACATCACCATACTGAGCATTTGTTTCTAGGTATTCATTTATTTCAGAATGTTTCATAAAACAGAGCTGGACCTCTCTAGCAGTTGTCAGAAGAACGATAAAGGATCTAAGACACAACGATTAGCGGACTTCATCGGCGAGATAATCATGGATCTAAGTGTTATTAGACCTGTCTGCTTCAACCCTTGTTTCCACATTATAAATGCTTTTGGCAGGTTGTGTGATTTTTTCCCACGCTTGCCCTATTCACCTGGGAGTCTGGAGTGGATGGGCTTGTGATACAGTCCAGAGGTCCTTCACCTATCAGGTTCATGACCATATTCTAGGTCTCCAGGGGACTGCAATCTAGAGGAACTCTGGGTTGTCTGCCAAACCTGTCATTGGTGATGGACGATGTGCTTCATAGAGAAAACATCTGCAAGTTCCAGCCACGAGTTAAGAGATTGCCCTCACAAATTATATCAAACTCTCCTTTTTTTGAACAAAAGTATTGCTTACTTCTTTAAGTAGTGTTACTCTTGCGTTACCTATGTACTGGGGGTTACACTAATTGCATAAGACGCGGTACACTGCTGGTGTGGTATCGTTAATATTGCTGTTATATGCACTGCCTGCACACAGCAATATTACTAATAATGTATCAACCCAAATGTGACCCTGCAGTAGTAGTTCTCTACCTACCTATTCTTTATTTTTTTTAAGTTCTATCTGTTATTTAGCACTGAAAGAATGTTATAGTTACAGTTCTGCACTCAGGACTAGGTGCAGTACAGCTAGGAACAAACAAGCTGGAGGGTTACAAGTACCTTGCTGTACTTGATTAAAGCGGTATCTTCACCATAAAAAAATAAATTTTCAACAGCAACAGCAATACTGAGTGTATTAAGTGATAAAGACACTAATCCTGCATTCAAAACTTTCAAAACTTTTTCTGCTGTTATGATTTGGAGTTATCACATACTTAAGGAACACTGGCCCTTTAGTAGTCGTGCCAAAGAATTGCATGCTGGGGGTTCTTTTTATCTATAATCTATTCCTCCTCTTCCCTTTATTTCCCTGCCAGCTTCTTATCTGAAACCTAATCCCCTACTCACTTGTGTTTACAAGCAAGGCTGAGGCGACTCAGCGATTGGAGGAGACAAGAAAAAAAGTAAAGGGCAGAAATGACATCACGAGGTAGCCTTAACTGTGGGCAAAAGACATGGCCCCCACCAGGAACAGAATTCTTGTCATTTACTATATAGCATTCACTGAAATCAAAACGTGGACAGTATAATACATGTGTTATGTAAGTAGGTCAAGTATTTATCTACTTATATATGTGTTTTTTTTCCCTGGCATAGTATGGCTGATCCTACTGCTTTAAAACCTACAGCTGACGGTTTTCTCAGTACCTGAGAATGCCGTTTAGATAGCTAACAATAACAAGCTTGTGTTATGCTGGGCATACACGAGTCGATCCGGCGGCTCGAGTAGCCGCCGGATCAACTCCCGCCGTGTCCTCGCTCGTCTGTGCGTGCGCCCGGATCGATTCCCGCTCGTCTCCGCCGGCGCTTCTTATCTTCCGCTCGATTCGCCGCTATTGTCCGCCCGTGGGTATTGAGCGCGGAATCGATCCCCAAGGTGATCAGACACGTCGGATATTATCAATCAAGCCATCAGGCTCGATTGATAAGCCTCCCTTCGACACCGTGTATGCCCAGCATAATGCTGGGAATACACCATACAATTTTCTGTAAGATTTACCTGCCAGATAGATAAATTCCAATATGTCGGAAATTATCTATCTAACCATCTATCTGCCTAGGAATTAGGCATTGTTCTACTCAGCAGGAGATAACCAGAAGACAATGCCCCAGAGATAATGACCAGTCTCTACAGAAAATAATCTAATTATGCATCTTTACAGAAAACCTAATGCTGGGCATACACTGCCCAGATTCTTCTTATCAATCGAGCCGCTGATGGCTCGATTGATAATTTCTGACATGTCCGATCACCGTGTGGATAGATTCCCGGGCTCGATCCCCACGGGCGGACAATAGGCAAAAACGAAGCGCTGATGAGCACTGAGAAGGAAGTGCCTGCGGGGACGAGCGGGAATCCATCCGCGCGCATGCACGGGCGAGCCGGCATCGAGCCGCTGGCTCGATTCCGGCGCATAAACATGCCGTGTATGCCCAGCATAACAGAAAAAATCTAACAGAAGAATCTAACATAAAATTGTATGGTGTATTCCCAGCATTAGAAGTGTAACTATAAACACTTCTACCTATCCCCTACAGGACACAATACATCTTACAAATAACAGTTCTGCGCACAATACACCCTGTAAAACAGAGTTCCCCAACCCTGTCCTCAAGGCTCACCAACAGTACATGTTTTGCAGAAAACCACAAACATGCACAGGTGGGGTAATTAGTGTCTCAGCAGAGCTGATTAGTTAGTTAACTCTGTGGATTTCCACAAAACATGCACTGTTGGTGGGCCTTGAGGACAGGGTTGGGGAACATCTGCTTGTGGCGGGATCTTTTCTCATTGGCTACTGTGCTCCCAGGCAGCAAATTATTCACACTGCAGACTCCCATTCCATACTTTCTGATTAAATTTTGGATCTGTACCATGTCCAAATTTTGCCCACACTTGTTCATTGAGAAAGCAGAGACAAATCACTGGACCTTTCCAGCGGGACACGTCAATAAGCCCAATTCACCATGAGATTGATCTTTGCATTCTTTCTCGCTCATCCCTACTTGTGATATGTTTGTTAAACTGTATATCTTTGTATGAGTTATGTGCAGTATGAGTGGCAACCTCCCCCTTGAGGTAGTGGCCCTTAGTTTTTCTTGTTCGTTTGGTCACCAACTGAAGGTTGGTCCAGATATTCACCATTTATCGGACTGTTGCTTGTATATTGATTGTCTTGACCAAATTACTACTACAAGTAGTGTCCAATTATTTATCAAGATAGGGACTTATGGTTTCTTCTTAGGTTGAATTTGTATGTATCTGTGCTTGTGCCTGTGCCTCCAGTGTCCCCAATGTCCCTTCTGCCTCCACTGCAGTGGTGCTCAAATACCCCTTTTTAAAATTCGAGTTTGGTCGAATTCGAATAGTAAATTATTCGAGGTCAGTCGAATATTCGAGTCGAATAATTTTTACTATTCGATTCGACCTCGGACTTCGAGCTCACTATTCGAGTCGGTATTTCGAGCTCATTATTCGAGCTGACTATTCGAATTGGCCTTAAATAGCTTCCAACACTTGTTTTGAGGGTGAATGATGCAAGAAACATCTTTTTTTCCAAGTAACAACAGCAAGTGATTATGTGGGGATGTTCCTTTAAAAAAAAAAAAAAGGTGGAAAGAGAAGTTGTGTCCAGAATTTTGTTCAGTACTGTATATACTTCTTCTTCTTCTTTATCTTCTATATCTTCTTCTTCTTCTATATCTTCTTCTATATCTTCTTCTTCTATATCTTCTTCTATATCTTCTTCTTCTTCTTCTATATTGTCTTCTTCTTCTTCATCTTCTTCTTCTTCATCTTCTTCATCTTCTTCATCATCATCTTCTTCTTCTTCTTCATCTTCTTCTTCTTCTTCATCTTCTTCTTCATCTTCTTCTTCTTCATCTTCTTCTTCTTCATCTTCTTCATCTTCTTCTTCTTCATCTTCATCTTCTTCATCTTCTTCATCTTCTTCTTCTTCATTTTCTTCTTATTTATCTTCTTCATCTTCTTCATCTTCTTCTTCTTCTTCTTCTTCTTCTTCTTCTTCTTCTTCTTCTTCTTCTTCTTCTTCTTCTTCTTCTTCTTCTTCTTCTTCTTCTTCTTCTTCTTCTTCTTCTTCATCTTCATCTTCTTCTTCTTCTTCTTCTTCTTCTTCTTCTTCTTCTTCATCATCTTCTTCTTCTTCTTCTTCTTCTTCATCTTCTTCTTCTTCTTCTTCTTCTTCTTCATCTTCTTCATCTTCTTCTTCTTCTTCTTCTTCTTCATCTTCTTCATCTTCTTCTTCTTCTTCTTCTTCTTCATCTTCTTCATCTTCTTCTTCTTCTTCTTCTTCTCCTTCTTCTTCTTCTTCTCCTTCTTCTTCTTCTCCTTCTTTTTCTATATCGTCTTCTTCTTCTTCACTTATTTCTCTTTTCAATTTTTTTTTTAAAGAAATGCAGCTATTTTTGAGCGTAACAAATAGCTGGTGGCGCACGCATGTTGGAAGCGCCATTGTATGTGCTCCCTGGCAGTGGAAACACACAGACAGCAGGAGGTAAATTCAGCAGCAGGAGGAGGAGGATGAGTGTGTGGCAGCAGGCAGTCAATGAGGCAGGCAGCGTGACATAATAGCCCTGGTACCTAGCGGTGATACCAGGGCTGTAAATAAACACAGCAGGCAGGAGGTCCCAGACAGCGGTCGTGCAGCCCACATCGTGTCCAATACACAACTGGGACAACACAGTTTTCGACCCGGGCACCTCTGAAAAATTAAACCTTTTTTTTATGTTTTTTTGGTTTTGTTTGTAAAACAAATTACACAGATATATAGCTATTGTTTGACGTAATAGCTGGTGGCAGAGTGGCAGCAGAATGTAATTCTGTGTACCCTGGCAGTGGGAAACACAGACCGACAGCAGCAGCAGCAGGAGGAATGGAGGAGTAATGTGAGCAGCTATTGTTTGACGTAATAGCTGGTGGCAGAGTGGCAGCAGAATGTAATTCTGTGTACTCTGGCAGTGGGAAACACAGACAGACAGCAGCAGCAGGAGGAATGGAGGAGTAGTGTGAGTGTGGCAGCAGGCAGGCAGCGTGACATAATAGCCCTGGTACCTAGCGGGTGATACCAGGGCTGTAAATAAACACAACAGGAGGTCCCAGACAGCGGTCGTGCAGCCCACATCGTGTCCAATACACAACTGGGACAACACAGTTTTCAACCCGGGCACCTCAGAAAAATTAAACCTTTTTTTTTTAATGGTTTTGTAGTTTTGGTTTTACAACCAATTACACAGATATAGCTATTGTTTGACGTAATAGCTGGTGGCAGAGTGGCAGCAGAATGTAATTCTGTGTACCCTGGCAGTGGGAAACACAGACCGACAGCAGCAGCAGCAGGAGGAATGGAGGAGTAATGTGAGCAGCTATTGTTTGACATAATAGCTGGTGGCAGAGTGGCAGCAGAATGTAATTCTGTGTACCCTGGCAGTGGGAAACACAGACAGACAGCAGCAGCAGGAGGAATGGAGGAGTAGTGTGAGTGTGGCAGCAGGCAGGCAGCGTGACATAATAGCCCTGGTACCTAGCGGGTGATACCAGGGCTGTAAATAAACACAACAGGAGGTCCCAGACAGCGGTCGTGCAGCCCACATTGTGTCCAATACACAACTGGGACAACACAGTTTTCAACCCGGGCACCTCAGAAAAATTAAACCTTTTTTTTTTAAATGGTTTTGTAGTTTTGGTTTTACAACCAATTACACAGATATAGCTATTTTTTTACGTAATAGCTGGTGGCAGAGTGGCAGCAGAAGGTAAATCTGTGTACCCTGACAGTGGGAAACATAGACAGACAGCAGCAGCAGCAGGAGGAATGGAGGAGTAATTATGTGAGCAGCTATTGTTTGACGTAATAGCTGGTGGCAGAGTGGCAGCAGAAGGTAATTCTGTGTACCCTGGCAGTGGGAAACACAGACAGACAGCAGCATCAGCAGGAGGAATGGAGGAGTATTGTGAGTGTGGCAGCAGGCAGGCAGCGTGACATAATAGCCCTGGTACCTAGCGGTGATACCAGGGCTGTAAATAAACACAACAGGAGGTCCCAGACAGCGGTCGTGCAGCCCACATCGTGTCCAATACACAACTGGGACAACACAGTTTTCAACCCGGGCACCTCTGAAAAATTAAACCTTTTTTTTTTTTTTTTTTTTAATGGTTTACTTTTTTTTTTTTAACAGCAAATTACACAGATATAGCTATTGTTTGACGTAATAGCTGGTGGCAGAGTGGCAGCAGAAGGTAAATCTGTGTACCCTGGCGTTGGGAAACACAGACAGACAGCAGCAGCAGCAGGAGGAATGGAGGAGTAATTATGTGAGCAGCTATTGTTTGACGTAATAGCTGGTGGCAGAGTGGCAGCAGAAGGTAATTCTGTGTACCCTGGCAGTGGGAAACACAGACAGACAGCAGCAGCAGGAGGAATGGAGGAGTAGTGTGAGTGTGGCAGCAGGCAGGCAGCGTGACATAATAGCCCTGGTACCTAGCGGGTGATACCAGGGCTGTAAATAAACACAACAGGAGGTCCCAGACAGCGGTCGTGCAGCCCACATTGTGTCCAATACACAACTGGGACAACACAGTTTTCAACCCGGGCACCTCAGAAAAATTAAACCTTTTTTTTTTTTAATGGTTTTGTAGTTTTGGTTTTACAACCAATTACACAGATATAGCTATTTTTTGACGTAATAGCTGGTGGCAGAGTGGCAGCAGAATGTAATTCTGTGTACCCTGGCAGTGGGAAACACAGACCGACAGCAGCAGCAGCAGGAGGAATGGAGGAGTAATGTGAGCAGCTATTGTTTGACGTAATAGCTGGTGGCAGAGTGGCAGCAGAAGGTAATTCTGTGTACCCTGGCAGTGGGAAACACAGACAGACAGCAGCAGCAGCAGGAGGAATGGAGGAGTAGTGTGAGTGTGGCAGCAGGCAGGCAGCGTGACATAATAGCCCTGGTACCTAGCGGTGATACCAGGGCTGTAAATAAACACAACAGGAGGTCCCAGACAGCGGTCGTGCAGCCCACATCGTGTCCAATACACAACTGGGACAACACAGTTTTCAACCCGGGCACCTCAGAAAAATTAAACCTTTTTTTTTTTAATGGTTTTGTAGTTTTGGTTTTACAACCAATTACACAGATATAGCTATTTTTTGACGTAATAGCTGGTGGCAGAGTGGCAGCAGAAGGTAATTCTGTGTACCCTGGCAGTGGGAAACACAGACCGACAGCAGCAGCAGCAGGAGGAATGGAGGAGTAATGTGAGCAGCTATTGTTTGACGTAATAGCTGGTGGCAGAGTGGCAGCAGAAGGTAATTCTGTGTACCCTGAAAGTGGGAAACACAGACAGACAGCAGAAGGGCAGTACACAGCAGCCCACTGTAGTTGTAAAATGTGTGGCTGCAGGCGACGTAATAGTCAAAGTGAACCAGGCTGGCTTAGTGAGCAGGAGCCAGGAGGTGGTAAAGGGTGGTAAGGCACATTAACGATGGTTCTAAGTTCCGGCAGCCAGTTCATGTCCCCCTCTCGCCGACAACAGGGGCCAGGAACTCGCCTTCCACCCACGCCTGGTTCATCTTGAGAAACGTCAGTCTGTCCACAGACTTGTGAGACAGACGTGAGCGTTTCTCGGTGACCACGCCACCAGCTGCACTGAAGCAGCGCTCGGACAGCACGCTGGAAGTGGGGCAGGACAGCACTTCCAGGGCGTACTGCGCCAGCTCGCTCCAGATCTCCAGGCGCTTGACTCAATACTCCATGGGATCAACAGGGGCATCGCTGTCAAGCCCGCTGTAGGACCCCATGTAGTCAGCCACCATGCGGGTCAGGCGCTGGCTGTGACCGGAGGAGGATGCTGCTGCATGCACCTCCTCTCTAGTCACTGCTGCCGGAGCCTCTACAGTCCTGTAGAGCTCGTGGCTGAGAGACAGCAGGTCTGTGGGGCGCTTGCTGCTGGATGCAGGCACCTGCTGCTGCCTCTGTGCTGGCTGGACAGTGGGGTGGAAGGCTGGGGGAAGGCTTCCTCCAAGCGCTCAACAAGGGCCTGCTGCAAGCTCCTTATTTGTTGCGCTGGGTCTCCTCCTGCAGGCGGCAGGAACTGGCTCAACTTCCCCTTGAGGCGCGGGTCCAACATCATGCTGATCCAGATGTCCTCCCTCTGCTTCATCTGGATCACCCTGGGGTCCCTGCGCAGGCACATCAGCATGTGCGCTGCCATTGGGAAGAGGCGGGCCACGTCTGCTGGCACATCGGCGGCAGTGCTATTCTCATCCTCCTCCTCTGCCGCCTCATCCTCTCTCCACCCCTGCACCAACTCAGCTGCGCTGTGCTGATCCCCCTCATCAGCAGCAAGGTCAGGGACCTCCACCAAGTCCTCCTCCTCCTCCCCCTCAGAGGTGGACTGTGCAGCTGCTTGCCGCTCCTGCTGGTCCAAGGCTGCCGCTCACTGTTCCAGCAAAGCATCGAGGGCCCTGTTCAGCAGACAAACCAGGGGCACCCACTCGCAGACCATAGCATGGTCCCTGCTCACCATGTTAGTGGCCTGCAGAAAGGGAGCCAGCACTAAGCACACCTGCTGCATGTGCCTCCAGTCATCATCGGGGACGATGGACGGGATGTTGCTGGTCTTGTCCCTTCCCTGAGCGGCGGAAACAGTGGCCAGGGCAAGGTACTGGTTGACAGCGTGCTTCTGTTCAACCAGACGCTCCAACATCGCCAGGGTGGAGTTCCAGCGAGTCGGAACGTCAAGGATCAGCCGATGGCGTGGCAGCTCCAGCTCCTTTTGCACGTCTTCCAGGCTCGCACAGGCTGCAGCCGAGCGCCGTAAGTGACGCACAACGTTCCTTGCCATTTCCAGCAGTTCGCCCATATCCTGGTAGGTGCGCAAGAACTTCTGCACCACCAGGTTCAGCACGTGGGCAAGACAGGGGATGTGGGTCAGGTTTCCCCTGTCTATTGCGGCAACCAGATTGGCCCCATTGTCGGCCACCACCTCTCCGACTCTGAGGCCTCTGGGGGTCAGCCAAATCCTCTCCTGCTCCTGGAGTTTGGCCAACACATGGGTTGCTGTCAGCTTGGTCTTCCCAAGGCTGACCAACTGCAGCAGCGCTTGGCAGTGGCGGGCCTTCACGCTGCTGCTGAGGCGGGGGGTTTGGCCAGGTGTGCCGGAGGATGGCAGAGGATCGGAGGAACCTGCTGCAGTTCCCCCGACCCTGCGGGGTGGCACCACCCACTGTGTTGCTGCTGCTGCTGTGCCCGCTGCTGCTCTCCCATCCTCACCACCTTCCACCAAGCTGACCCAGTGGACAGTGAAGGACAGGTAGCGGCCTGTCCCGAAGCGGCTGCTCCAGGAGTCCATGGTGACGTAGACCCTTTCACCAACCGCGTGCTCCAGCCCTCGCTCCACATTGGCCATCACAAAGCGGTGCAGTGCAGGAATGGCCTTGCGGGCGAAGAAGTGTCTGCTGGGGAGCTGCCAGTCTGGGGCTGCACAAGCAAGCAGCGCACGCATGTCGCTACCCTCCTGCACGAGCGTGTACGGCAGGAGTTGGGAGCACATGGCCCGTGCCAGCAAGCCGTTCAGCTGCCACACGCGACGGCTGCTGGGAGGCAGAGCCCTAACCACCCCCTGGAAGGACTCGCTCAAAAGGCTCTGGCGTGGCCTTTTGCTGGCACGGGAATCAGCAGACACAGCAGAGGAGGCCACTGAGGACTGGCTGCCAGAACAGGCCTCAGTGTCGGCGGCAGGAGTTGCAGAGGGGGGAGGAGCAGTGCGTTTCCGCACTCCTGCTGGTGCTGCTGGAGGAGCAGGAGGGCGGGTGGCTGCTGTTGCTGCTGCTGCTGCTGCTGCTGCTGAAGGCTGTGCAGTGATGGGTGTGGTGCCACTGCCAGCACCAGATGCCTTCAGCCTCTGGAACTCCTCATGCTGGTGGAAATGTTTCGCAGCAAGGTGGTTGATGAGCGAGCTGGTGCTGAACTTTAAGGGGTCTGCACCTCTGCTCAACTTCCGCTGACAGTGGTTGCAAGTGGCGTACTTGCTGTCCACAGTGGGCATGGTGAAAAAGCGCCAGATTGGTGACAAAAACAACCCCCTACGGCATGGAACCGCTGCTGCCTGTCTCCCTGTGGTGGTTGGGGGAGGGGGCTTGGGTGCGGCTGGTGGTGGTACTGGCAGATGCTGCTGCTGCTGAGCCTGAGACACCAGCAGGCTGGGGGACCTGCCTACTGCTGCCAATGCTTGCAATGATGCGCCTCCTTGCAAGGCCCACAAGCGCATCCTCCTCCTCCTGCTCCTCAGAGCTGCTGATGACGACATCCCCTGGAGCTGGTGGCACCCAGTCTCTGTCTGTCACCGTGTCATCATCATCCTCCCCCTCCTGAAACATGTCCTGCTGGGATGATGACCCCCAAACTCCTCTCCTGATGCATGGATAGGCTGCTTGACTGTCGCCACAGTCTTGCTGTCCAATCCCTCATCCCCCAAAGTGCCCATCAGCATCTCCTCCTCCAAATCGCCAACAACAGCAGACAATACCCTGATGGTGCCTGGGGTAAAAATACTGCTGAGTGACAGGTCGCCAACTTGTGACGGTGAACTGGCCTCCTCCCCAGGCCCTGCTGGGCGGCTGCTGCGAACAGGGGTGGTGGTGGTGAGGGTGGAGGCCTCGGATGCAGAGCTGATGGCGGGCTGCTCATCCTCCGTCATCAGTTGCACCACAGTGTCTGCATCCGTTTCCTCAATGGAACGTTTCCGACCCGGCTGGAGGAAAATCGGAGCAGGTGCTACACGCTGCTGCTGCTGTGTCTCTGCAGCGTAAGTTGCAGATGCTCCTGCTGGGCGGCGCCCAAGGCGTCCATGGCCAGTGGCTATAGGAGGAATGTTAGCCACTGACGCTGCTGCTGCTGCTGCGGAACTGTGCATGGTGGCGCGTCCGCGCCCGCGGCTTGCCACAATGCTGCTCCCTCTCCTCCTGATTCCCTTGCTGCCCTTCCCCTTGCCCAAACCGCGCTGGCTGCCACTTCCAGACATCTTCGATGTTTTGGGCGTAAACACAAAAGTTTTTTAAAAGGGCGGGTGAAAAGTGGGGTACTTTAATGGAGTGGGTTGGTGGGCGAGGTGACTGAGTGAGTGTCTAGTACAGTAAGTAAGTAGTAACAGTCAGGAAGTACAACTAGCAGTTACAATAATCAGTAGTAATCACAAGGAAATAGAGTGTGTGTACACTACAGACAGTGAGTGCACGCACGCGCAAACACGCGCAGGAGCTAGCCTATGAACAGTGACTGAGTGAGTGTCTAGTACAGTAAGTAAGTAGTAACAGTCAGGAAGTACAACTAGCAGTTACAATAATCAGTAGTAATCACAAGGAAATAGAGTGTGTGTACACTACAGACAGTGAGTGCACGCACGCGCAAACACGCGCAGGAGCTAGCCTATGAACAGTGACTGAGTGAGTGTCTAGTACAGTAAGTAAGTAGTAACAGTCAGGAAGTACAACTAGCAGTTACAATAATCAGTAGTAATCACAAGGAAATAGAGTGTGTGTACACTACAGACAGTGAGTGCACGCACGCGCAAACACGCGCAGGAGCTAGCCTATGAACAGTGACTGAGTGAGTGTCCCTACTACAGTAAGTAAGTAGTAACAGTCAGGAAGTACAACTAGCAGTTACAATAATCAGTAGTAATCACAAGGAAATAGAGTGTGTGTACACTACAGACAGTGAGTGCACGCACGCGCAAACACGTGCAGGAGCTAGCCTATGAACAGTGACTGAGTGAGTGTCTAGTACAGTAAGTAAGTAGTAACAGTCAGGAAGTACAACTAGAAGTTACAATAATCAGTAGTAATAATCACAAGGAAATAGAGTGTGTGTACACAGACAGTGAGTGAGTGCACGCACACGCAGGAGCTAGCCTATGAACAGTGACTGAGTGTCCCTACTAGTACAGTAAGTAGTAACAGTAAGTACAACTAGAAATTACAATAATCAATCAGTAATCAGAAGGAAATAGAGAATGTGTACAGTACACAGACAGTGAGTGCACGCACACGCAGGAGCTAGCCTATGAACAGTGACAATGAGTGTCCTAGTACAGTTACAGTATATAACTATTCAGAAGGAAATAGAGTGTGTGTACAGTACACAGACAGTGAGTGCACGCACACGCAGGAGCTAGCCTATGAACAGTGACAGTGAGTGTCCTAGTACAGTTACAGTATATAACTATTCAGAAGGAAATAGAGTGTGTGTACAGTACACAGACAGTGAGTGCACGCACACGCAGGAGCTAGTAGCCTATGAACAGTGACAGTGAGTGTCCTAGTACAGTTACAGTATATAACTACAATACAAAATACAATCAATCAGTAGTAAAGGACAGCAGAAATACTGGTATAGATGAGAAATAAACAGAGGACAGGAGAGAACAGCTGCCCACACAGGCAGGCCCTGAGGCCTTAAGCTGTAAGCCTGCAGCAGCTGTCTCTCTCTATGTAACACAAAAGCTACTAACTAAAATACAATGTCTATCTAACTAACAACAATATAGGTGTATATAGGAGGTGTATGTGAGCAAAAACGCTAGGTAAATGACCACAATAAAGCTCTTGCTAAGCCAACGCACAAAGGAGCAGATCTCTCTCTGTGCAAAGTCAGGCAAGGACGGAGAAACGGAACATGGCGGCCGCTATTTATAGGGTAGGGGCTGGCCAGGGTCCCCCTCTGTGATTGGCTGCCGTCAGAGGGCCTGGGAGCCCTCTGATTGGCTCTAAGGACATCAATCTGGGCTATGACGCTATTCGAGCTCGGTATTCGAGCTCGAATAGTGCTGTTAGCTCGAATAGCGCGAATAGTGAATGGGCTATTCGAGTTCACTCGAATAGCCCATTCGAATAGCTCCAGCTATTCGGAGCTCGAATACCGAGCTCGAATAGCTGAAAAAGAGCTCGAATATTCGAGCTACTCGAATATTCGAGCTCTGCTGAGCACCACTGCTCCACTGTACCCCCTGTGACTCCTCCAGCTACAAATGATCCCCCCTCTCTACTAGTGCTGTCCTACATTGTGCCACTAGGGTCCCCCTCTAAGTTTACTCACCGCCAAAAATGTCCCTCGTAGCTCCGACTAGCTGAAAGCACTTTCTGTCTTCTTCTCCTTTGGTGCATAAATGACATCATTGCAGTGGGTATGCTATTCTTAGTCACATGTAACTCAGGACGTATGTAACCCAGGGACTACCTGCAATGAAGACTGAGAGAACAAATTTGTTTTTAAACACTTCGCATCCAGACCTTGTTTCCTCCTTATGGCCTAGAGCAGTTTTGACATTTTAGCTATATCCCTATTTAATCAGCAATAACCTTATCCCTACTTTTGACACCTAAATGAAATATATATCGTTTATTTTTTCAAGACTAACTAGGCTTTCATTGTATGGCATTTTTTTTCCATCGAAAAATGTTGTTTTCTATGCATTTTAATAGAAAAAGAAACACATTATTTCTGTTTTACCAATTTCAGTTTAAAAATAAAAAGCGCTATTGTAGATAACAAGTTTACTTTCTTAAAACAGAAAGAATTTGCGATAATTCAGGTTGGAGTGAGCTTGAGATGTCTCCCAGTGCATCACTGCTGAATATATGCAAATTAACCATTGTTACCCTTAGAAACTAAACACACCTCCAGAACCGCTGGAATGCAATGATGTGTCAGCTGTTAATTGTACAGAGCCACAATAATCCAACATGCATACAGACTGTTTCAGACTGGTTGGTCTTCATCAGTGCATGGCATGGATTAATGTGGCTCTATGAAGTAGGATTTGAAACACCCAGAGGTACAGACTAAGTAACCTGCAAGCTCCTGGTGAACCAGATCTTGTTGGGTTGTGTAAGGGGCTACAATAGTCCTAATAGCCTCCTTAATAAAATGCTATGGAAAGCAATCGTTTGCTTTCTTAAAACAAAAAGTATTTGCGATAATTCAGGTTGGAGTGAGCTCTGAGATGTCTCCCAGTGCATCACTGCTGAAATATTGTAGATAAAAAACACAAATTTTGTTTGGCTATTTCTACCGTTTATCACAAAACTTTAAAATTTATGGTGAGGAAGGATATTTGATTCTGAAATAATGCTACAGAGTGTATGTTTCACTATGAACTGAGAAAATGAAAGCATTTTTAAAGATAAAAATCAATCTTATTGGCTCAGGGAACATATATTCCCTTTCACCAATTAGTGCTGCAGCAGATAGTGCCGGAAGTGTGCACAGGAACAAGGGAAATTGTGCGTAGCTGTGCTTCAGCTACAAGACGTATATCTACGCCCTTGTGGCATAGATGAAGTCACAGAGGACGTAGATATACTGTTAGAGGGGGAAAAAGTGGTTAAGCAGGTCTGTATCTTATCACCTATGTGTGTGCGTTTCCTAATTATTAAAGGGAAGGTTCGGGGACAGTTGAAAAAAAAGAAAAATCCGAATCCACTTACCTGGGGCTTCCTCCAGCCCGTGGCAGGCAGGAGGTGCCCTCTGCGCCGCTCCGCAGGCTCCCGGTGGTCTCTGGTGGCCGACCCGACCTGGCCAGGCCGGCGGCCAGGTCGGGCCTCTTCTGCGCTCCATTGTGCGTTCCACGCCGGCGCGCTGACGTCATCGGACGTCCTCCGGCCTGTACTGCGCAGACTCAGAACTACTGAGCCTGCGCAGTACAGCCCAGAGGACGTCCGATGACGTCAGCACGCCGGCGTGGAACGCACAATGGAGCGCAGAAGAGGCCCGACCTGGCCCGCCGGCCTGGCCAGGTCGGGTCGGCCACCGGAGACCACCGGGAGCCTGCGGAGCGGCGCCGAGGGCACCTCCTGCCTGCCACGGGCTGGAGGAAGCCCCAGGTAAGTGGATTCGGATTTTTATTTTTTTTCAACTGTCCCTGAACCTTCCCTTTAAGGCTGGTTTTACGTCTATTTTTTTTTGCATTGCAGTGGGAATGCGATGCTCCTGCCGAATCCCACCGCAATGCAAAAAATCACAAACATACAACCCTGCGGCAAAATGCGCCAACAGGGTCATATGCATAGCGCTGCCCCCCGCTCAGTGACATACTCCCTGCTGGGCAGGAAGCATGTCACTGCTGTTCCCGTTTGTCCACGTATGTCCGTCATACATACGTAATGCATCACACATTCACTTCCATTACTCCAAGCACCGTGCGTTAAGTGCAGTATTTGCGGTAACGCGCTGTTGTCCTTGCGTCAGATTGCATGCTTCCGGCACACCGCAAGAGACCGCGATAAGTGTGAAAGTCCCCATCAGGGCCGGATTTATTATAATGCACTGTAGGCATGTGCCTACAGGCGCCTGATGACAGAAAGGCAGCTCACTCCCCTCTCCAATAGGGATGGTAGGAATTGCTGATTTCTGATTCCGCAGAAATGCTGCATTCCGCCAATGCAGGTTTCCACTACCACTGTATTCCGACAGTATTTAGCAGTATTCTGACGGTATTCCAATTTCCGCGGATTTCTGTTTTCCGTGGAAAATTCTGCCTACCGCACTGCAAATCATCATTCTCTGACTGGCTTATTCATTCCGAGTCTTCTGATTGGCTTAAAATTATCGACTATTAGTATGGCAGATTTCCGCGAAAATTTCCACTACCGCTTACCGCACTTCAAATCATCAAACTCTGATTGGCTGATTCATCCCGAGTCTTCTGATCTTCGGTCTTCGAGTCTTCTGGCTTAAAATTACCAACTATAGGTTCCGCAGATTTCCATGGAAATTTTCTCTACCGCTTACCACAATACAAATCCTCATCCGCTGACTGACTAATTCATCCCGAGTCTTCTGATTGGCTTAAAGGGACTCCGAGCTCATCTAAAAAATAAAAGTTGTACTCACCAGGGGCTTTCTCCAGCCCAGTGCTGGTCGGGAGGTCCCACGCCGGCGTCCTGGCTCCTCTCCTACTCCCCGCTCCGGAATGGCTGACAGGCCGCAGCCCGGGCGACACTCTCCCTAGTGTCGGGCTGCTCCTTCCGCATATGACGCGGATTACGTCACACGCCGGCCGCCTCGCGTCATCACGGCGGCCGGCGTGAAAGTACTGCGCATGCGCGATTAAAGCGCGCATGCGCAGTACTTTCACGCCGGCCGCCGTGATGACGCGAGGCGGCCGGCGTGTGACGTAATCCGCGTCATATGCGGAAGGAGCAGCCCGACACTCGGGAGAGCCGGAGCGGGGAGGAGAGGAGCCAGGATGCCGGCCCCAGGTGAGTACAACTTTCATTTTTTTGATGAGCTCGGAGTCA
The DNA here is from genome assembly GCF_040937935.1 of Hyperolius riggenbachi. Taxonomy (NCBI): domain Eukaryota; kingdom Metazoa; phylum Chordata; class Amphibia; order Anura; family Hyperoliidae; genus Hyperolius; species Hyperolius riggenbachi. Next base: position 46,143,247 of record NC_090652.1, on the reverse strand, counting down.
CTTTAAAATTACCGATTATCGGTGTAGCGGAAATTTCTGCAATTTCTGACGAATTCCACATACTGCATTCCGATGCGGAAATGTGATTTCTGATTGGAAATGCGGAAATCTCCGCTCTGCAGAATTGGAATGAGCTCTCCGAGCGCCACCATCCCTCCCTCTCTATGCAGACAGAGTCCCGAGCAAAGTGTAAATGAGAGGTTACTCACCCAGCTCTCATCATTCCACTGACGAGATCTCCCTTCAGTCAGGGGCACCTCTAGCTAACTAATACTGAGGTTCCTCTAGCTACCTAATACTTGTGGGCACCTTTAACTAATTAATACTGAGGGTACCTCTAGGCTACCATATACTTAGGGACACCTGTAGCTGTCTATGACGGGCAAGGGAAGTAAGGAAGAAGCCAACGCACTGGTGTTGCAATTTGGCGGGGTTTATAGGTTCATGGAGGGAGGAGTCTAGGGGTGCCAGGACATCTGTGCCTGTAGGCTCCTGTGATGTAAATCCGGACCTCTCATTGCTTTAGCGGACCACTTTCGAGTACCGAATACCACTGGGATAAACGCATTTCCGATCAAAAATGCCAAAATTTCCATTTCGTGAAATTCGAATGACTAGTTTGCAAATTACAGATGTAAGGATTCTTCTTTTTTTCACCAGAGAATTAATTTTTCAGGTACATTCAGAATGAGGATTTAACATAACCTTGCACTACTATTCTGCTATCCAGTCATTGTACTTCCTGCAGAATTTCAGTCTGTCCTTGATTTTTATTTATTTTATTTATTTTTTGCTGCCCTTTTTGACACAAGGTCCACGATGTCTAAAAGCCTTCACCTTACTACATGTACAGATGCACTCACACCCAACTGCCAACAATATTGAGCAGGCTCTTCACTGGTGGAAACAGAATGCTATAGCTGATCCCTGAGGGCAGTCCAGTATTTTTACCGCACCCCACCGCCAGGCAATGAAAGTCTATGGAGACTTTCATACTTGCGCGGTACGGCGTGATGGAAGAGACATTTTCACCACATACCCGATGCAGGTCAAGAACTAAGTTAACGCTGCATACCTGAAAAAATTAACCGGCACGGCACGCATGCGCGTAAGCATATTTTAACAATACGCTTCTGTGCACTTCCGCATACCCGAAGCAAGCATCACTTCCTGCTTGGCCAGTGACCAGACAGGGAGCTCCGCGCAAAAGCGCGGTGTTGCCTGAAGGCCTGTTTTTGATGGTGTGATGCGGTGTGTCAAGCGCGACGCACCATATTGTTGATGCTGGTTTCTGGTGTGAAACCAGCCTCAGGGGAGATGATCCTGTCACTACCTGCTTGGCCGGTGACCAGACAGGGAGCTGGAATGAATGAATATCTGACTGTGTTACTGCCAAAACATTTCGCCATGACTATGCTATACTGGTAGTCTTTGCTATAGAACAGCACACATGCTTCTAGAAGAAAAGTAAATCGATAGTCTGGGGCCCATCTAGGTGTTTTGCCATGGAGCCCTCGTCACTTTAACCACTTGAGGACCGCCCCCAGCCAATGGGCGGCGGCAAAGTCCGGGCCCAAACGACCGCAATACGCCCATCGGCGGGGGCGGCTGCGTGGGTGGCTATGCGGCGATCGCGTCATTCGTGACGCGATCAGCCGCCGGGGACTGGCTCCGCCCACCGCTCGTCGTAACCCGCCGGCCGTTCGGAAGCGCCGGCGGGTTACTAGCACCCGGATCGCCGCATGGAAATAGTATAATAGGCTTTGTAATGTATACAAAGCCTATTATACTGGCTGCCTCCTGCCCTGGTGGTCCCAGTGTCCGAGGGACCACCAGGGCAGGCTGCAGCCACCCTAGTCTGCACCCAAGCACACTGATTCCCCCCCCCTGCCCCCTGATCGCCCACAGCACCCCTCAGACCCCCCCCTGCCCACCCCCCAGACCACTGTTTGCACCCAGTCACCCCCCTAATCACCCATCAATCACTCCCTGTCACTATCTGTCAACGCTATTTTTTTTTTATCCCCCCCCCCCCTGCCCACTGCCCCCTCCTGATCACCCCCCCACCCCTCAGATTCTCCCCAGACCCCCCCCCCCCCCAGACCCCTCCCCCCGTGTACTGTATGCATCTATCCCCCCTGATCACCTGTCAATCACCTGTCAATCACCCGTCAATCACCCGTCAATCACCAGTCAATCACCCCCTGTCTCTGCTACCCATCAATCAGCCCCTAACCTGCCCCTTGCGGGCAATCTGATCACCCACCCACACCAATAGATCGCCCGCAGATCCGACATCAGATCACCTCCCAAATCCATTGTTTACATCTATTCTCTCCTCTAAACACCCACTAATTACCCATCAATCACCTATCAATCACCCCCTATCACCACCTGTCACTGTTACCCATCAGATTAGACCCTAATCTACCCCTTGCAGGCACCCAATCACCCGCCCACACGCTCAGATTGCCCTCAGACCCCCCTTTATCAATTCGCCAGTGCAATATTTACATCTGTTATTCCCTGTAATAACCCACTGATCACCTGTCAATCACCTATCAATCACCCCCTGTCACTGCCACCCATCAATCACCCCCTGTCACTGCCACCCATCAATCAGCCCCTAACCTGCCCCTTGCGGGCAATCTGATCACCCACCCACACCAATAGATCGCCCGCAGATCCGACATCAGATCACCTCCCAAATCCATTGTTTACATCTATTCTCTCCTCTAAACACCCACTAATTACCCATCAATCACCTATCAATCACCACCTGTCACTGTTACCCATCAGATTAGACCCTAATCTACCCCTTGCGGGCACCCAATCACCCGCCCACACGCTCAGATTGCCCTCAGACCCCCCTTTATCAATTCGCCAGTGCAATATTTACATCTGTTATTCCCTGTAATAACCCACTGATCTCCTGTCAATCACCTATCAATCACCCCCTGTCACTGCCACCCATCAATCACCCCCTGTCACTGCCACCCATCAATCAGCCCCTAACCTGCCCCTTGCGGGCAATCTGATCACCCACCCACACCAATAGATCGCCCGCAGATCCGACATCAGATCACCTCCCAAATCCATTGTTTACATCTATTCTCTCCTCTAAACACCCACTAATTACCCATCAATCACCTATCAATCACCACCTGTCACTGTTACCCATCAGATTAGACCCTAATCTACCCCTTGCAGGCACCCAATCACCCGCCCACACGCTCAGATTGCCCTCAGACCCTCCTTTATCAATTCGCCAGTGCAATATTTACATCTGTTATTCCCTGTAATAACCCACTGATCTCCTGTCAATCACCTATCAATCACCCCCTGTCACTGCCACCCATCAATCACCCCCTGTCACTGCCACCCATCAATCAGCCCCTAACCTGCCCCTTGCGGGCAATCTGATCACCCACCCACACCAATAGATCGCCCGCAGATCCGACATCAGATCACCTCCCAAATCCATTGTTTACATCTATTCTCTCCTCTAAACACCCACTAATTACCCATCAATCACCTATCAATTACCCCCTATCACCACCTGTCACTGTTACCCATCAGATTAGACCCTAATCTACCCCTTGCGGGCACCCAATCACCCACCCACACGCTCAGATTGCCCTCAGACCCCCTTTATCAATTCGCCAGTGCAATATTTACATCTGTTATTCCCTGTAATAACCCACTGATCACCTGTCAATCACCTATCAATCACCCCCTGTCACTGCCACCCATCAATCACCCCCTGTCACTGCCACCCATCAATCAGCCCCTAACCTGCCCCTTGCGGGCAATCTGATCACCCACCCACACCAATAGATCGCCCGCAGATCCGACATCAGATCACCTCCCAAGTGCAGTGTTTACATCTCTTCTCTCCTCTAAACACCCACTAATTACCCATCAATCACCCCCTATCACCACCTGTCACGGTTACCCATCAGATTAGACCCTAATCTGCCCCTTGCGGGCACCCAATCACCCGCCCACACCTCAGAACGTCCTCAGACCCCAGCCCTGATCACCTCGCTAGTGCATTGCTTGCATCTATTTCCCCCCTCTAATCACACCTTGAGACACCCATCAATCACCTCCTGTCACCCCCTAGCACACCTACCCATCAGATCAGGCCCTAATTTGCCCCGTGTGGGCTCCTGATCACTCGGCCAAACCCTCAGGTCCCCCTCAGACCCCCTTCCGATCACCTCCCCAGTGCATTGATTGCATCTATTTTCCCCTCTAACCGCCCCCTGAGACACCCATCAATCACCTCCTGTCACCCCCTAGCACTCCTATCCATCAGATCAGGCCCAAAACATCCTGTCATCTAAGAGGCCACCCTGCTTATGACCGGTTCCACAAAATTTGCCCCCTCATAGACCACCTGTCATCAAAATTTGCAGATGCTTATACCCCTGATCAGTCATTTTGAGAAATTTGGTTTCCAGACTACTCACAGTTTTGGGCCCGTAAAATGCCAGGGCAGTATAGGAACCCCACAAGTGACCCCATTTTAGAAAGAAGACACCCCAAGGTATTCTGTTAGGTGTATGATGAGTTCATAGAAGATTTTATTTTTTGTCACAAGTTAGCGGAAATTGATATGTATTGTTTTTTTTTTCACAAAGTGTCATTTTCCGCTAACTTGTGACAAAAAAAAAATCTTCTATGAACTCACCATACTCCTAACAGAATACCTTGGGGTGTCTTATTTCTAAAATGGGGTCACTTGTGGGGTTCCTATACTGCCCTGGCATTTAAGGGGCCCTAAACCGTGAGCAGTAGTCTAGAATCCAAAGGCCTCAAAATGACCTGTGAATAGGACGTTAGGCCCCTTAGCGCACCTAGGTTGCAAAAAAGTGTCACACATGTGGTATCGCCGTACTCAGAAGAAGTAGTATATTGTGTTTTGGGGTGTATTTTTACACATACCCATGCTGGGTGGGAGAAATCTCTCTGTAAAAGGACAATTGTGTGTAAAAAAAAATCAAACAATTGTCATTTACAGAGATATTTCTCCCACCCAGCATGGGTATGTGTAAAAATACACCCCAAAACACATTATACTACTTCTCCTGAGTACGGCGGTACCACATGTGTGGCACTTTTTTGCACCCTAAGTGCGCTAAGAGGCCCAAAGTCCAATGAGTATCTTTAGGATTTCACAGGTCATTTTGCGACATTTGGTTTCAAGACTACTCCTCACGGTTTAGGGCCCCTAAAATGCCAGGGCAGTATAGGAACCCCACAAATGACCCCATTTTAGAAAGAAGACACCCCAAGGTATTCCGTTAGGAGTATGGTGAGTTCATAGAAGATTTTATTTTTTGTCATAAGTTAGCGGAAAATGACACTTTGTGAAAAAAAACTATTAAAATCAATTTCCGCTAACTTGTGACAAAAAAAAAATCTTCTATGAACTCACCATCCTCCTAACGGAATACCTTGGGGTGTCTTCTTTCTAAAATGGGGTAATTTGTGGGGTTCCTATACTGTCCTGGTATTTTAGGGGCCCTAAACCGCGAGGAGTAGTCTTGAAACGAAATTTCTCAAAATGACCTGTGAAATCCTAAAGGTACTCATTGAACTTTGGGCCCCTTAGCGCAGTTAGGGTGCAAAAAAGTGCCACACATGTGGTATCGCCGTACTCAGGAGAAGTAGTATAATGTGTTTTGGGGTGTATTTTTCCACATACCCATGCTGAGTGGCAGAAATATCTCTATAAATAGACAATTGTGTGTAAAAAAAATAAAACAATTGTCATTTATGGAGATATTTCTCCCACCCAGCATGGGTATGTGTAAAAATACACCCCAAAACACATTATACTACTTCTCCTGAGTACGGCAATACCACATGTGTGGCACTTTTTTGCAGCCTAACTGCGCTAAGGGGCCCAAAGTCCAATGAGCATCTTTAGGCTTTACAGGGGTGCTTACAATTAGGCACCCCCCAAAATGCCAGGACAGTGAACACACCCCACAAATGACCCCATTTTGGAAAGTAGACACTTCAAGGTATTCAGAGAGGAGCATAGTGAGTCCGTGGCAGATTTCATTTTTTTTTGTTGCAAGTTAGAAGAAATGGAAACTTTTTTTTTTTCTTTTTTTTTGTCAGAAAGTGTCATTTTCCGCTAACTTGTGACAAAAAATAAAATCTTCTATGAACTCACCATGCCTCTCACTGAATACTTTGGGATGTCTTCTTTCCAAAATGGGGTCATTTGGGGGGTATTTGTACTATCCTGGAATTTTAGCCCCTCATGAAACCTGACAGGTGCGCAGAAAAGTCAGAGATGCTTGAAAATGGGAAAATTCACTTTTGGCACCATAGTTTGTAAACGCTATAACTTTTACCCAAACCAATAAATATACACTGAATGGGGTTTTTTTTAATCAAAAACATGTTTGTCCACATTTTTCGCGCTGCATGTATACAGAAATTTTACTTTATTTGAAAAATGTCAGCACAGAAAGTTAAAAAAATCATTTTTTTGCCAAAATTCATGTCTTTTTTGATGAATATAATAAAAAGTAAAACTCGCAGGAGCAATCAAATAGCATCAAAAGAAAGCTGTATTAGTGACAAGAAAAGGAGGTAAAATTCATTTAGGTGGTAGGTTGTATACCGAGCATTAAACCGTGAAAGCTGCAGTGGTCTGAATGGAGAAAAAGGCTCTGGTCCTTAAGGGGCGAAAAGACTGTGGTCCTGAAGTGGTTAAATTCCACCCCTGGAAGTTATCATCACAACAATCATTTCATTAAACCACATAACTAAAGATTCCCTTTAATTCACTGTGCCTCATAATTTCATCTTAACCCCTCCTGTGCCTATGACTTAAATTACTTCTTCACTTGTCCATCAAGCTTGCTCCCACCTTTTCCCAGTGGGCAGCATTGTCCATCCCATTGTCTGCTCAGGACAAGTGCAGTGTACCATTAGGTAACACACCACCTTCCATTTCGTACACATAATCTGCACATCCCCCCTTTTCCCATTCCTCCCCTTACATCAGAAAGTCAGAGCAGTGGAGGCTCGGGAAAGGAGGGGGGTTCTGGACCTGACGCAACATATAAATACAAGACCTTAAATAGAAAACTCACACTCTGAAAGCTACAGGCATGGAGGTAAGCAGCTCAGAGGCTCACATCTGCCAAGTCTTCTCCTGTTCTATCTCAGGATTCTTCCAGCTGTGAGGAAAGAGGTCCTAGATGATGGGTAGACGTGTTGTGGTTCTCATCCAGAAGGGTCACGTCAGGACTGTTAGGAATGTCCACTAGACTATATACCAGCTCCTCCAGAACTTTGCACCTTTCTGTTACAGGGTCCAGGACTCCTCGGCCACCTTCTCCTTTTGCTGGTGTTCCTGAAATCGGTGGAAAATCAACTTTTACAGCCAGCTACTGAAGGTGGTAAGTCATTTTCCCTTCAGGACTTGGTTCAGACAGCTGGTTTGCTGTGAGTTTTCCAAATTCTCAGATAGTATGGAATTCAAACACATCTAGTTTGGGTATGCCCATTGACTTGTGACAGCTCTGTTATTTTGGAACGAAGCAGTTGGGATGAAATAAAACTTTTGGGGCTGTCACATCTAGTACATTAACCCGTTTTCCACCTCCTCCCGTCTCGTGTGTTTTGTGTGCATTGCATACGTTATAACTAAACATTCCAACATGTGTGACATTAACATTCCAGGCAGATTGTAGTCCAGAACTATTTCGCTCTATGATGTGAGTCCATGGCTGGCGGTGATGTGTTTGGGACGGGGAAGAAATTTGATATTTCAATGACTCAATGCTCCTCACTCACATCTGCACAGTTAAAAAAAAGTCACTTTCTGGCCAAATTCCTCCACAACAGCCAACCTTGTAAGCATTGTGACAGCCTGTTCTTTTTCCCGATGAACTAGCAGTGACACACAGTGTACCCCACCTGCACACCACCGTCTCGTCAACTCTTGACTCCTGACATAATGTTTCCAGCTTCCACCTGGTCTCACCGGGGGACCTTCAGAACTTCCAAGAGTTTTATTTCCATGTCTCAGTTTGGCAGTAGAGCCATAACAGATGATAAAAAATGTCAGCGGGGCCCAGACTCCAAAAAGGGCCGTGAATAAAACATAAGAAAAAGCTAAAAGAAAAACAAAACATTAGTTTATTACTGTTTGTTTAGTAAATACACCATTTCTTTTTGTAAAAATTAAAAAAAATCCAAAAACCACTGACAAAAGACATAATTTATCACAGAAAAAATGTATATTCAAGTGGAATTTAACTGTGCCTAAAAAAATTATCTCAAACTGTGTTGGTCATCCGTAAAAGTTGCATGTGTGTATAAGCCTTAAAGTGAACCAAGCACAATTTTTAGCACCCCGGGCATCTCAATAGCACTTTAAAAAAGCATGCCAACAATATGACTCAATATTAAAAAAAAAACGCAATTGTATCCATTCTTTTTACATTTAAAAGTTAGCAGATGTTTTATTAGCCTATTTCAGCTGGCCTGCCAGAACCGCTGAGGTTTCAGGCAACTAAGGATTGTTTTATTTCACACATTAGCGAGAAGTAAACAATACCCTTCATCAGCAGCGCTGGGTGGGTAATTAGGACAACTGCTTCAAAGAGTTTATCCAGAGGGAAGTTGTAAAGATAGCATCTGTGACTTCTGTAAATAAGGACAGCTAGAATGGGTGGTGGGGACATGGCAGCTCCTATAACTATTAGAAACCAGGAGAAATTCCAGGGGGAAAAAAAGGGTGCTTAGTTCCCTTTAAAGCGGTATTGTCACCATAAAAATCAAATTTCAACAGCAACTGGTCTGAGTGTATTAAGTGATAAAGATGCTAATCCTGCATTCAAAACTTGCAAAACTTTTTCTGCTGTTATGGTTTGGAGTTATCACATACTTTAGGACCACTGGCCCTAGTGCCAAACAGTGCCAAACAGTTGAATGCTGGGAGTTATTTTTATCTATAATATATTCCTCCTCTTCAATTTATTTCCCTGCCTAGCTGCTTATCAGAAACACCCTCTGATCACTTGTGTTTACAAGCAAGGCTGAGGTGACTCAGCAATTGGATGTGTATATAAAAAAAGACAGTGCAGTTCCTAGTATACACCTCAGTGGGAGTGTCTGGAGACTCTGGGAGGAGGGCAGCTAATAAATACACAATGAGCAAGAGAAGGGAGGAGGAAAACAAGAGTCAGGGAGGATATGATGTCAGCATTAGCTTGGCAAGATGGCCACTGCCTCTGCTTTTCCTTTATAAAATTCACAGGAATCATTACGTGGATAGCACAATACATCTGTTATGTAAGTAGAAGTAGTATTTATCTACTTATGTATGTGTTTTATATTTGTAGGTTAGCATAGGTGTCGCTTGTTCTTTAAGACTCAGAAGTGGACCTTGCAGACCCTCCCTTTGGAGAAAAAAATCATTGGCTGTTGCCAGTACTGGCTTAGGAGATAATGGCCGATATGCAATTAACTTTGTCTCCTGAGTTATCTCCTAGGAGATAGTTTTAATCTTCTCTTTAAAAACAAACTGAGGTGCGAGGGATATGGAGGCTGACATATTTATTTCCTCTTAAACAACACCAGTTGCCTGGCTGTCCTCCTGATCCTGTGTCTCTAATATTTTTAGCCATAGACCCTGAACAAGCATGCAGCAGATCAGGTACTCTGACTCAGCTTACTCAGGTGTTACTGGATTAGCCACATGCTTGTTCCAGGGATTTGACTCAAACACTACTTGGCAACTGGCATTGTTTACAAGGAAATAAACATTGCAGCCTCCATATTCTTCTCACCTCAGTTTCCCTTTAGGCTACTTACACACTAAGACGTTGCGTTATAGGGGACGTTATGGTCGCATAACGTCCCCTAATGCAACACCTGCTGGTGCGGGAGAGGACGTTAGAGTAAGCCGCGTTAGGCTGCTCTATCCGCATAAGGTCTCCCAGAGTGGCGCTGATTGGCCGGCGGGACCACGTGATGCGGAGCGAGACACTCCGCATCACGTGGTCCCCCCGGCCAATCAGCCGCCGCCAGTGCAGTGCATATTAAGTAGCCATGTGCACGGCTACTGTAGCTGGCTCTCCCCGCCTCCTCTCCGCCCCCCACTGAGCATGTGCAAACAGTCTAACGCGGCTAAAGCTGCGTAGAACGCACAGCATGCTGCAATTTCACTACAACGTGCAGCGTTACATGTAACGCAACGTGGGCACTGTGAACAGCCCACTTGTGTTACATTGCTGTGCGTTGGGGGAGCGTTACAGGCTGCACTAACGTGCGCCTGTAACGTCCCACTGTGAAAGCAGCCTTAACTACTGTGGCCTCCTGGACGTACTAGCTACGCCCAGGAGGCCATGTGCGCTCCCGCGTGCCCCCGAGGCCGATTGCGCGCGTGAACGCGCACTCCCGGCCCGCGGTTCGCTAGCCAGGCAATCAGTGAATCGGGCTATGGTGCCCGATCACTGATTGCTCTCCCCCCGACAAAAAAACGTCAGCTTCGCACGGAAGCTGAGGTTTTTCTGTTCCTATTTCCCCCGACGTCACTCTAAGCGTCCGTGTTATGCTTAGAGTGACGTCATTGTAAACAAACTCATGGCTGCCATCTTGTGGCCGAAAAGCTAACTGCATGAAAATGCAAAAAAAAAATAAAAAATAGACCTATATGTACAAAAAAAAATTGATTTGCATCCCACCCTCCCAAAAATACCCACATAAAATGTTTAATAATAAAAAAAAAACAAAAAAAAAACATTACAATTAAAAAAAAACAACACATAAATATTTACCTAAGGGTCTAAACTTTTTAAATATCTACTGTATGTAAACATGAATTTTTCTTTCAATTATAAGCTTGTAAATAGTGATGGATGCAAAATGGAAAAAATGCACTTTTATTTCCAAGTAAAATATTGTCGCCATACATTGTGATAGGGATAGGGTGTAATAACCTGGAGAAATAGGCAATGAGTTTTAATTGTGGAGGCATGTATTATTTTAAAACTATAATGGCCGAAAACTGAGAAATAATGATTTTTTTCAGTTTTTTCCTTATTCTTCCTGTTAAAATGCATTTACAGCAAAATGTACCCCCCAAAGAAGGCCTAATTGGTGGTGGAAAAAACGAGACATAGATCAGTTCATTGTGATAAGTAGTGATAAAGTTATAGGCTAATGAATGGGAGGTGAACATTGCTCGGATGCATAAAGTGAAAACGACTGAAGGCTGAAGTGGTTAAACTAATTTTTCAGCATTTTGCAATTGAAAAAGTACCAAAAAGTAGGTGAAAAAAGTACTATCAAATTTATTTTGAGTATTTTCTTGCTTGCTGGTGTCTTAAAAGGAATTTCATGACAATTTGTGAAAATATCACCTAGGAGAATACTCAGGAGAAAAAAAGTGAATTGTAAGTGGCCCAATGGCTCATATGCAATTTCTTTTTCTCCTGAGTTTTTATTCAAAGTTGACATAAAACATCTTTTAAGCCACCAGCAAGCGAGGAAATGCTCAAAATAATTTTGATAGTACTTTTTTTACCAACATTTTGGTACTTGTTCAATTGTAAAATTCTTAAAGAGAATATAAAAATTATCTTCTAGGAGAAGCCGCAGGAGAAAAATTAATAGCGTAGGGGCATTGTCTCCAGTCTGGTCACCATTTCTGGTCAGAGCTATCCATGGTGGAATTCCTGTTTCCTTTGGGGAGAGTTCCTGTGAAGTCCTTTTTTTTTGGGGGGGGGGGGGTGCGAGGAAATGTCCACAGCAAGGAGACAGGACTGTTATAAAACCCTAGCCCGGGTCCAAACTCTTCTCTGTCCTATCTACTGTAAAGCTGAAAAATAGTATTGCCTTTACAACTACTATAGAGTCTTACTCCAGGAAATAGTTTTGATTTATATTTGAATGGTGTGCAAAGCAATTAAAACCTCTTTTTGTTTTTATTGTCGACTGTGTCCTCATCTGAGGGAGTTTGCTTTACTTCCTAATCCCGGTAAACATTTCTGACAGAAACAAAAAAAAACTTGTTGTGTAGAGTGGGGACGAGTTAAAGGATATTTCAGAGGTAAATACATATTTAAAAAGACGCCTAATGTGCGTATGAGGAGTTGTGCGGATGCTTACTGTACCTCTCATGTCCCGATGTCTCCCTCCGTTCTCCCATACTGATGCTGGTAATCTTCTTCCTGGTCGGCGAGGTCTGCGACCTCCGACCCGGCAGAGGCGTAGCTAGGGTTTTCAGCACCCGGGGACAAAGTCAGTTTTTGCGCCCCCTTGTGACAAGGTGTGAACCAAAAGGTGTTCCATCCTGCCTTCCCAGAGAAGTTTGAGTTTTAGAATAATATCCTGCATGTCCGATCTGCACCTGATAAGAACAGGATGGATTTTCAGATCAGCACTGCACATAATCGATCCTGTTCTCCATCAGTAGCAGATGGACATGCCGGAAATGATCAGTTTAACCCATCCACCTGGCAGAAAATTGCATTGGGTGTACCAGGCATTAAAAAGTTGGGAATTATGCAGAAATACACATGATCTACTTTGCAGATGCAAACATGGCAAGCACTGATTACAGCAGGGAGATAACATAAAACAAAACTCTGGGGCAGAGAGCAGGTGGAAGCAGGAGAGAAGATTGGATCCTGCCATCGTCTTTCATAGACTCTTCGACAGAGATGCTGCGCCCAGGGACAGATGTAACCCTTGCGCCCCTATAGCTACTCCTCTGCGACCTGGACATACTGCGCTTTGGAGGGGCAGTATGTCTGCTAGGGCACCTTGCGACCACGCAAATGCAGTGACATCATATGGCATTGCCAGGGAGTGAGGTCACAAGGCGCCCTAGCAGACATACTGCGCCTGCATAGCGCAGTATGTCCGGATTATAGGTCGCCCGACTGCGCCGACCAGGAAGAAGACTACCGGCATCAGTATGAGAGAATGGAGGGAGACGCCAGGACATGGGAGGAGCAGTAAGAATCCGCACGACTCATGATACGCACGTTAGGCGTCCATTTTAAAATCTATTACCGATAAGGTATCCTTAAAAGAGAACCTAAGGTGAACCTCAGGTCTAAAATCAAATACTTACCTAAGGAGAAGTAAGCTGTCTTCTGGTCCTCTGCTGCTGTGCAGGACCCTCCTGCACACTCGTGCTTGAAGAGGAACACGGTCACCAGCTTGGAATCTGACAAGAGCTGGTTGGATTCCTTTCAGGGGTCACTGGACCAGAGGACATCGTGGGAAGCCCCTAAAGGATCCAGAGGCTTCCCTCTTCTTAGGAAAGTAGTGGATAATTGGTGTCAGGACACCTTCTGGGGAAAAGACACAGGAAGCAAAAACACGGGCGCCCAATAGTGTAATATGTTTAGTCAAAGTTGTCAATGTAGAAGATAAGAATCTACTCACAAGAGTTGCAGAGGGGCAACCGACCACAGGAAGCAGGTGGAGACAATTAACCCGACTCCACTCGGGGAGGTCACTAAGGACCTGGATGCGGTCACTCTCCTTGGAAAAAAGAAAGGAGACAGATGTCCACAGTGGTGTAAACCGCGTGTGTTCTGCCTCCACCCCTCACACGGGTACCGTATGGGGGTTAGGTATGCACTAAATGGTTTAAAGAGGCGCCCTGGTGGTATATAAAAGCGTTTAAAAGCAGTTTTAAAACCGATAAAGGTTTGAGGTTGCTTACCTCAAGGACGACAAATCTTTGTAGGGACAAAAGATTTTATTGGTAGCTCTCTTCCTCTTCTTAGGAAAGTGTTTGATTTTTGACCTGAGGTTTGTCTCTGATACACTTTAAACCTAGTACACACAATAGAGGGTTTTCAGCCGATGCTGCCACTTGGGACCTGACTGTGCCAAAAATCTAGCATATATATATGCGGCCCCCATTGCACTGCTCAGAGATCTGGAATGGCAATCATCTCAGTCAAGCACAGGCCAAACAAATTGTACTACTCATCCCTCCAGCTTTGCTGTGCCCTCTGCCATGATAGCAACTTCTACCCAACTCCATAGCAACAGACAGGGGCATAGCAATAGGGGTTGCAACCGCATCGGGGCCCTTGGGCCAGAGGGCCCCGAAGGGCACTCCCTCAACTACAGTATTAGCTCTCTATTGGTCCTGTGCACATAATAATCACTTCTATAGATACTTTGAATAGTGGTAATCATTAACAAACTGTTCCCCATCCCCCATCTTGCACTTCTGACACTGTAATTGCCATTGGCAGCATGGCAGGTTTTGGTGCGCCGTATCAATTGTTATGTATAGAGTGCTTGGGGGGCCCCATTGTAAAACTTCCATCGGGGCCCACATCTCCTTAGCTACGCCACTGGCAACAGAATGCATCACTAGTCCCTAGGCAGTATAGAATTTGACCCCTGAACTGTCGCCTGAGGGATCAAGTCCTGATCTCTGTGGGTGACAGTAATTGTGAATGTGTATGCACCATTAGATCTACCACCAAGTTTTAATTTCTTCCTGTTCCTCACACCACCAGGACTCAGCTTAAAGCCACAGAGGTCCTTGGAAGTCCCAGAGACAGGAAGTGGGAGTAAATCTACCGAGCAGGAACAGAGCCAAGCCAAAAGACATCATAACCCCTTTCCATAGCCCTTTCCATACACTCCATACACTCCAAAACCTAAATCCTATGTGTTGATGTGCATGACTAGAATAGACTTTGTTTTAACCTCTTGAGGACTGCAGGGCTAAACCCCCCTAGTGACCAGACAATTTTTAGTAAAAAAGGCCACTGCAGCTTTAAGGCCAAGCTACAACATAGCACACAAGTGATCCCCCCCCTTTTCTCCCCACCAACAGAGCTCTCTGTTGGTGAGGTCTGATCGCTCCCCCCATGTTTATTTTTTTTTATCAATATTTTTGTTTGAATTAAAAAAAAAACTGTTGCTTTAAACCCCTTCCCTCCCTCCCCCCAGCAAGCCAATCATGGTGATCAGCTCTCATTGGCTTCACCCTATGAGAGCCGATCGCTGTCTTGTCCCCCAGGGGGACAGCCGTGTCACACGGCTGTCCCCAGTGCAGCGCTGCTGCTGATCGCAGCACTGCACCATGTAAATAGTCGGTGATCACGCCGTCTAACAGTCTCCTGAGTGGCAATAGCCGCTCAGAGACTGAAGGTGGGGCGGAGCTCTGCCCCCCAAGCAGGAGATGCGCGTGCAGCCTGCGCGCAATCTCCTGCAAAACAGAGCCCCAGGACTTTACGCCAATTGGCGTTAGGCGGTCCTGGGGCTGCCGCCACGGCCACGCCCATCAGCGTGACGCGGCGGCAAGAGGTTAAAAGAGCAAAAAGATACTAGAACCAAGCCTATGTCTGAATTGTCTTCCATATCCTTTCATGTCCAATCAAGCAGTAATCAAGAAGTAAAGTTAGATCTGTATAGTGGGTTTAAAAACAGCAAAAAATCAAGGAACAATGAGGACTTCTAACTCCCTCTTTTCCTATCCTATGAAGTGTTCATTATTGTTAATGAGAATGTCTACCGTGATGTCCATGTCTGATGCCACGCTATTGCCATGTTGCTGGACAGGTTCAGACACTGAGTACCCACTAGACTGTGACGACATCCATGACCAGGGAGGTGACGCCGATGGAGTGTATGTGATATTTCCATCAGGGCCATCCAATGCAGTGCCAGTATACTGTGACATGACTACTGAAGGTGGGAAATGGACGGTAAGCTCCTGGGAAACACCTTCTACATGCAACCTTCTCGTTTAATGTTACAATAGATTTATGTGAATTGTCCTCACAGGTGATCCAGAAGAGGATGAATGGCACGCTGAGCTTCTTCCGTGGCTGGGCTGACTATAGAGCTGGGTTTGGACGAGCAGATGCAGAGTATTGGCTGGGTGAGTAATACGCCATGAACTCTGCTATGAGTCTGATTTATGGGTAATCTGAGTTTTGTTATTCGGTTTTCTTGTATTTCTTATGCTGGGCTCATGGTGACCCAGAACTCATTGGAGTGTGTAAGGGACTACAATGGTCCTAAAATGTTGGATTATTATGGCTCTGTACAATTTAACAAGCTGACACATCATTGCATTCCAGCGGTTCTGGAGGTGTGTTTAGCTTCTAAGGGTACAATGGTTAATTTGCATATATTCAGCAGTGATGCACTGGGAGACATCTCGAGCTCACTCCAACCTGAATTATCGCAAATTCTTTCTGTTTTAGGAAAGCAAATTTTTGTTTTTCTTAACATCTTAGTAAGGGGGCTTTTAGGACCATTGTAGTCCCTTACACACTCCAATGAGTTCTGGGTCACCATGAGCTTGCTGGTTAGTCTGTACCTCTCGGTTTACAAGCCCTACTCCATAGAGCCAAATTAATTCATGCCATGCACTGATGAGGATCAAACAATCCGAAACAGTTGCATGTTGGATTATTATGGCTCTGTACAATTTAACAAGCTGACACATCATTGCATTCCAGCGGTTCTGGAGGTGTGTTTAGCTTCTAAGGGTACAATGGTTAATTTGCATATATTCAGCAGTGGTGCTCTGGGAGACATCTCGAGCTCACTCCAACCTGCATTATCGCAAATTCTTTCTGTTTTAGGAAAGCAAATTTTTGTTTTTATGCTGGGCTCATATTTTTAAGGAGGAGATTGGAGGAGATGTCAACAAAAGAAAATAGCAAAATAGTCAAAACGAGTGCCGCCATGAATAACTACCAATATAAATACTCAAAACAGGCATCTATTGTGGCAAATATCATTAATACGCATAGATAAAATTCCAAAACATCTTAATGGGAGGATGTATCCCCTTGGCACTTTATCTATGCTGATTAGTGACATACTTAATGGCTCAACATGGATCTCCATTGGAGGCGAATGTAACAATTGCACATATTGGCTAGGCAACTTTTTATGTGGGCAATGTGGCAGTCAGAATTCATCAACATTTTCAGGGCACCATACAAGGTAAACATCAGTCACAAAATTTCCCTTACCGTTCGGCAGAAACTTTTAAAAAAAACTTGCAAGGAACAATGAAAGCCTATGGGGGATTTTAGCACTTTTGCACCCCTGTAACTTTAGTTTGCAGAGATGTAGGGAACCCAAAATTGGAGTGCAAGTACAAAAATACCTGCATGAGACATGTCATGAGATTCAGACTTTGCTAACGGCCATGGCTGTGATTTATGTTTGTCAGAATCGCCACCATCACCATTGCAAAAATAAACAGGTTTTTGTGACCCTAGGCTATGACCTCTTTGGCCTAGGGGCCCGAAACTCACCAATCATGAGCCCCCTAAGAGTCCCTACAATGCAAGAAAATTTGCCACTGCTGAGCCAATGCCCTTTGAAAAAATGTGAGATTTTGGAAAGTGAAATAGGAGGCCCAATGAAAGCCTATGGAGGATTTTAGCACATTTGTACCCCCCATAATTCTGGTTTGCAGAGATGTAGGGAACGCAAAATTGGAGTGCAAGTACAACAATATGCCTTCTATCTGCATGAGACATGTTGTGAGATTCAGACTTTCACAAATGTAGAACAATAAACTTCCGGCACTCTCACCAGGCTAAATCTTCAATGTGGTTTAATGACATTCACAAGATTTTCCATCCATTGTCAAAAGTTGCAAAACACAATTCACATACCCGTAAATAGCTTCTACCGTGCGCACGGAGCCTCAGAAGAAGCTTGTATCAAGCAAAACGGTCGTTAGGCGGACCGCTGCTTCCACATTGCCCCACGGTAGAAGCTATTTACGGGTATGTGAATTGTGTTTTGCATCTTTAGACAATGGATGGAAAGTCTTGTGAATGTCATTAAAGCACATTGAAGATTTAGCCTGGTGAGAGTGCGGGAAGTTTATTGTGCTACATTTGTGATACTGCTTGTTATTTTCAACTTCCTGAGCACATCAAGGGCCACGTACCCTAGCATCAGTATACCTGAGGTACCTACCCCAGTTACCCAGGCAAGGCAGTGCCGGTCACTTTTTTCTTTAGAGATTGAGATTCAGACTTTGCTAACGGCCATGGCTGCGATTTATGTTTGTCAGAATCGCCACCATTACCATTGCAAAAATAAACAGGTTTTTGTGACCCTAGGCTATGACCTCTTTGGCCTAGGGGCCAGAAACTCACCAGTCATGAGCCCCCTAAGAGTCCCTACAATGCTAGAAAATTTGCCACTGCTGAGCCATCACTCTTTGAAAAAAATTGAGATTTTGGAAAGTGAAATAGGAGGCCCAATCGAAAGCCTATGGGGGATTTTAGCACTTTTGCTCCCCCGTAACTTTGGTGTTAAGCTTGGAGGTGTATTCTCCACAGTCAGCATGCAACACCTAAGCTGACGTGAAGGAGGTACACACACCAACACAAGGAATCAGGATATCCCCAGTTTAGTGGAGGAGAGGACTGACTCCAATAGGAGACTGTGGCGCACAGAGCCGGTGCAGATCCAAACAGCCACAAACAATACTTTCGTGATAACGTCTCAGCGCAAAGTAGCGCTGAGCGCATAAACCAGGACTGAGGAGATCAGGACAGGTAGACAGAATGAACGCTTGCTTAACTAGCCACTACTTAGTGACAGCAAGCGTCCACAACAAGACAGACTGGAATGAGGCAGCCAATGCGTAGCAGCGATGGCGTGCCTCACAAAGACAGGACAGGGTAGTCAGGAAATAGAGAGATCAAGATAGACGAAAGTAACACAGACAAATATACAATAAGTATGTTTTCCTAGCGTATTACAATTACAGCTATCAATGAAACTATTTGTAACGTCTGACTAACATATGTATATATCGGCAATGAACCGATATATGACATAAGCAGGAACACTGACTAGCACTGGAGCAATACAGGGAACAGGACTCAGAAGGATTCGCTATCTCTTCGCAGAGATGAACGCAATCCACAAACAGGACCAGGAGCAGGATACTAACTCAGCACGGGTGATCACGATACGCGCAAACTACCAAAACGTGCTGGAAGGCTGACTAACTGAACACAGGAAATAAACAGTTCGTGTACATATATATCAGCGACACTGATGTATCAACGTAACACGAATACAAGGAAAATAACAAAATGCGCAAGTATGCGTATATATTGGCGATGAACCAATATATGACACAAGACAAGCAGAGTAACAACTTCTAGAACAAGAGCAGAACTAGGAGGACTCGCTGACCCCTTCGCAGGAGTCAGCGCAGTCCACACGGACTAGGAACGAGGTGGGGCACGAGCAGAGTAACAGACAGAATCTGAGACTATGGTAGCCCATGAAGCATTGCAGGAAGCAGTTCTTTATACTGAGGTCATCCAATGGGAGCAGACCTGCAGATTCCCACACAAGTGAATGGTAATTAATAAAAGGGTGACAGCAGGAAAAGGCAGACAATGATATGCAGTCTGCAGGAAAGGGATTGCCACCCCATTGCAGCAGACAATGTTTGTTTACACAAAAGCATATTAAACTGTCATTAACTTCAGAGCGACTGCAGATAGAGTCAGCAACTAGTTTGGGTGCAAACCAAACTATGCAAGCAAATGCATGTAATGACATCAAAAACTGCTTGTCTTCAGTCCAACTGCAGCCAACAATACATGCTGCAGACATGATCATAACATTTGGTTTGCAGAGATGTAGGGAACCTAAAATTGGAGTTCACGTACAACAATATGCCTTCTACCTGCATGAGACATGTCATGAAATTCAGACTTTGCTAACGGCCATGGCTGCGATTTATGTTCGTCACCAATCCCAGTACCAAAAATGCTAAAATCCCCCATAGGTTTTCATTAGGGCCTAGGTTTTGGGGGTACAAAAGCGCAGGTTTCTGCTGAAAGGTACTGCTGAGCAGCCCCAAATTTTCAGGCTTTGTAGGGAGTTTAAGGGGGCTCAGGGCTGGTGAGTTTCGGGCCCTTACCTTACTGTTCAGCAGAAACCTGCACTTTTGTACCCTCAAAACCTAGGCCCCAATGAAAGCATATGGGGGGTTTTAACACTTTTGCACCCCCGTAACTCTGGTTTGCAGAGATGTAGGGAACCCAAAATTGGAGTGCAAGTACAACAATATGCCTTCTATCTGCATGCGACATGTCAGACTTTGCTAACGGCCATGGCTGTGATTTATGTTCGACACCACAGTACCATTGCAAAAATCAACAGGTTTTTGTAAACCTAGGCTATGATCTCTTTGGGTTAGGGGCCCGAAACTCACCAGTCCTGAGCCCCCTAAGAGTCCCTACAATGCTAGAAAATTTGCCACTGCCGAGCCACCATCCTTTGAAAAAATGTGAGATTTTGGAAAGTGAAATAGGAAGCCCAATGAAAGCCAAGGGCAAAATTCAGCACGTTTGTACCCCTATAACTCTGGTTGATTTATCACCACCGACTTTAGCAGTTAATAGCAAAGGCCCCTTACATCCTAGCAACACCAAATTTGCAGGATATGTAAAAAAGATAGTGGGAATCAATATTTAAAAAAAAAATTGAACATTTTTAATTTTGGGGAATGTTCTGTCTGAGTGTGGGAAATCTGAAAAGAAAATGACGTGGGGTCCCCCCCCTCCCGAGCCTCTGTAACCCTTTGTCCCCCATGCAGGCTAGGATACCCAGAATGTGGAGTCCCGTCCGACTGGGGCTTCGCACCCTGAGCTATACCAGCCCGCATGGTCAATGGTATGGGGGGGCTCCAGGGGAGAGGGGCGGTCAAGCCTTCCCTTCTCCCCCCGAGCCCTTGTCCAATCCATGGACAAGGGGCTCTTCCCCACCTCCGGTGCCCCAGGAGGAGGTGGGGGGATGACTCCCTGGAGGGGGTCATGGTGGCACCTGGGAGTCCCCTTTAAGAAGAGAGTATAGGGGTACAAAGTACCCCTTACCCATTTCCACAAAGAGTTAAATGAAATAAAAAAAACTCAACCACGAAAAAAGTATTTCAATATTCTTAATTAACCAGAAATACTTACCTGTACCTTTAAAAAAATGTTCCCACGCCCATATCCCATAAATGATGCAACGTATACAGTATCCTCCAATCTTGCGATCTTCAATTACCTTGATTGAAGATCTCCCATGGCAATTACCTTTACTATACCTTAGAATGCATCCTGTCGACGCATAGTGCCGGCTCCCGCTGTCCTTCCCGCTTCATCACGTGTCACCCTCACCTAGCCTGGCACCCAGTGCACCAATGGGTGCACCGGGTGCCAGCCTAGGTCAGGATGACAAGTGCAGGCAGGTGGGGAGAGACCGCGGGAGACAGCAGCTATACGTCCTGCACAGGACGCATTCTAAGGTATAGTAACCGGCTCATCAATGAACTGGTTCTTTTTGTATTGAATCTAATTAATCGGCTCTGAACCGATTAATTCGATTCAATACAAAAAAGAACCGGCTTATTGATGAGCCAGTTACTATAGCTTAGAATGCGGTGAGGACAGCGGGAGCCGGCGCTATGCGTCAGCAGGACGCATTCTAAGGTATAGTATAGGTTGATGAGCCGGTTACTATAGCTTAGAATACGGGGAGGACAGCGGGAGCCGGCGCTATGCGTCAGCAGGACGCATTCTAAGGTATAGTATAGGTTGATGAGCCGGTTACTATAGCTTAGAATGTGGGTAGGACAGCGGGAGCCGGCGCAATGCGTCAGCAGGACGCATTCTGAGGTATAGTATAGGTAATTGCCGTGGGAGATCTTCAATCAACTTAATTGAAGATTGCAAGATAAGAGGATACTGTATTCGTTGGATCATTACTGAGGATATGGGCGTGGGAACATTTTTTTAAAGGTACAGGTAACTATTTCTGGTTATTTAAGATTGTTAAAAGACTTTTTCGTGGTTGCGTTTTTATTTCATTAACCTTTTGTGGAATAGGGTAAGGGGTACCTTGTACCCCTATACTCATTTCTCCTGGGAGGGGGGGTGGGTATCTGGGGTCCCCTTCTTAAAGGGGACTCCCAGATGCCACCATGAACCCCCCCTCAGGAAGTCATTGCCCCCACCTCCTCCTGGGGCACCGGAGGTGAGGAAGAGCCCCTTGTCCATGGATTGGACAAGGGCTCGGGGGGAGAGGGGAAGGCTTGGCCGCCCCTCTCCCCCGGAGCCCCCCATACCATGGACCATGCGGGCTGGTATAGCTCAGGGTGCGAAGCCCCAGTCGGCCGGGGCTCCGCATTCTGGCTATCCCAGCCTGCATGGGGGATAAGGGGTTACAGTGGCTTGGGAAGGGGGACCCCACGCCATTTTTTTTTCAGATTTCCCACACTCAGAACATTCCCCCAAAATAAAAATGTTTAATTGTTTTTTTTTAAATATTGTTTCCCACTATTTTTTTTTAACATATCCTGCAAATTTGGTGTTGCTAGGATGTAAGGGGCCTTTGCTATTAACTGCTGGGAAATATTTCCCACGATCTGTCATTGACCGGCATTTAAATGTTTCATTTTTTTCTTTGAACTTTTAAAATCGATTTTCTCAAAAAGTATAAGGTCTTTTTGAGAAAAAAAATTTCCCCTTGCTCCCACTTTTCTTCTTAACATAACCTGCAAATTTGGTGATTCTGGCATTTAAGGGGGCTTTGCATTTAACCCTTAAATTCGGCGGGTTTTGAATCATGAATTCATGATCACGGCCAAATTTTCCCCTGACCCGGATTCAAATTATTCCACCCGAATCGAATTCGAGTGCATTCGAACCGACCGAATCCGAATTTGACCCGGACCTGAATTCGAATGTACTCAAATCGAATTTGGGTACATTCGAGCATCACTGCTCAAATGTTAGACCCCTTGAAACATCTTTTCCATCACTTTTCTGGCCAGCATAAGTGTATCTAGTTTTCAAAGTTCGCCTCCCCATTGAAGTCTATCGCGGTTCGCAAAAGTTTCTGTGAACCGAACTTTTGCGGAAGTTCGCGTTCGCGGTTCGCGAACAGAAAATCGGAGGTTCGAGCCATCTCTGTACACACGTTTCCTTTTACTTTTTCCCCAATGTAACTGCCACTAGGACTTACTTTTGGGGTAGGACTTATATTTTGAGCATGCTTGTAATTTCAGCTAGGATTTATTTTTAGGGCATGTCTTATTTTCGGAGAAACACTTACTTAGCTTATGGGGTATGACCAGTGCCCATGCAAGTTCCATATATTATATTATTATAGTGCCAGCTGTTTATACCTAATACGGCTCCATCTGCTGGGTACGAGGCAGATAAAAAGTTGTATCTACAGTATAGACACAGAGATACAAAAAAGCAGCCTTTTTAGAAGAAACCTGTATACTGTTCTTGTGAGATGTGACTTGGGAATAAAATTAGTTTTTTCATGGAATAATTCCATGGTGATGATGAATAGATTTGGAATTTTACTTTGATTTTCAGAATAATTCTCGTTGTCTTTTTTTTATCACCATTGGTGGATTGTTGTTTTTTTTTGTAACACTATTTTTTTTAATTTTGATTATAAAGAAAAAGTTTACAAGTACAGGTACATAGCCAGTTATCAAATCTTAGTACAGAGTAGTACACCTTAGGCAAAGTCTACAAGTAGGGATACGTCAAACGTGGAAGGTTACCACCAGGGACTGGGGAAGTGTACAGATGGTATATCAGTGTCCAAGTCCATAGTGTGAATCAAAATAGGATAGATGACAAAAATCGAGCCTACTAATAAAAGACATAGTGCAAAGTTTCTCAGGGTCTATGCACCTGTAGATATAAAGGTGAGTTTTGAGCAGTAATCAGTTTAAATTGAAATCAAGAAACAAAAAACAAATCCTTAACCCCTATATTTGGGCGGAAAAACTAGTGAAGGGAAAAAGATCAGATTGGTTCTAGTATTTTTTTTTTATATATACATTGCAATGAGTGGCCAAAGTGGTGGGCAGGGAAAGTCCTAGGGTTGACCCTAGTATAAAGGAATACCTAGTAGAGACTAATCATTAGGGAAGTGGGTCTCCCATGGACCCCAGATTTTATCAAAGCGTAATTCAACCATTGGTGGATTGTTTGTATATGGCGCACAACCAGTTCCTGCAACTGAAGTTGGTCTAGAATTCTAGATAAATAAAAAGTTGTCAGAAAAAGGACTTGATGTGTGCTTAATCAAGCAGCACCACTTATACTGGCTGCAAATTTAGCTTCTTGACTCCTTAAAGAGTAACTGTCAGGCTGCAGAAGCTAATTTAAACCTCTATTCTCCTGTGTTAAACAGTTTAGAAGGAAGCCAAAAAGGCATTAGTGAAGATAAAAATCTCTCTTACCTTTGATGTGTGCTTATCAGAAAAGCTGTTAGACCCAAGCAGGACGCAAGCCGCATACTATACTGCAAAGCATTCTGGGGCCCTCCCCTCGGCTGCTAATGAGATGTTACAGCAGCTTGTAATCAGTCCAGCGCCTAGCACTGATAAATCTCTGGGCAGAGTACACTGCAGGAGTCAGCTTTTGTTCCTAGCCACATGGCTCATTAATATTCACTGCACACTGTGTTATTCAGTACGAGCTTTTCTGTGATCAGGAAGCAGGCAGGACATGACGACACAATTGGCTTCATAGAAGACAGAAAAACATGGAACCTGCCATGAGCTGTCAGGAGCATCAATCTCTGCATATACTATATAAAAATTCTGTGAAGTACAAACGTGGACAGTGAAATGCATATGTAATGTAAGTACAGCCTATATTTAGCTACTGATATATGTGTTTATTTTCTCTGAGACCTTATACCTAACAGCTCCTCTTTAACCACCTTGGCGGTTATCACGAGTCAGGCTTGGGGTGGAAAAAACAAGCCATGAGTGGTAACCCCGAGCATGACTCATGGTAGCTGCCAGTAGCCTTGCGCAGAGAATAGCGCGCAGTGGGCATTTAACCCACATCCCTTGGGATATAGATGTCGACAGCCATTCTTCTTCCTGTCCACAGAGGCTCTGCATCCCCTGTTGAGATCACCACCTGTCGTCATGTGGTTACAGCGCCAGCCGGAAGACGGAGGGAAAACTGCAGTGCTGGATCCCAGGGAGATGAGTAAATGCTGGGCTGCTGCAGGCTCTCTAGCAGCATGATTTTTCCCCGGTATTAGGGTCTAAAAGCCTGCAAAAAATTGCACCAGTTTTAGACCCTAAAATCCAGAAAAAAATCAGACCACCAAGGGGGTTAAGGGCACAGCTTGTGCCAATTTGCATACGCTTGTAGTGATGATTGTAATCAGCTAACTACGATTACGTCAAATGTTGCATAACATTTTGAAATTATGCCCATACGTAATTATGATTTGTAAATTAAAATGATTTTGTGTTATCATTTGTAATTTTTGCGTAATTTCGTGACGACTTTAATTTTCAAACAAGACCTTGTAATTTTTGAGATAATCGATTTTTAAAAATGAAAAGGAAAAATTATTTTTAAACTCACAAAAATAACAGTTTAAAAAAAATGTCCTTTGCATTTTTAACCTCTTGAGGACTACAGCACATTTTCATTAAATTGGCCACTGCAGCTTTAAGGCCAAGCTGCAGGGCCACATGACACAGCACACAAGTGATTCTTCCCCCCTTTTCTCCCCACCAACAGAGCTCTCTGGTGGTGGGGTCTGATCGCCCCCCAGTGTTTGTTTGTTTATTTGTATGTGTTTGTTTTTTAAATAAAAAGTGTGTTTTTTTTCCCCCTTGTATACCCCCCTCCCCGCGCCGGCCAATCCCTGTGATCAGCTGTCATAGGCTTCAGCCACACACGGCTGTCCCCAGTACAGCGCTGCTGCTGTTCGCAGTGCTGTACGGGTAATTGGACGGCGATTATGCTGTCTAACAGTCTCCCGAGCGGCAATAGCCGCTCGGAGACTGAAGGCGGAGCTCAGCTCCGCCCGCCGAGCAGGAGATGCGCGCGCATCCTGCGCGCGATCTCCTGCAAAACAGAGCCCCAGGACTTTACGCCAATCGGCGTTAGGCGGTCCAGGGGCTGCCGCCACGGCCACGCCCATCGGCGTGACGCGGTCGGCAAGAGGTTAAAATCGATCTTCTCAAAATTATTTTTTTGACTTGTACTCACTGTTCTCCTTAACACATGTAGCAATTTTGGTGACATGGTTTTATGGGGGCTTTGCTATTAACCGCTAAAGTCGGCACACAATTATGCAAAAATTAAGGGAAATTAGGAATGATGATAATTACAAACTAAATTAATTATGATTTTCCCCCAAATTTCGCATTACAATTTCGCATCGTAATTGCAATTTTTTATGCAAAGTTCCATCTCTATGAAATTTGTGCTCATTGCTATTCGCTTGCCAGAATATGCAGGGCCTTCTACTAACTACACCGCACTGCTTATGCTCTGCGGGTGTTAGTCTGCACAAAAGTATTTGCATCTTAAGCGGGGGGGGGGCTGCGGAAAAGCCCCCCATGTCCCTTTAAAGGGGAGCAGCATATGCAGTGCTCCAAGCACTCTCCCTGCCTAGAAGTGCATTCACTGCACCCAGGGAAGGGGGCGTGGCAGAGGAGTGCAGATGGTCTCCCCCAAGCATGGCCATCACCCAGGAGTGCTGTCCACATCTTCCCCCACAAGGAAAGGGTCCATAACGGCTTGCAAATTTGGCCATCTGCAAAGGTATGTAACAATACACGACTTGGGAGCACCACAACATGAAAAGGGAGCATAGCAGGCATGTGGTTGCTCAAAGGTGCCTCCCTTTCAGTGCACCCCAGGAGGGGTAGAGGAGATGCAGATGGCTCCCACAAGGGCTTCCATTACCCAGGTAGAGCCATCCACCACCTCCCTCCAAAGAGAAAGAAATAATACGGTAAGTTGACCAAACACTACAATCACACTGCTCAGGAACAGTTTGCTCAGAAAGCTCATGAAGAACAACAAATCCTTGGAGTGCGTAAGGGGCTAAACGGGACCAACAATTCTGTTTTACTTCTTAGGAATTAATAGAAAACATTTTGGAATTACCGATGTATACAGTTTATTTTTTAAGTTCCAGGGATGTAAAGTAAAAAATGGCAGCACCCATATATCAGACATTAAATGTCTCTTTTAAGGTTATTCTAAAAATCTCATCTCTTCTATCTCCACCTGTTCTAGGACTTCAAAATATTTACCAGCTGACGCTACGAAAGAAGTATGAGCTGAGGGTGGAGCTGGGAGACTTTGAGGGAAACAAAACACATGCCAGGTATGCAGACTTTGCCCTCTCCCCTAACGCCATCAACCCAGAGGAGGATGGGTATACCCTAAATGTGGAGGGTTTCATTGATGGAGGGGCAGGTGAGCACAACTACTTTTACTGTCTGTACCTCATGCCTCATTTTACCTCCGTCTTCTCTGTGCCTTAGTCCTAGTTGATTCTACTAGCCTCGATCTTTCTATACCTTAAACCTCATTTAATTTCATGCCTCTCTTTACCTCATGCCTTCAACGTATCTCAGTGTTTTTTGTACCTAATTTTACATTATACCCCAGCCTTCTAATAATACCCAAGTCCTCTCTGTGCCTCATGCTTCCTTACTTAGACCCTAGTCCTTTCTACACCTCATTCTTCATTATACCTCAGTCTTTACAGTACCTCACACTTAATTATATTTTGCTCTTGATTGTATTGCCTATCCCCATCCAGGAATGGATTTCTGGACAGGCGACAAAGCCCTGGATCTTAGGCGAATGCAACCCAAGGGGGCACCTGGATGTGAAATAGGGGTTGCTATACATAAAAGAGAAGGTTGAAAATGGGTAGCAACACATAAAAAGGGGGAGATTATGCCCAAGGCCATTGCATATGAAAAAAAAGTTCTACAGTACATGGATGATACACATAGAAGAGGGGGCTGCACATGGAATGGGAGGGGCTGCAGTACATGGATAACACACATGGAAGAGGGGGCTGCACATGGCATGGGAGGGGCACTGCTGCACATGAAAGGGGAGTAAAATATACTTGGCCTAGGGCAGAAAAAGTATAAATCTGGCCTTCTCTCTATCTGCTACTTAGTATGTCTCACCTGATCTGTACTATGCCCTAGTGAGCACAAATTTGCTAGGGCTCATTGAGAAAAGCAGATATCCTACAGAGAGAGCATGAGAACATCTGTCCATGCTCACACTTGCTGGAACTCTATGTTCCCTTTTATGACTTATCTAACACAATGCTGCTCCTTTATACACGTTGTCAATCTTCTTTACATGGATGCCTGAACCTGTAGGAATTACAAGTGCCAGTTCCCAACAAGGAGATGGGGTAATAAAATGTCACTAACAGAACAGATACCTAGTACCTTAATCATAAAAAGGAATGGAATTGCTGTGCTACCAGTGACAGTTTTATCTGTTTTGTTTTACACGTAAGCAAATATATTCCAGTGTATTATGAGGGGTTGTGGTATCTTCTGTGTGACCAGACAACAGAAAGATTCTCCACGACTAAAGCTGGGTACACACAGGGGACCGTTGTAGCTGTTGACGCAGCGGAAGCTGTTGCCAAAGGTTCGGCCCCCGCCGGAAGCTCCCTTCTAGCTGTAGGTAGCTGTCGCTAGTTTGCACATACACACGCAGTACGCGTGGCGGACTAGCGACGGTTGCTGCGACAGCTGTTGCCGGCATTTAGCCAAGTCAATCGCCTGGCCACAGCTCTTAGTAGCGACAGTTCGTGGCGTGCGCCTCATACACACGGAGGACCTGTCGCCGCAACATGCACGTGCCACATGTTTGTGGCGACAGTTGTGCCCCGTGTGTATGAGCCATAAAGCCTAGAGATACCTCTTAAGTGTATAGGGACTGATGCTTGTAAGGGAGTGGGACTTAGTCCCTTGGGAGGTTGTACTGTTCTGATGCTATGCAGGGGAGGAGGGCTGACAGAGCAGCACACGACAGAGTGCAGAGAGAGGATGGGGTGAGTTGGGAGAACAATGCGCTTAGCCAGTGCGTATGTATTCCTACGCCAACAGTGAGATGGGCACAGAGTGAGCCAAATGATGGCACACCCTGCTACTTCTCAAATTCCCAGCGGCGTGAATACTATTCCCCCTCTGAGTCCTAGAAATGACAGCATAGTGCTATAGCGGCATCCAGTTCTGTCAAGTCAAAACCACCAGCTTCGATGCAGGGGGGAGGAGGGCTAACAGAGCAGCACATGACGGAGTGCACAGAGAGTTCGGGGTGAGTCGGGAGCCAGGGGCCGTTGGGACTGCTACTGCTGAGAGTCACTCATGTGTACAGTGAACTTAATTGTTTTGTCAATTGACAGAATGAACTTCTGCAGCAAACTGTGCATCAGGATGATCTTGGTTCAAGTGGTGATAATAATTCTTCAAATATCTAACCAGGGCTGGTTCCGCCCATGAGGCGGGGTGAAACAAATGCCTCAGGCGGCACTTCTGGCGGGCGGCACCCACCTGTCCGTGTGTGTGTGGGGGTCGCCGAGCTGGAGGGGGTAGCGGGCAGGAAGGGGGTATTGGGCAAAGTGCCGGGGAGGGAGGTTGGACCCCCCTCCCTCGCCTGGGTCCCCCGATCTGTGCTCCCCCTCCAGCTTTAAAAAGTTAAGTAGTGTGAGAAAACGCGGAAGAGCCGCCGCAAGTGTTCAGAGTGAGGCGGCTGATTCCGCGTTTAGCATGGCATCTGGAGTATTTAGGCACGCGTCCACTACCGGGGCGTAACGCGGATAAACCGCCGCATGCCCAGCGGCGGAATCCACGCCCGACTTGGCAGTCGGTATGCATAGGCCTATTACTGACACAGTGGCTGAGCGCGGGGAAACCGCCGCATGCTCGCTTGGCGGTGCGGCTGGCCCCGCGCTCGAACAGGCTGACGCATTGCAAAGCATGTCTGGTGTGGCTGGGACTGATAGTCCACACAGGTTCAGAAGGACGTGCGCGCGCGCTGAAAGGCAGAGCTTATATGACACTCAGAGGAGAGTCAGCTGACCAGGCCGGTTAGCTGACAAATCCATCTGTTCTCATTGGTCCAGCACTTAGGGGAGGCGCTGGGAAGCGCTGGTGTATATATACTGGGAGCTGGTCATTCCTCTGGTGTCTGGCGTTGCGATCACTACGTGGTAGCACTCAGACCTTGTCAGTATCTGTGTTTATTAGACCAGTTTCCAAGGTGTTGACGGCCAAGGATCTCACACCTTAGCTTAGGCATTGTCGATTATTTGTTATGACCTTCTGCTTTCCTGACCATTCTTCTGATCTCTGATTTTGTACCTTTGTCATTCTGATACTCTGTTGCCAAAACTCGGCTAGTCCCTGGATTCTGTATCTGCCTCCTGTCTCTGTACCTTATCTGTCCGTGTGTTAACAACCTGGCTTGTCTGACGAACTATCTCTCCTGTTAGGAGATAGTTCACAGATCTGTCAGTGACACTTCTCCATTGGTGTCACTCACGTTCTGTCCTTCCCATTCTCTGTCTGACTCCTCCCATTGGAGAGTCCAGACGACGAAAGGAACCAGTTGCCGAGCAGTATTCCTATCTGCTCTTGCACCTGTCCTTCAGGTGCGGTCCTCAAAGTATTACTGTTGCACCAAAACACTCTTATCTCTCAGGTGTCCAGAGGTTAGAGATATATCTGATTATCGGTGATACTGCAGATCATCAATAATTTGGTATATATCTGCATTCTCGGTGATACTGCAGATCACCGGTAATCAGATCCTCTCTGTGTTACACCGATCGTTACAAGTAGCAGCCGCTACTAGTAAGAGGCAACGGGCGGGGATCACTCACCTCTTCCGCGTTCCAGCGTGCACTCCACTGTTGTCACTTCCTGCAATGCCGTCCACTTACAATACAGTGGGCGGCGTTGCAGGAAGTGACGACAGTGGAGCGCACGCTGGAACACGGAAGAACGAAGAAGTGAGTGATCCCCGCCCGTTGCCTCTTTCTAGTAGCGGCTGCTACTTAACTTTTTAAAGCTGGAGGGGGAGCGCAGATCGGTGGGACTCAGGCGAGGGAGGGGGGGGTCCGACCCCCCTCCCCGCCGCTTTTTCCAATACCCCCTTCCTGTCCTGCCCGCTACCCCCACCAGCTCGGCGGCCCCCCACCTACGGCTTGAGGAGGGGGGCGGCAATTTTTTCTAAGTTTGCCTCAGGCGGCAAAAAGTCTTGGGCCAGCCCTGTATCTAACACATAAAATTTCCTTGCTTCCTCCACAATGCTCCTGTTAGGCATCCATATTTCCATCATACCTTTGACATCTAAACATTAACTGCATTGTGTGTTGCTGAATATTGTATATTAAATACTTTTCTCTTATATAGGGGACTCTCTGTCATACCACAATGGAATGAAGTTCTCCACCTACGACAGTGACCGCGATGAATACTTGCAGAATTGTGCCTCTATCTCAGCTGGAGGGTTCTGGTATCGAGCATGCCACCTGGCAAACTTGAATGGGCCATACCTACGTGGGGCCCACTTATCCTATGGCAGTGGAGTCATCTGGTCTCAGTGGCGAGGTCTCTATTATTCCTTGAAGAGCACTGAGATGAAGATACGACGTGTGTAATGACACTTACGTGACTTAAAGTGTCAATAACTTGTAGGGCCTATGACTTCATATATTTCTTAACTTGCTGTTCTCCAAAGATGGATGACCAGCTGCAAGTGAACTCATGTGATATATAACCTTTCCCCAAAACTTTAGCACATCCCATGACTTGATACTCTGCATATCAAGAAAGGTCTTGTGTTGGAACTTCACCTTCATCTTAGATTATACCAAATTGCCTCTCTTCAATTGTACTGTAAATTGCACAATGCAAAGAATGGGAAACCTTTGAGGATAGGTCCATCATAAAATGGTATTGCAGTTTGGTGTGAATTAACAACTGGTTTCTTGACTCCACTGGTGAGAGCTCTCCAACTAAGTTCTAAGTCTTTCAACACACCAGGTTGGAGAATCTTATGAGCTTAGAGCAACATCTTCATCAAATCCTTCATATATATTTTTTAAATACAATAGTAACCCCTACTGTAGCTCATTTAGTCATATTCATTGTTGATGGCAGTTGGCAGAGTAGAGATATACAGCTCTACAAAATGCTGAACCAAGAATTATCTTTCCAGATTGCCCTCTGTAAGTTCATCAATGCTTTTTTTTGTGTTTCCTGGAACTTACGAAGTAGTCTCACAGGTCACGGCCATGCTTTAGAGAGCGCATGGTAAAGTCCCCCATTCCAAGTGGTGGATGAAATTGTAATTAAAAAAAAATGTTGAGCATGGGGAATGGGGATGTTTCTTCACTGTCACTGTCATTAGTCCCCCTTTTGTCTCAAATCCTAGATGCTTGAGTTTTCAATGTCCTTGGTGAAAGGGACAACAGGTATTAAAAGCTGAGTGTTGACAAATCAGTAGAAGTCAGGTCCTCTCAACACATCAGCCACATGAGCTACCATGACTCTATGGTATGCCACCTAAACCACAGAATGGCAGGTATGAATGGAGTTGGCCATAAAAATAATAAACCTGGACCAACACAGTAACTATTAATTCAAGTGTGTTGACTTATCTTTTATCGAGGTTGATGATAATTCCCAAGATTGGGCTTTTACAATGTCATAGCTCTCCAACCCCTGTAATACACATCTGGTGAACATTGGTGGCACGATCAGCTGTAGTTGTACAAATCTGCTGCCAAGTGGTATAGAGGTCTTCTTTATAATTTAGGATGGAGGTGAAGTTCCATGTAAGTGATATCTATGTCTTGTAGTATAGAATGTTAGCGACCCTCCCTGCATGCTTTCCTCTCTCCTCCCATCATTGTTGTTAAATCGTCATTGCCACCATGTAAAGGTAATTGTCTCCCAAAAAGTTATTAAAAAAATACCAATACAAAAATAATTTGCACAGCATTACCCTCACATAAAAGAAAATAAACCCTGTTTATTCACAAGTCATTGGCAATGTGTTCTATGAGAAAGTCTCACCCACATGGTATAGGGTAACAGCTCTTTTCAAACTGATGTGAGGGCGTTGACTCAACAAGGTTGGACAATATTGGAGGACATACCTGGACTAGGTTTGTTTTTTTTAAGTGTCTGCTACTAGGTACCAAAAGTGTGCTACTCACACAAGAACATAGTGGAAGAAAAAACGCGAAATTGTACCCATCTTTGGTTATACACCAGAAACTTGCTCCAGTATGGCTGATGCCAAGTCTCCACAGGGACACCACACCTTGTAAGCCACTTCAAGAAAAATCAAAGAACAGAAGGCACACAAAAGGTCCACTCCTTAGCAATATTGCTGTATTGGAATTTGTCAATATACTGTACACATCTAGTTTTGGGCAGAGCCCAAAACTAGTTATTTACTTTGACAAACTCCAGTAAAGTAAAATTGCTAAATACCTTTTGTGTGCATTTTTTTTAATTTTTTTTTTTTCACATAGTGAGAGATGGTAAAATGTTAACAACCTAGCTGCTGGGTGACTGCCAATACTTGCCACACCACAGTGATAACTTTATAAAAAAAATTTAGGCTGTACTGGATTCTTCAAAGGTAAGTTCTTGTAGCAGATGAAGTTTCTACAACAGCACAAACTTGAATTTACTAACCAAAACACTATGCAATCCTCATTCTAATTGGATTTGGCCTAGGTAAGAGATGATTAACTTTTGTCTCCTAAAAAAAAGAAAATTGAGTTCAGCTTTGCTAGATCACTTTTGTTCCTTAATGTTCTCTGAAGTAAATGGCACCGCTGTTACCCCATACATGCATAGAGGTGTAAGAAAAGCCTTCTTCCAGGGGCGTTCAGTTGCAAGCAATGGAACAAATCTGCAACTCTCCATTGGTTCCAATAAATCTTCCACAAAACATGGCAGACAAAATGGCTGACCTGTTTCAGACAGCGAATATCTGGATAAATTAAATTCTATTGCAGTGAGCGTCAATCAATGAGGAATAAAATAATATAGCGCCCTAACATACAGTGTTACCCAAGTGTAATTTCAACCAGATTTGCCGCCTACCTGGACTCATCCTAGACCACAAACATGTCTTGATAAGTCTGTAGGATTTTTGGTGGTGTGGTGACACTTGGGTAACACTGGATGTCAGGGCACTATATATTTCTATTTCTCGTAGATAGGCCCTCACTGCAATAGAATTTCATTTATCCAAATATTCATCTTTTTCACAGCCACTTCAAGTTTTCATTCTGTCTGCTGTGGAACCTTAGCTTTTACACATTTATTATTTTTTCGATGGCATGATCTATCTCTGGAGCTTTGATGGTGGTAAGATTTTGCTCTCATTTGTCAACCTCTACATGGGTTGGTGGGAAGAGGTCTGCATCTTTGAAGATCAGAACCCTTTTCAAGACCAGATTGCCTGGTATGGTTGCTATATAGACAACCTTTTCCTAGTCTGGTGGGGGATTCTTTAACTTCTTTTCTGTAGTACCTGAATGAAAACTTGTGTAATGTGTTGTTTTCAATGTTTCCCCACACCACCGAGATTAGCTTCCTGGACCTGACATTGGGTGTAGAGACACTGGTTCTGCATCTATCCAGACCTATAGAAAACCTTGTGCAGATAATTCTTTACCTTCAGCTAATAGCTGTCATCCTAAACATATGACAAGGGCTGTACCAGTGGGGGAGTATATGCGTGCTTGCCGCAATTGCTCCACGGAGGAATCCCAGCAATGTGAATTTGCTATTTTTGATCAGAGGTTGTCGGGGATATGTTATCCCAAGTGTATTCTTGATAGGGCATGACGTTTAGCTTTCTCTAGAGACAGGGCCAGCATATTTCACAGCGGAACGTGTCAGCGAGAAACCTTCGATGCACAGGTATTTGTCACAAATTACAGTAGGGAGTTTGAGAAAAATATCAAAATTGTAGAGAATTCACTCCCTACTGTTCTTTGATGACAAACTGGATCAAGCTTTGGAGTGTTGTGGCAAATACACCTCTAGACAGGGGCCTTCCCTCCACTTCATGATGTCTCCTAGTCTTTTCTCATCCTCGGAGTCGAGATGCTGACTTGGCTCACCACTGTTGGACATAGTGTGGGGCCTCAATGTGCCGCTATTGTGCTGTACAAGACATGGGGAGAACAGTGGTTTTGTTTAGTTTTAATAAAACCTTTCCTATACAACGGTATGTAAATTGTAATTCTTGCTACATTGTTAATGCTATTTCTGGCTTGTAATGCTGTGTGCAGCATGAACACTACAGAAGATTGCCTAATTTAACAACAATATGTCAAATGTGTCAAAACATTTTTTCTATACACATGGAGCAGAAATGCAATCATTTTCAAGGGGTTGAAAGAATTGGATGTCTAATCCGTGGAGGTGATATTTATCATATCATAAACTGCTTGTGTGTGAGGCGGCATGGATCTTCTGCCTGGGTGTCGTATGTTTGATGGACTAAACGTGTGCTGGGATATGAACCTGATATATTATTGACCTTAATGTGTTACTTGTTTCCTTCTTATTCAGCAACTATATCTACAGTATTATAGGTGCTATGGTCAAAAGTTTAGATTACATTTTGGTTTATACATGGATTCAATTATTTTGTTTTTTAATATAATTTAAGAGTATAACTAGACACTGAACTAATTTAATTTCAATAAAAACTGGAAAAATTGGGGTAGTCTACTAACTGAAACAGATGCCATGACTTGTCACACTGTAGGAAGTATGTGGTGACATGGATGATATGACGTAATGTGTACAAAAACAGATATTGCCGATTTTTGCCGGTCTTGCGTCACATGTCAGCGGGTCGGCAAAGCGGGTGACACAGACAAAGCCCCACTGAGGCCCTTGCCCATCATAGAGGAGCCCTTCCAAAGGGTTGCTGTTGACATCATTGGGCCTCTAGCAATACCCAGCAGCACAGGGAAATGTTTCATTCTCACGGTGGTAGATTATGCCACTCGCTACCCTGAAGCTGTAGCCCTGAGCTCCATACGGGCAGACAAGGTTGCGGACGCATTGGTGCGCATTTTCTCACGGGTCGGTTTTCCCCCGCGAAATGCTCACCGATCACGGCCCGCAATTCATGTCGCGCCTAATGGAATGCCTCTGTAAGCAAATGCAGGTAGAACACATCATGGCCAGCCCTTTCCACCCCCAGACAAATGGGTTATGAGAGCGGTTCAATGGTATTCTGAAACAGATGCTAAAGGTGTTTATTGAATCGCAAGGAAGATACTGGGAGCGCTACCTGCCCCACTTAC
Organism: Hyperolius riggenbachi; assembly: GCF_040937935.1. Taxonomy (NCBI): domain Eukaryota; kingdom Metazoa; phylum Chordata; class Amphibia; order Anura; family Hyperoliidae; genus Hyperolius; species Hyperolius riggenbachi. The sequence continues at coordinate 46,107,031 of NC_090652.1, read as the reverse complement.
TGTTTGCTTATCGTGAGGTGCCCCAGGCATCCACCGGGGTTCTCGCCCTTTGAGCTCTTATATGGGAGAAGGGTACGCGGACCCCTCAATCTCATTCGAGAGGCCTGGGAGGGGCAGGATATGGGTCTATATGGAATACATTCTAAAGTTCCGGGGAAAGGTAGACACCCTGGTGGAGTTGGTGCGAGAGAATCTTACTCAAGCCCAGGCCACCCAGAAGCAGTGGTATGACCACGGGGCTAGGGAGAGAGTTTATGAGGTAGGTCGCAAGGTGTGGGTCCTAAACCCGATGCGACAGAATAAGCTGCAGGCCGCTTGGGATGGGCCCTATACCATACATAGGAAGATTAATGATGTGACCTATGTGGTCGCGCTGGATGACCGAGGTAAGCAGCTGAAAACGTACCATGTCAATATGTTAAAGGAACATCATGATAGAACCGCTTGCGCTCTCCCTGTCTGCAGTTTGCTACCAGACGGTGAAGCAGAGGCCCTGGTTGACATCCTGGCCTCCACCCAGGAAACTGACTCTGTTACCGAGGTGCAGATCAATCCGGAGTTGACAGCAGAGCAGCAGGCTGGGCTATCTGATGTGCTGACCCTTTACCGTGGTACCTTTACAGCCCGCCCTGGTCTGACCAGCCTGGCTGTACACCATGTTGACACCGGAAATAACAAGCCGGTTAGACAGTCAGCATATAGAGTCTCCCCTGAGGTTCAGGCCAACATCAGCAAGGAGATTGAGGAAATGCTGTCACTAGGGGTGATCCAACGATCGCACAGCGCATGGGCATCATCTGTAGTGCTAGTACCCAAACGGGACCAGACCACTCGGTTCTGTGTAGATTATCGAAAACTAAATTCAATAACTGCTTCAGATGCTTACCCAGTGCCGAGGTTCCATGAATTGTTAGATAAGCTAGCGGGCGTGCAATATCTAACAATCGTGGATTTGAGTCGGGGATACTGGCAGGTCCCTTTGACAGCTGTGGCACGGGAGAGGTCTGCCTTTATCACCCCCTCAGGTCTGTTTGAGTTCAATGTGATGCCTTTTGGAATGAAAAACGCCCAAGCCACCTTCCAAAGGGTTGTAAATGGTCTCCTGGAAGGATTGGAACACTGCGCTGTCGCCTACCTAGATGACATTGCCGTGTTCAGCGCCAACTGGAAAGACCACTTAGCGCAGCTGTCACAGGTTCTGGGACGCATCACTGCAGCAGGACTAACAGTCAAGCCTAGCAAGTGTCAGATAGGTATGAAACAGGTACAGCACCTGGGACATGTGGTGGGGGGGAGAGCTTCATCCAGGTACAGGGAAGGTAGATGCCATTGTGTCCTGGCCCACCCCCCAAATGAAGAAACAGATTCAGTTCTTCTTAGGAACTGCTGGGTACTATAGAAAGTTTGTCCCCAACTACAGTGCCCTCGCCAAGCCATTGACAGACCTCACAAAAAAGAAGCTGCCCAAGCAGATTCTCTGGACGCCAGAATGTGAACAGCCATTCACAGCTCTGAAGAGGGCCCTAGCCAGCCCTCCCGTGTTGCAAGCGCCCGACTTCAGCCAACGGTTTGTAGTCCAGATGGACGCCTCAGCCTTTGGCCTAGGTGCTGTGTTAAGCCAGGTAAACCAAACTGGGGAAGAACATCTGATTCTGTATTTAAGTCGGAAACTGCTACCCCGGGAGGTAGCTTATGCCACCCTAGAGAAGGAGTGCTTGGCAATTGTATGGGCCCTACAAAAGCTGCAGCACTATCTCTACGGTCGCGTATTCTCGGTTGTCACCGACCACAACCCTCTTAGTTGGTTACATCAGGTTTCTGGTGACAATGGCAAATTGCTAAAATGGAGCTTAGTTCTCCAACAATATAGCTTCACTATTCAGCATAGGAAGGGGAGCAATCATGGGAATGCGGATGGGCTGTCCCGTCAAGCAGAACCCACGTTGTAGACGCTGGCAGGATGAACTGGGTAGATCATCTGCCTGTGCCAAGTTGAAGAAGGAGGTGTCATGATAGCAGCTAGTTATGATGTTAAGGATAATACAGGAACATATTCTTTCATTTTTCTGCCTGTGTCACATGAATGTCTGCTAGAAGGGAGCTGTTGCCTTGAGTTGCTAGCTTGGGGCAAGGAAAAGGCTCATTAGGCCTCTAGCCCGTCACCTTTAATCTGCTGTCTCAGGTGTGATTGTCTGTGAAACTACATTTGCGTTGTGTTCCAGGGGTAGCAGGGAACTGCTAATTAGCAGCCACTTGAGGAAGAATAGGCTGGTCTTCATGGCTTTTGAGCTCTGGAGACAGCCCATTGTCCCAATATACAAAGCAAGACTACCAGAGTCTGGGGACAGTGGAAGCTAACACAGGAATGTTTGAAATTTACATATGACAGCCTACTGGAAGTGGGTGAAGGGTTGAAGTCCTTTTGATACAATGTTTACCTGTGGAGATTAGAGCTATGGAAGTGTTTTGAAATCTCTGAAAGATCAAACACTAACACAGGAAATCTTTGAAGTTTGCATATCCCAGAAAGGATATGATCAGATGTCAAAATCTGGGAAATTGCGTTAGTTTGGGGACGGAACATTAAATGCCCCAGGCCATCCAGCGGACTATATAACCCCAGCCTGGGACAGTCACAGATCATGTTCTCTTGGAGGTAGCGCATAGCTAGGGATGATCCCGAGCGAATCAGAAACGGCGTTCTCCCGCCAACCACGTGCTAACCTACGGTGGTAACTGTAACGATTTGCGTCAGCAAGAGGCAGATTTCTGATTATTAGGTGATCTGCAGTATCACCAATAATGTAGATATATACCTGATAATAAGGTGATCTGCAGAATCACCTATAATGCTGGTATATCAGAAGCTGCCGTGACAACAAATACAAAAGGTGTAACAAGTGTAACGTGCTTGGTGTAACAGTAATACTGATAAGTTTGGCAGAACCTCACCAGAGGAGCTGGTGGGTGCTATCAGTAAAGAACCTCACCAGTGACAAGGGCTCACTGGTGAGTAGAGTGGTCAGACAGATAGGATTGGCAACAGACAGGAAGGTACAGTACAAAATCGGCAGGCAAAAGGATAGAGAATATCAGGCAGGGTTAGCAACAATATCAGATGGGCTAAAGTACTAAATCGTAAGGCGAGAGAAATGTCAGAAGAGAGCCAGAGTCATACACAGAATATCAAGCAATATACAGGATCTTCTCAAAAAATTAGCATATTGTGATAAAGTTCATTAAATTCTGTAATGTACTGATAAACATTAGACTTTCATATATTTTAGATTCATTACACACAACTGAAGTAGTTCAAGCCTTTTATTGTTTTAATATTGATGATTTTGGCATACAGCTCATGAAAACTCAAAATTCCTATCTCAAAAAATTAGCATATTTCATCCAACCAATAAAAGAAATGTGTTTTTAAAACAAAAAAAAGTAAACCTTCAAATAATTATGTTCAGTTATGTACTTAACCATTTACTGACATCCTAACGTATTAAAACGTCATGCTTACCGCTATTAACGGCAATACGTTAATACGTCGCGCGTTCCCGCTGCTGCTACCGCCGTGTGAACGCCGCTACCCGCCGCTGTTTCCGTCGGGATCCCGTGCTGGGTGATTGGGGAAGAAGACCGAACTACCCAATCGCAGTGCCTGGAGTGAATGGACGTGACCGCGAACAGCGGCTACGTCCATTCACAAAAACAGGAAATGTAACAATTAAATACAGTGTAAAAAAAAAAAGTGAACACTTCCTATAACGAGTGTACACTAGCACCATATTGTGGACAAAAAGCATATTACACATACAAAATACATACATTTTCAAGTACATACACATCATTAATAAAATTACACTTCCAACCCCCCCCCCCCCCCCCCCCCCCCAAAAAAAAAAAAAACACTTGTAAAAAAAAAACTCAGGGACTCAGCTTTTTTAATCTATTAGGTGAATTACTCAAAGAAGGGAAACCCGGAATTGATTGGGAGCAATAAGTTAATTAATGATGATATTAATTATCCCAAAAAACTTTTTTCATGCATCCTGCCAACAATAATTATGAAAAGCAACAGGAAAAGAGGATTGGCTCTTGGGTGCATGAAATTTGATATACAACTTTATTAATACAAAAATCCTAAAACTAGACATATACACACACAATCTAAGTATATAAACATTAAAATACAGTTCCGCCACAAAACGCCGCTAAGGGCTCAGAAACCTCCATCATAACTATGGGGCTGCAGTCCCCAAAAAAGCTAATTGGTAAAATGTTTTAGCTGGTGTGAAAAGCATGCATAGGACCTTGATGAATGTAGTTCTCCATTTGTGGAAATACTGGAGAGTTCACAAGAAAAATAAAGCAACTAAGCCCCCCACTCGCAGGGGCTGAAAATGCAGCAGATGAACCATGCACTGAGAAATGCTGTTACTGTCCACAAAAATGCGTCCCCCACTCGCAGGGATGGAAAAGGAAGTGGTTAGTAAAACAGGCAGGCTGTCAAAATGCTGTTGGTTAGTGGTATAATTCCGAACAGTGATGATATAGAGCCGGTAACAACAGGTAACAACAGTAGCATCTGCAGCAGGGTTAATGAAGCCATGCAAAAGCAAGCAGTGTGTTGAAATGGTGTCAGCAGATATCCAGTGCTATGAATCCACTAGAATGTGATGGACATATGTCCCAAGCTTGGGTGCAGTAATGGGGCTGATCCCAGCATAGTATCAAAGTTCCAATGATATTGAAGGTCCGGGTATATGATGCATGTATAGTAATATAGTTACCAATCCAGCTGCCGTAATGATGTCCAGCAAAAAATATTTTTGTTGATGATGGAGAGGAGTCCCAGGCGGCAGGGTGGCAGAGTTACCTCGCTGTAAAGTAGCCTGACATGTTTCGCCGTTACCTAACGGCCTTCTCAAAGGCAGACAGCGGAGAGCGTATTACTAGGACGCCATGGCGGCGTTCTTATACTAGCCGCGTTCATCCTCGGCCCCGGCCCCGCCCCCCGCGTGCTCTCACATGGACGCTCCGCATCGCAGCGCGGAGACGTCTGGAAATGCGCCGCTGGAGCGCAAACATGCGCTCCATCCCGGCGAGCCGGAAGAGAACATCCTAAAGCGGACGTCCACTGTGACGCATCCAGGAGGAGGGCAAGGGGCGGAGGGCGGAGAGGGGCGGGGGAGGACCGGCAAGAGACAAACAATCAAAACAATAATATCAGCAACATGTAACCCAACCCATCGTGGTCAACGCTGCGGAGCAGAGTAAACCACAGGTAATTACACAATGGCTGCTATGGCCATATACAAAAACATACATTACATAGTATAACATACAGAAGATATGGACAGCCGTGCTAATTTAGTAAATAGCACATGGGCAAGCAAAAATGCCCTGTCCATAATGTTGAATGGGCAGTATAAGCGTGACCGTGGGGACGAAACCAGAGAGGAGGGCAATTTCCCCCCAGACAGGTGAGGCAGAGAACGCTTTTTTAATCTATATTTTATGAGGGGAAATTAATTTTAATTTATTACATAGGGGCTTGTAATTATGGCCAGAACAAAAAAAAACAGAACAGAAAAATAACACTTATATTTCAAAATAATATACTGTGATAGGGACATAATTTAAACGGTTTAATAATCGGGACAACTGGGCAAATAAAACGTGTTTGTTTTATCCACAGGAGAATGTTTAATTTTAAAACTATAATGGCTTAAAACTGAGAAATAATGATTTTTTTTCTGTTTTTCTCATAAAAACGCATTTGGAATAAAACAATTCTTAGCAAAATGTACTATCCACAGAAAGCCTAATTGGTGGCGGAAAAAACGAGGTATAGATCATTTTCTTGTGATAAGTAGTAATAAAGTTATTAGGGAATAAAAGGGAGGAGCACTGACAACTGAAAATTCCTCTGGTCCGTTAGAATAAAAACCCTTGGGGGTGAACTGGTTAATACTTGGTCGGGAATCCTTTTGCAGAAATGACTGCTTCAATGCGGCGTGGCATGGAGGCAATCAGCCTGTGGTACTGCTCAGGTGTTATGGAGGCCCAGGATGCTTCGATAGCGGCCTTAAGCTCATCCAGAGTGTTGGGTCTTGCGTCTCTCAACTTTCTCTTCACAATATCCCACAGATTTTCTATGGTGTTCAGGTCAGGAGAGTTGGCAGGCCAATTGAGCACAGTAATACCATGGTCAGTAAACCATTTACCAGTGGTTTTGGCACTGTGAGCTGGTGCCAGGTCATGCTGAAAAATAAAATCTTCATCTCCATAAAGCTTTTCGGCAGATGGAAGCATGAACCCACTTTTGAACCAGAAACAGCGGCAGAGGTGCCTGACCTGGGCTACGGAGAAGCAGCAGTGGACTGTTGCTCAGTGGTCCAAAGTACTTTTTTCGGATGAAAGCAACTTTTACATGTCATTCGGAAATCAAGGTGCCAGAGTCTGGAGGAAGATTGGGGAGAGGGAAATGCCAAAATGCCTGAAGTCCAGTGTCAAGTTCCCACAGTCAGTGATGGTCTGGGGTGCCATGTCAGCTGCTGATGTTGGTCCACTGTGTTTTATCAAGGGCAGGGTCAATGCAGCTAGCTATCAGGAGATTTTGGAGCACTTCATGCTTCCATCTGCTGCAAAGCTTTATGGAGATGAAGATTTCATTTTTCAGCACGACCTGGCACCTGCTCACAGTGCCAAAACCACTGGTAAATGGTTTACTGACCATGGTATTACTGTGCTCAATTGGCCTGCCAACTCTCCTGACCTGAACCCCATAGAGAATCTGTGGGATATTGTGAAGAGAAAGTTGAGAGACGCAAGACCCAACACTCTGGATGAGCTTAAGGCCGCTATCGAAGCATCCTGGGCCTCCATAACACCTGAGCAGTGCCACACGCTGATTGCCTCCTTGCCATGCCGCATTGAAGCAGTCATTTCTGCAAAAGGATTCCCGACCAAGTATTGAGTGCATAACTGAACATAATTATTTGAAGGTTGACTTTTTTAGTTTTAAAAACACTTTTCTTTTATTGGTCGGATGAAATATGCTAATTTTTTTAGATAGGAATTTTGAGTTTTCTGCTTAAGAAGCGGAGGAGAGGAGACCGCTCGGTCACGCCTCCGCTCATCAGCCAATCGGAGACGCCGAGAGTCTCTGATGACGTCAGCCGACCAGCCGGTCAGCTGACGGCCTCCTTCCCGCATAAAGGTCTTGTCTGTGAACGCGCGCGCGCGACAAAGCTACTCTGTGAGCCACTGACAGTCCCCTCTTCGGCGTGCTAGACGCCGGAGGGACGGGAGACATGCCTGACAGGGAAACCGAAGCAGCTGCGGAGCAATCCTGACTGCCCGCAGCTGCTTCTCCAGGGATTGTTACAGTAACGTTGTTTTATGTCCCTTTTATTTTTGCAAACTTGTCTTGTTGTGTATCCTTGTAACTTTTATTTTGTAACTTTTACTTTGTTTTTGTAAATCTTTTGTATATATTATTTTCTGCATTGTTCCACTTTTTTCCTGGAATATTAAGTCGTTATTTAATAAGTTTGACTTCTGCTGTACTAAACTAACACTCATAGCCTAGAAGAGACTACTGTGTAACTTGCATTACAAGTCAGTGCCTGATTGTGCCGTGCTACTGTACAATTGTACTGTGTGTGTGTGTGCGTGACGTTCCCGTATTTGGCCTAAAACGCAAAGCTGACCCGAACACGAAAACGCGGATTGCATGCTGAGCACTCGACAGCAGAGTGGACGTGTCTAGCAACAGCTAGTGGTGGCAGTGAGAAGTGTTTAAGGGGTGACAGCATTAGTGTAGCTTGAATAAGGCTGCTACCGCTTTCCAACCCGCAGTCGGGAACCATATCTGCAGGCGTGCCGCAGGGCCGGTTCCTGACAGTTAATATGCAAATATATTTGATAGCGGTAGTTCACTGTCGTTGGCAAAAATAGATAGATGGGGGAGGGTTCTGTCAAAGGCTTGCAATCTAAACTGTGGCACCTATATATATAATATATAGGTGCTAACCTATATATATAATATATAGGTGCTAAGGTGCCTCAGCGGTCTATGTAACTAAAGAGGGTTGTTATTAAAGCAGATCTGAACTCTTGCACAGCACATGACAAAAGTCTTTATTTAACATATAGCTGCTGAAGAATTTCACTTCTCTGTGTTCTGTGTTTGTTTAGGCAGATTAACATGTCGTATTAGTTCTTATCAGAAACTGTGAATAGACTGCAGGAGAGCTCTGCCTAGGCATCACTAAAGGGGGCTTTGACACTAAAGAAAGCATGTCACTAAAGCAATACTGTGTCACTAAAATAGATCTGTCATCAAGGAGACTGTGCCACCAAAGGGTGCTGGGTCTCTAAAGGGGTCTTTCACTAAAGAGGCTCACAAAGCAGGCTGTTACATCGGGGGATCTGTCACTAAAATGGGCTGTTTCCACTACATGTGGATGCAGAAAAACCAATGAATGCTCCACTAAACGCGATTTTTCTGATGCAGATTTTCCCATAGGCATTCATTGGAGCCAGTTTTCTGCATCCAGAATCCCTGTGTAGTGGAAACAGGCCCTAAGGGTTACGTTACTAAGTGGACTATGTCGCCAATTAGAGACACCCTCTAATAATAAGTTGGTCCAATTTTAGGTCTAATCAGCTGTAATCCCCCCCGCATTTGCCTTTGTACTTACAGAAGATAGGCCAGCACCATCCAAAATAAATTATAGCTCTTTTTATTGAAATATCAGCAAGAAAGCCTGTCACAAAAGTGCAACGTTTCGAAGAAAGTTTCTTTATCAAGCGTGTGACAAGCTCAGAAAAGTACTCACAATACACAGTTTATATAATCCCACCCATACCCATACCACTCTCACATTGAAAACCACCAACCAATCACAGGCCCTCTATACTACAGCGGCCCTGATGGGAAACTATAGTAGTGGGAATGGACCAATGGATGGAAAACAGCTCACCTGCAATGGTCTCCCCGCACCACGCAGCAACAAAGGCCACACAGACGCAAGCGCTGCCACCACAGGAGGACGCGGCCACCGCATCGGAGAGCGGCTGACATCAGAGCCACGTGACCTACCCGGAACTGATAGGCCACTCGGCAAGGCAACGCGTAGAGCGCAAAGGTTATATGCTACGCGGATGGTAGTGTGTGCATTGCGTACCTCTACGCGTACACGTCACCCTGCAGGAATCTGTGTAGCCGCATCTCCATGGCAATGCCAGCCCCCGTGCAAGCCGGCAACATGGTAACGGGGAAGCCAGCAAGCCAGCAAGGGCTGGAAAAGAAATAGAACACTATATCAATATATACACATAAATCAGAGAGAGGTGTAAAACATAACATAAGGGGACATCATAATACCTAAGGTATAAAAGGAGACCTGTCAGAATGGCAACACAATGTCAGACATAGTCACATGTCACAGGAGCGGCTGCAGATTGTATTCTCTGTTAAGTCCTCACGGATGCAGACAATCAAGTGTCCTGATCCAAAAGGCTTCCCTATACAGGAGTCTTATTAATCTACTTCCCCCTCTATTATTAGGTAGGATTGCTTCAATGATCTGGTACCGCAGCTGATTGACACTGTGACCACGATCGACAAAGTGTGCCGGAACTGCCTGGTTAATCAATTTGTTTCGAATAGCAGATTTGTGGGCTGATATTCTAACTTTGACCTTGGATGTTGTTTGGCCCACGTAAACAAGCCCACAAGGGCATTTTAATAGATAGACAACATACTGTGTATCACAGTTAAAGCATCCCCTAATGTAAAACCTTTTACCTGAATGAGGGTGAACAAAGTATAGAGACATGATGACTGAGTGACAGTGCGTGCAGTTGAGACAAGGGAATGTTCCTCTGCGAGATAAGGATTCTGGAGGTCTAACAAGTGTCCTCATTTCTGTGTGAACCAACCTATCACGCAGAGTGGGCGCACATTTATAAGAGAGCAGAGGAGGCTGTTGAAATTCATTGATAGAGGGGATGGAGTGTGACAAACCCGGCCAGTGTTTTTTCAAAATGCTACCAATAGAATTACTCCACATATTGAAACGAGAAACAAAAGGCAACCGATTGCCTACACTCCTCCTCCTCTTATGACCAGCCAAAGATTCGGTCGCCTCACAGTGCACTGTCTGCACTAAGAGGATACTCACGGGCCAAAAATTTACTGGATATTTCATTAAATCTAGATTCACGTATCTTGCCACCCACTATACGGCCGATTCGCATAAACTGGCTTTTTGGAATAGAACGTTTCGTATTGGCAGGGTGGAAGCTATCATAAGATAAGATAGCATTCCGATCTGTCGGCTTAATATAAAGATTAGTGTGTAGACTCCCCGAATCCAAGTATACCATTGTGTCTAAAAAATTGATCACTATGAACTGTGAGGCGGATAGCCTCGCACTGATGATGTAAATAGGTAACAAATTCATCAAGGGTCGAATGTGGCCCCGCCCACACGCAAAATACATTGTCTATATACCTAAGCCAAATTTTGGCATATTTTTGAAAAATATAATTGGTATATACAAAACTTTCCTCATAGACGTTCATATATATATATATTTGCGTAGGACGGGGTCATGTTCGACACCATCGCCGTACCTCGCACCTGTAAATAAAACTGATCATTAAAGACAAAATAATTGCAAGTAAGTACTATCCGTAAAAGTTCAATCCCAAAGTCAACCTGTACATCGTAAAAATCAGAAGCCACAAATAATGTGTGTCATACCGCCTCTACACTTCCATCATGTGGGATGGAGGTGTAGAGGCTCTCAACATCCATGGTGACTAGTGAACAATTGTCAGGAAGATCCCCAAGAGTACCTATCGAATCAAGAAACATGGCCATGTCCCTCAAGTATGATTTTTGGGCTAAAACATAAGGCCTTAATAGATAATCCAGGTATTTCGCCAAAGGTGAAAGCTCACCTTTGGCGAAATACCTGGATTACCTGGATTATCTATTATTATCTGTATGTTACAAATTGCAATTTCCAAAACTGACATTACTTTTTATGGGATTTGTTCTTTATGGGATAGTAGCAAAAAAGTTTCTGTACCGTGTTAGACAAACAAATTATATGGGTAGAAAAAACAACGTTTTGTAAAAAATAATACCTTTTAATGGCTATCTGATAGAGTTAAATGATGCAAGCTTTCTGGGATCTAGTTCCCTTCTTCAGGCATAATTCTGGATGTTAGCTGAAGTAAAACACCGATGCAGGTAAATAGTAAACACGAAGATGGCAGTTGTGCTGGTTACTGTTTATCCGGTAGGTGTCCGGTGATCAGCGGGCTGGAGCCAGTGAGTTAGTGCAAACATACATGAAATCCAGCAGGTTTCTGAAGATCGTGAAGCCAAATCAATCATGTTGCATAAGGAGTCATGAATCATGTTCCACAATGTAAACCTTCTGTTAAAGTGGACCCAAATTAAAAATACAAGATTTCAGAAATAAAATCTATTTTCTAAATTATAATAATAAATAGCAGCCTTTTTTCAGCTGCATGATGACAAATATAAAATATTTTACATTTATTGGAGGAACCCCTCCCTTCCTTTTAAATTGCTGGGATTTTTCCGGCAAACTGGTGGAGTAGATGGTGTCCGGCAATGGAGGAATTGCTAATGGCTGCCCCCAGTATAACCCTAGCTATGAAAAGAGAAGGGTGAAAAGGATGCACTGAAATGCTCATAGGCTTGAAGGAGTGTTTATTTATCTTTGAATGTGTCAGAGTGGTGCAACTAAATATTTTTAATTAAAAAAATGTTTGGTTTGGGTCCGCTTTAATGTCTTGAACATTTTCATAAACTTGTACTCAGAATTTTTTCTTGATTGTTCATTTTTGAAGTTACCCTTAAAGAGAACCTGAACTGAAAATAAAAAGTCAAAATAACCATACACAGGTCATACTTACCTCCTGTGTAGTCTACTACTTAATTTCTTTCTCCTTTCCTGCATCCCATTTGTCCACTGTGATCAATGGAATTTTCTGTCCTCGATTTTAAAAATGGCCATTACCCCCTAACAGCTTCCTGGCCAGCACACCGTTAAACTGTAATATAGCCCCCTTGAGCCATAGGGAAACATGGACATGACCTTCCACATTCAGTTGTTAACTGACAGCTGCTGATATATAACTGACAGCAACTGGTATATTTCAGTTCTGACAAAATCTTGTCAGAACTGGAAGGGTTCACTGTAAGAAGAAAATGGTGAGCTTCTGAGAGGAACTGACAGCGAGGTTAGTGTGTACTATTCATTTGCAGCTACGTCATGTGTTTATTTTAAATATTTTTACTCGCTTCAGGTTCCCTTTAAGAACGAGTACTTTTAGATCTTGCATGCTGTGTCCTGGTTCACAGAAGTGTTGGCCCACTGGTTGTCCATTTTACCCTCATTGATTTTAAAGCGGTGATGGTGATGGTTCATTCTTGTGCACAGTTTTTGTCCTGTTTCTCCTATATAGATTCCTCCTGAGGGCAGTGCCGGAGCTACCATAGAAAAAAATGGGCAATTGCCCCAGGGCCGCAAAACCTGTAGGGGCCCCCAAGGTGTCCCTCCCCATCTTAACTGTTGCTCCCCAGGGACTCTGCAGAGTCTGTTAAGTTGGGAGGTGATTAGGGGAGGGTCAGTAGCCAGCTCAGGGGCCCAGGAGGGAAATTTGGCTGTTTTGCGGAGCCCCCAGGCTAATTTTGCCCTAGGGCCCAATTGTTACTTGAACCAGCCCTGCCTGAGAGGCTATTCATGCAGCATATCATGTATACAACATTGGATGACTCACAGGAAAATTGGTCTTGTATTTGATGATATTTCTGTGAGTTTGGCATTTGTATTTGGCTTGTGCCCAAAATATAAGGGCAGGTCTCACATCTTGTGTTATTGTGCCAGGAGTTTCTGGTGTAGATGATGTACTTCTTATAATCATCTGTCTCAAATTGGGAGGTTGTCTGAAAGCAAGCAGTGGCAAATCAGGAAAAACTTCCTTTAGGCGTTTGTCTTTGTGGAGTATCGGTTGTGGGGCTTACAATATCTTCCTCAGTGTGTTTAATTTTGGGTTGTAGCAGGTTACCACAATTGGAATTCTGTTGTTTTCAGTCTTTTTTTCTTTATGGGATTTGTTCTTTATGGGATGTGTTCTTTGTGCAGTACAAACAACAGCGGTTCTGCCTCTTCCTGAATTATTAGTTATAAATAGGAGCAGCTGTTCCCTATTCTCCATGCCTGAGGTGAGTGGCTGTCAGATACGCGCATTCTCTCACCCTCACATCCTCCGCAAAGATCATAGTGTAGCTGTGGACAATAAAACAAGGTAAGTAGTTTAAACATAATTTTTTTTACTTTTAAACAATCAGTTGCCTGGCAGTCCTGCTGATCTTTCAGGCATCAATATCTGAATCACACGCATAAAACAAGCATGCGGCTAATCTTGTCAGACTTCAGACACAAACATTTGATGGTGAAATGTAATTTTGTCTTCCTAACACAGAAGGTGTTTGTGATGATTCAGCTTTAACCACTTCAAGCCATGTTCAGTGCTGCTCCCATTCATTTGGCAATAACGTTGTTACTACTTATCACACCTAAATGTTCTATATATTGTGTTCTATATATTGTTTATTTTTTTTTCTCTCAAGACAAATTAGGCTTTTTGTGGGTGTTATATATATATATACAGGGTTAGGCAGGGAGGTATGGATGATTTGAAATAACACTTACACACTAATTTTTCCACAAAATTTACATTTTATTTTTTCAATGTGTAGCTAGGATGTTGCCATTAGACAAATTAAAGAAAATCAAAAGAAAAAAAAGAATGAAAACATTGATTAAGTATGAAAAATAACATCTGTGAAATGGCGTCCGTTTTTGTCCATACTCTCCTGTAGACGTGTTGAAAACTTGTCCATACTCCTCTGAAACATTTCACGTGGAACCACTCGAATTTCTCGTGTTATTGTTTCCCTCATGGCTTTAAGTGTACGTGGTTTGTCTATGTATACTCATGCTGTGAGGTAGCCCCTTAAAAAATAGTCACAAGGTGACAGGTCTGGTGACCGAGGAGGCCACTCCATATTTCCCCGCAACAAAATGAGGTGTCCAGGAAAGGTCTGCCTTAAAAAATCCATAGCTGCTCTCGATGTATGACATGTCGCTCCATCTTGTTGAAACCATACAGTATTGACGTTGATACGTCGTCTTCTCAAATGTGGCAGAAAAAAACTTGCTCAGCATCGCTAGGTAACAATCTGTGTTGACAGTGACGGGGTGACCGCTTTCACGAAAAAAGTAAGGACCGATAATGAAGTTTCGATTAATGACACACCAAACAGTTACGCTTTTGGTGTGCAGAGGTTTATCATGGAGTTCTTGTGGATTTACAGAAGCCCAATACCTAAAGTTCTGCTTGTTTACTACTCCTGATAAATGAAAGTGAGCAAGTGAGCTTTGTCACTCATAATCAAAACAATATCATCAGTCATGTTTTCCAACATTGTTTCTGCAAATCTGAATCGTCTTCCATAATCGTTTTGCTGCAACCATCAGTTTATAGGGATGATAATGTAGGTCCAGGTGTAAAATCTGACGAAGTGATCGGTTTGACATGCGAAGAGCATGAGCATGCCGTACGTCCGAACGTCGAGGGCTGGTTTCAATTGCTTGAAGCACCCTTTCGAAGTTTTCTGTCCGTACCGTTCGGTCACCACCTCGTGCAGTTCCGGGTTTCAAAGAACCTGTTCATTGAAAGTTATTCACCCACTTCATTATCGTGTCAAACTTCGGAACACGACCATGACGTCCAACGTTAAAATGATTCCGAAAACATCTCTGTGTTTGAATGACAGAACGGCCCGTTTCAATAAAGGTGTTATACACAAACACATGATGCTCTATCGACCACGTTTTCATGGTTACTGAAATTGCGGCTCCTGACAGACAGATACCCCCTCTCTCTATCCACCAAGGTTATCCCTGCCTTGCGTGGTGCCCCGTTCAAATCATCCATACCTCCTTGCCTAACCCTGTATATATATATATATATAAGCAATTATTTTATATGCATTTTAAATGTAAAAATAAGGAAAACAATCAAAAAATGTGATGAGTGCATCACCAGGGTTTACACGACGTCCGTCGCCCATAGACTTGCATCACCCCAAACTCCGTGCGTTAAGCGCAGTGCTCGCAGTAACACGCTGCAGCCCTTGCATCAGATCGCAATATTTCCGGCACACTGCAACAAGTCTGAAAGTCTCCATAAACTTTAATTGCATTTGCAGCCCCTTGCGGTAGAAAAGGACAAGGCGACGCTGGTTTAACCTGCAGGTGTACAAAGGGGCCTCAGGCTGGTGAGATCATGGCTGTACCTCCAACCATCTATCATATCCCTCCATGCATTCTAATAGCAGCCATGCATGATTAAGCTCCATCAGCAAGGGCTGGGCGGAGGCAGAGGCAAGAGAGGCTTCAGCCTCAGGGCGCAGTGTAGGAGGGGGCGCACAGATCACTCAGCTTTCATTCCACTATTGTGTTTGATGCAGAGAGAAATAAGAAAAGGGAATACATACCAGTGACTGCAAGCCAGATAACTAGAGATTAAGGTGTTGGAAGTCCTGGGGCAAATCTTATTCTAATAGCAATCAGTGTGTGACGGCTGAGGTGGGAGGGATGGGGGGGGGGGGGCACTTTGTTGTCTCAGCCTTTGGGTGATGGAGCATCTTGTCCCTGCTTTGCAATCAGGAAGCAAAAATCTGGAGGTACCGCTCCACCGCACCGTATGGGACAGTGCTGGATCACGGGCAGCCAAGCCCAAAGACAGCAAAGGGATGGAGGAAGATCCGCACAATGTCTCCAACAGATATAAGAATTTTATTCAGGACGTATCCAGACCCACATAAAAGCACTCGACTAACATGTTTCAGACATCAGGCACGTGCAGAGGGGGGTGCTCTGGGTGCCCAGGCACCCCCCCTTTTTAAAATCAGCAAAAAAGGCCCCTCTGATCGCGCAAAATAAGCCCCGCCCCTACCGCGGTAAGCCCCACCCACCCGCGGGAAGCCCCGCCTCCGCCTGAGGCACTTTCAGGTGAAGAGGCCTGGATAGGAATCCTAGTGTGGCATACTGACCTCACCCTCCACCTAGGACCCATACTGACCTCTACCTCCCCAAGCACCCATAGTGACTTCTCCCTCACCCACAGGGACCTCTCCATCCACCTAGCACCCACAGTGACTTCTCCCTCCCCAGCACCCACAGTGACCTCTCCCTCCACCTAGCACCCACAGTGACCTCTCCCTGCACCTAGCACCCACAGTGACCTCTCCCTCCACCTAGCACCCACAGTGACCTCTCCCTGCACCTAGCACCCACAGTGACCTCTCCCTCCACCTAGCACCCACAGTGACCTCTCCCTCCACCTAGCACCCACAGTGACCTCTCCTTCCACCTAGCACCCACAGTGACCTCTCCCTGCACCTAGCACCCACAGTGACCTCTCCCTCCACCAGCACCCACAGTGACCTCTCCCTCCCACAGTGACCTCTCCCTCCACCTAGCACCCACAGTGACCTCTCCCTGCACCTAGCACCCACAATGACATCTCCTTCCCCAGCACCCACAGTGACCTCTCCCTCCCCCAGCACCCACAGTGACCTCTCCCTCCACCTAGCACCCACAGTGACCTCTCCCTCCACCAGCACCCACAGTGACCTCTCCCTCCCACAGTGACCTCTCCCTCCACCTAGCACCCACAGTGACCTCTCCCTGCACCTAGCACCCACAGTGACATCTCCTTCCCCAGCACCCACAGTGACCTCTCCCTTA
Source organism: Hyperolius riggenbachi (assembly GCF_040937935.1). Classification (NCBI taxonomy): domain Eukaryota; kingdom Metazoa; phylum Chordata; class Amphibia; order Anura; family Hyperoliidae; genus Hyperolius; species Hyperolius riggenbachi. Next base: position 46,090,153 of record NC_090652.1, on the reverse strand, counting down.
CTCAGCACCCACAGTGACCTCTCCCTCCACCTAGCACCCACAGTGACCTCTCCCTCCACCTAGCACCCACAGTGACCTCTCCCTCCACCTAGCACCCACAGTGACCTCTCCCTCCACCTAGCACCCACAGTGACCTCTCCCTCCACCTAGCACCCACAGTGACCTCTCCCTCCCCCAGCACCCACAGTGACCTCTCCCTCCACCTAGCACCCACAGTGACCTCTCCCTCCACCTAGCACCCACAGTGACCTCTGGCTGCACCTAGCACCCACAATGACCTCTCCCTCCCACAGTGACCTCTCCCTCCACCTAGCACCCACAGTGACCTCTCCCTGCACCTAGCACCCACAGTGACCTCTCCCTCCACCTAGCACCCACAGTGACCTCTCCTTCCACCTAGCACCCACAGTGACCTCTCCCTGCACCTAGCACCCACAGTGACCTCTCCCTCCACCAGCACCCACAGTGACCTCTCCCTCCACCAGCACCCACAGTGACCTCTCCCTCCCACAGTGACCTCTCCCTCCACCTAGCACCCACAGTGACCTCTCCATGCACCTAGCACCCACAGTGACATCTCCTTCCCCAGCACCCACAGTGACCTCTCCCTCCCCCAGCACCCACAGTGACCTCTCCCTCCACCTAGCACCCACAGTGACCTCTCCCTCCACCTAGAACCCACAGTGACCTCTCCCTGCACCCAGCACCCACAGTGACCTCTCCCTCCACCTAGCACCCACAGTGACCTCTCCCTCCACCTAGCACCCACAGTGACCTCTCCCTCCACCTAGCACCCACAGTGACCTCTCCCTCCACCTAGCACCCACAGTGACCTCTCCCTCCACCTAGCACCCACAGTGACCTCTCCCTCCACCTAGCACCCACAGTGACCTCTCCCTCCACCTAGCACCCACAGTGACCTCTCCCTCCCCCAGCACCCACAGTGACCTCTCCCTCCACCTAGCACCCATAGTGACCTCTCCCTGCACCTAGCACCCACAGTGACCTCTCCCTCCACCTAGCACCCACAGTGACCTCTCCCTCCACCTAGCACCCACAGTGACCTCTCCCTCCACCTAGCATCCACAGTGACCTCTCCCTGCACCTAGCACCCACAGTGACCTCTCCCTCCACCAGCACCCACAGTGACCTCTCCCTCCCACAGTGACCTCTCCCTCCACCTAGCACCCACAGTGACCTCTCCCTGCACCTAGCACCCACAGTGACATCTCCTTCCCCAGCACCCACAGTGACCTCTCCCTCCACCTAGCACCCACAGTGACCTCTCCCTCCCCCAGCACCCACAGTGACCTCTCCCTCCACCTAGCACCCACAGTGACCTCTCCCTGCACCTAGCACCCACAGTGACATCTCCTTCCCCAGCACCCACAGTGAGCTCTCCCTTACTCAGCACCCACAGTGACCTCTCCCTCCACCTAGCACCCACAGTGACCTCTCCTTCCACCTAGCACCCACAGTGACCTCTCCCTCCACCTAGCACCCACAGTGACATCTCCTTCCCCAGCACCCACAGTGACATCTCCTTCCCCAGCACCCACAGTGACCTCTCCCTCCATCTAGCACCCACAGTGACCTCTCCCTCCCACAGTGACATCTCCCTTCACCTACCACTCACAATCACCTCTCCTTCCCCAAATCTAGCAGTGATCCTGCCTACCCCAGCACCCACACTGACCTATCCTTCCCCCAGCACCCACAGTGATCTTTCCCTCCCCCAGAGGCTACCCTCCTGTCCCCTGCAGCACTTACAGGGACCTCCCATCCCAAAAGCAGCGCCTATAGTGATTTCTCCCAACACACAGCATCCACAACTACTCCCTCCTCCAATAACGACAATGACCTCTCCCAGCACCCACAGTGACCTCCCCTTTCTCCAGCACTCATACTGACCTCTTCCTTCCACAGAACCCACAGTGACCTCTACCTCCCCCAGCAACCACACTGACCACTACCTCCCCTAGCAGCAACTATGCCATTCATAGCAGTACCCACAGTGACCTCCCACTCCCTGCACCCACCGCAACCCCACCAATATTCAGCACCCACATTACACTCAACCAGTAACCCCCATTATAGCAAGCACCCAGTACTTGCACCAAGCAACTTTCACCTAATACTTATATCCGACCTCCATATGGCACTTAGTACTTGCATCATTCACCCTATAGTTGACACCCAGTACTCACATCCACTTGGCACAGTACTTGCACATTATCTGAACTCACATAAACCAGTACTAGCACCCAAAGTACCTGCACTCAGAATCCACATGACACACAATGCCCACCCATAGCTAGCACCTAGTGCAGGCAATGCACCAAGTATTCGCACCAATGTACCTGCACCCAACACCCACATGTTTCATCTGCAGTAGTTCCAGTTGCACTAAGCCTCCACTTGGTGCCCAGAACAAACACCAAACACTCACATATGACATCTAGTACTTGCACCCAGAACTCACAAGGGACTGAGTACCTGCAATCAACACCTACATGATGCTTGACACCAACCCATACAGCCAGAATGCACATGACACCCTGTGCAGCACCCAGAACCCACATGGCACCCAGCTTCTGCATTTAGCACTCACATGACAACAAATACCCCACTAGCCAGCACCCATTACCCAGATGTTACCATGTACTCGCTCCCAGAACCCACTTGGCACTCAGTATTTGCACCTAAGACCCACATGACACCCTATAACCCCCATAATCAACACCCACATGGCATAGTACTCACACAGCACAAAGTTCCAAAGCCATTATATGCACCTAGTACCTATCCATGGCCAGCACTCAAATAGCAACCAGTGCCCACCCTTGGTCTGAACCCATATGAGACTTAGTTCTCTCCCATGGCACACATCCAGACCACACATGGCACTCCCTGCTCACTCATGTCCAACACTCACATGGCTCCCTGTACCAATTAGCACTCACATGGCACCCACTATTGTTTATCGCCTTCTGCTACTCATTCAGCACCCAATACAGCATAGCATCCACTGCAAATAAACACACAATACAAACTGGACCTTGGTACCCACAGCAGCTTGACACGGACTTTACTTTGGCACATCGGCTTCCACTGCAAATTAGCACAAACTGGACCTTTGCGTCTTACCACCCACTGCATCTGTGCACCCACTGCACCTTGGCACTTACTGCAGTTTTGCATCTACTAATGCTTAGCAACCACTGCATATTGGCAACCACTGCTTCTTTGCCTGAAAAGAAGCTTGGGTGCTGATCTAGAGGGACAGAGGTCCCAGTAATGAAAGGTGAATCCATGCCTACATCAGGCTCCACTGTGCCCACACTAATAGTGCACACCTATGACTGCTGATTTGAGGATGGTGGCACCAAAGAAGTTGGTTGGAAGAAGACACAAAGTCTGCCTGATACTTCTATAAAGGTGTGTGTGTGTGTGTGTGGTGGGGGGTTAAGACTGCCTAGTGCTTTCTGGAGAAGGGGTATGACATACACAATTTAGCACGATTTATCGATTAGGGCCCCTTTTTCAAATTTGAGCACCCCCCCTTGAGAATCCTCTGCACGGCCCTGTCAGACATAAAGTCCTTAATCATAGTCATCCTTACAGCCCTCTGTGTGAGGTTTAAAAAAGAGAGGATGGTGCAGTGAAAGGCGGAGTGCGAACCACCCATTGAGGGAGGGGTAAATCAATATTTGCCACTCGCCACCAAGCACTGACACATCCATAAAACACTTTTAAAATCATACAGAAATTAAAACAGTAGAGCAACGAACCGAGGAGCAACACAGAATGTAACAAAATTTATACAAATTAATAGTTTGTCACACATAGCAAATAACAGATAACAAATGGATCAGGGAGGGGCAATAAATGGGGAGAGAAGGGGGGAGTAAAAAAAGGGGGGGGGGGGTAAAAGAGAGGGGAAGGGGGAGAAGGGAAGGGAATATAACCAAGAAACATCAACCTGTGACCAAAGCCAGGTCCCACCTAGCGTTAAGTCCTTTGGGTGATCTAGTATCAAGGCGAAAAATCCAGAGTGCCTCTCTTTTCCGAATCATTGCTTGTAGGTCACCACCCCTGCTGGGTAAACAAACCTTTTCAATACCCTGAAAAGAGAAACCTGTCATATCCCCCCCATGTATAGTACGATAATGTTTGGCCACATTAGAAATATTCTGAGTAGACCACCCTGCTCCCAGATAATGTTCGGAGATCCTAGCCCTAAGTGGTCTAGTCGTACAGCCAACGTATTGAAGGGAGCAGACATGGCAAGTCACCAAGTAAATTACATTTTTAGAACCACAATTAATGAAATGTTTCATGGTGGCTTTATAACCATTGCCTAAAGATTCTACAAAATGAGTCCTTGTGTGCAAACTACAGTAATTGCACGATGGAATCGCACATTTGTATGACCCCTTGACATTAAGCCAAGTAGAGGAATGCACACGAGAATCAAATAGGCTAGGGGACAACAAACTACCCAATGTAGGGGCACGCCTACTAGCAAAACTTACGCCATCCCGAAGAAAAGGCCGCAACTCGTCATCCCCTTCCAAAATGGGTAAATACTTACTAATAATACGTTTAACGTCCTGAAATTCAGAACTATAGGTGGTGACGAATGTGGGTCTCCCCTCGGGACTGCGATTAAGGGCATTAGCCCTAATTAATTGACCCCTAGGGACGGAAGCTGCGCGTTGTTTGCCCTTCTCGATAATCCATTTAGGATATCCTCTTTCTAGGAGGCGCCTTTCCACCATGGCAAACTCAATTACTTCAGACGCTTCATCAGAGCAGTTGCGGCGTGCTCTAATAAATTCGCCTACCGGAACCGCCCTGATTGTGTGTCCAGGATGACAACTAGTCGCCTGCAACGTAGAATTACCCGCGCAAGGCTTCCTGTATGTCCTAGTACGGATAACTCCCGAAACCGGATCACCCACCAGAGTCAAGTCCAGGTAGTCTATGGATAGGGGTTGCCAAACATGGGTGAACTGTAAATTACATTTATTGTTGTTAAGGCAACTCATCAAAGATTCCACTGTATCTGAACCACCCTTCCAAACCACCAGGATGTCATCTATATATCTCCCGTACCACGCAACCTGCTCAAGATGGTGCCCGCCACCCCCAAAGATGTGGAACTCCTCCCACCACCCCATATAGAGGTTGGCCAACGAGGGGGAAAACTTGGCCCCCATGGAGGCACCACACCTCTGGAGGTAGAAGACACCATCGAACATAAAATAGTTGCGGGTCAGGAGACATTCTGTGGCAGCACTAATGAAAATACATAGATCAGAGGAATACCCTGAATACCTAGCAAGATGATATTGGAGGGCAGTTAAGGCTAGGTGGTGTGGGATGCACGAATACAGGGCTCTAACATCAATTGTGAGCCAACTAAAAGTATCCTCCCACCTAAAGCTCTCCATACTGGCCAACAAATGCTTAGAGTCTCTAAGATATCCAGGCAGCCTCCTCACCAGGGGCTGCAACATGGAGTCCACCCAATCACTAAGACGCTCCTTCAGAGAGCCAATGCTGGCAACAATGGGCCTACCCTCCGGGGGGGTGCCCGGTTTATGTATTTTCGGAAGATGGTGGAATACTGGAATAGTAGGTGAATCAACCCTCAAGTAGTCAGCAAGTCTATGGTCCAGAACTCCAAGACTCCGACCATAACTAAGAAGACTGGAGAGCTGGTTTTGGTATTCCTGGGTTGGATTTCCTGGCAACCTAAGGTATGTCTGGGGATCCTCAACCTGTCTCAAGGCCTCTGTCCTGTAGTCTGAACTGTCTAAAATGACCACAGCCCCTCCCTTGTCAGCATTGCGTATGACAACATTTTTGTTGTCCCGCAACCGCTTAATGGCCATAGACTCCACTCTGGATATATTTGACTTCTGTCGAGTGGGAACATTATCGGCTAATTTAACCAACTCCTTTTCTACTAGATCTTGAAAGATCTCAACAGGGGAAGTCCTAGCAGTCAGTGGATAAAAATCCGGGTTTTTAACCCTAATGGGCTGAACATCATCTGTGGAGACAAGACTTCCGCTGTCGGACACCAAGAAATCCAGGGTCCATCTGGCGCATGTGTCTTTAAAATCTCCAATATCAGGTAAATCAGCCCTAGGGTGACCACCTTGCTGACAAGGATCCCTGTTCGATCCAAAGTGTTTTCTAAGTAAAACAGATCTAATAAATTTGTTGACGTCTAATAGGGTATTAAAGGCGTCAAAATGAAAAGTGGGGGAAAAGGAAAGGCCTTTGGACAAGAGACCCAATTCCGATTCGGTGAAAGTATGGCTGGACAAGTTAACTACGTTGACTGGAGATGAGCCCCAACCACGTGAGGAATTACCTTTAGTTTGATGTTTTATCCCTGCCCTCCGTGTCCTCCTCCTCTTCTTCCCCTCAAAGGATTTTTGTGTCTCTTGTAATATGTTGTCCTGTTCACTGAGTTTTTTGAGGATTCAGGATATGAATTCTGGACCCGCCTATCCGGCAAAAATTCTGGCTCCGCGGGCCCAGAACCAGGAACTGGTATATTAGCAGTCGCACCCTGAGTGACGACAGAAGAGCTCCTGTCCTGTAAAAAACCAACCCTTCTCCTGTTTCTTGACCGTGACCTCCTAGACCCAGAGTTGGGGGACCTGGGTGCGGCCTCCCACCTGCCCCATTCATACACCGTATCCTGTTTGTAGTCATTGGTATCCCGTAAATATTTTACCCTTTTAGTTTCTGTAATAAGTGCCTCCAACTTCGAGACATTATCACATAACTTATTGTGTAACAAATCATACTGTTCTAATGTATTATATTTGTTCAAATTTGACTTCAATTCAGTGACTTTTAGTCGGATGTCAACCAACTTTCCCTCCTCATACTTAATAATTAACCTCATCAAATTAAGGGAACAATCAGTGAGAATGGTATTCCACTCTACCACAAACTCGTCTGAATAGACCGTGGTTGGAATCTTTTTTATACGCAGTCCACGAGGGATTATCTTCTCAGCCACGTATTGTTTGAGAGTGGATAAATCCCACCATACCCTAGTCTCACTATTCATGAGGTTTTCCAGTTCCAGAAAAGCAGTTCTGAGTCCAACTTCAGGTTGAATGTCACACACAACTGATTTTTTAGAAAAAACAGCAGCAAACTTATTATATCTCTCCAAGTTGGAATCCAACTCCATCCTAGGGACAATATGCTGTTCATAAATAGGAGGTTCCTCCTGTTGTTCTTGTAACTCCTGTATGGCAATCTCCAATGGATTAGGCTCACTAACAAAATTTGTGTGGGACATGGGTAAAGGAGGCCGAAACACTGTGGACCCACCATGACCCTGATGTTCACGGTCTGGATCTGAGTCCATGGCAGTAAACAAATCATCACATTTGGCCTGGGAGTATAACACAGTACCTGGTGCCTGGGCAAGCAGATCGGATTGGGTGATAGGAAAATGCAGGGATAATCTCTTTACCTCTCTGGAAGCCTTTTACCACCCCCCCCCCTTTTTTACTCCCCCCCTTCTCTCCCCATTTATTGCCCCCCCCTGATCCATTTGTTATCTGTTATTTGCTATGTGTGACAAACTATTAATTTGTATAAATTTTGTTACATTCTGTGTTGCTCCTCGGTTCGTTGCTCTACTGTTTTAATTTCTGTATGATTTTAAAAGTGTTTTATGGATGTGTCAGTGCTTGGTGGCGAGTGGCAAATATTGATTTACCCCTCCCTCAATGGGTGGTTCGCACTCCGCCTTTCACTGCACCATCCTCTCTTTTTTAAACCTCACACAGAGGGCTGTAAGGATGACTATGATTAAGGACTTTATGTCTGAAACATGTTAGTCGAGTGCTTTTATGTGGGTCTGGATACGTCCTGAATAAAATTCTTATATCTGTTGGAGACATTGTGCTGATCTTCCTCCATCCCTTTGCTTTGCAATCAGCTGTATACTTCAGGCAGAGCAAGATGGTGGAGGCTTCATCAAATTGTACTAATAACTACCACTAGCCGACCCACGGCGTAGAATACACCGCATAAGCGGGTAGAGGGCAGGAAGGGGGTATTGGGCACAGCGGCGGGGAGGCCTGGGTCCCCCATGTGCGCTCCCCTTCCAGCTTAAGCTCAGCAGGACCCCCCTCTCCTGGGTCCCCATGTGCATTCTCCCTGCAGCTTAAGCTCAGCAGGACCTCCCCCCCCCCTCCCTCACCTGGGTCCCCCATGTGCCCTCCCCCTGCAGCTTAAGCTCAGCAGGACCCCCCTCCCTCACCTGTGTCCCCATGTGCGCTCCCCCTCCAGCTTAAGCTCAGCAGGACCCCCCTCCCTCACCTGTGTCCCCCATGTGCGCTCCCCCTCCAGGTTAAGCTCAGCAGCAGCCACCACTATTAGTAAGAGGCAGCGGGCGGGGATGACTCACCTCTTCCACGTTCCAGCGTGCGTTCCACTGTCGTCACTTCCTGCAATGCTACCCACTGTATTGGAGTAATTTGCCTTCTTAAAACAGAAGGAAATCTGCAATAATTCAGCTATAAGGGAACGTTTGTGGTTACCCATAATACACTACTACTAAATATGCAAATTATCCATTTTTACCCTTGGTAAGCCAAGCAAGCATCCAAAACCGCTGGTGTATAGCAAGCATATAGCTTTAAATTTGAAACAGTCATTTCAACCCCACATGTAGACAGCCTGTTTCAGACTTTAGATCCTCATCAGTACTTGGCAGGGATTGATATGGCTGTATGAGATAGGGCTTGGACCAGTACAACAGAGTAACCAAGCAGCTCAGGGTGACCCAAACCACTCGGAATGTATAGGGGGATAAAAGGGACCAAAAAGACCTCCTACTAAAAAAAAAAAAAAAAAAAAAAGCTTGGTGTAATTTGCCTTCTTAAAACAGAAGGAAATCTGCAAAAATTCAGCTATAAGTGAACATTTGTGGTTACCCACAATGCACTGCTACTAAATATGCAAATTATAGCTTTTCACTCTTGGTAAGTCAAGCAAGCATCTAGAACCGCTGGTGTATTAGTGTTGTCCGGATCATGAACAACCTTTTTGTGAGTCGAATCATCCGGATCATCACAGTGAACGATTCGAATCACAGTGGAAGAAACAGGAAGCGCAGGGAAGAGTTTGGGATGGAGTGAGAGAGGCAACTCCTCCCAGCTGAGCTCACTGAGGGATCAGGTTACAGGCACCACAGGCAGCAGCTCTTGGTTACAAAGTGAACTACTTGTCTCACACGCCAAATATCACTGCTGGCAGTGTGTACTACTACTCACACACCAAATATCCCTGCTGGCAATGTGTACTACTACTCACACACCAAATATCACTGCTGGCAATGTGTACTACTACTCACACACCAAATATCATTGCTGGCAATGTGTACTACTACTCACACACCCACTATCAGGCCCAGTGCACACCAAAAACGCTAGCAGGTCTGCAAATTCCTAGCGTTTTTTGGAGCAGATTTTCAGAGCAATTCTAGGCATGTTTAGAGACGTTTTCTAAACATGCCTAACGGTTTTAGGAGCGTTTTCGGGTAGCAGATTATACATATTGTTACGGGCCCATTCACACCTATAATCGCAAACCGTTTTGCGGGAGTGATTTTCACTGGACACTGCAGCGGTTTTGGAGCGATCACGATTAGCGTGCTTTGCATGCTAATTATAATCGCAAAAACTCAAATCGCCGGCAAACTGCTGCATGAAACGTGTTTGTGGTTGTTGCTAACCGCAAATGTGGCAGTGAGAACACTGCCATTTGCAACAATGTGTAGCGTTTTTTTCTAAACTGCTAGCGGTTTGCCATGAGTGGGAATCGCGGGATTCCCGCTCAGTGTGAATGGGCCCTAAAAGCTGTTACTGAACAGCTTCTGTAACAAAAACGCCTGGCAAACCGTTCTGATGTAGCGTTTTCCAGAGCGGTTTGCACTTTTCCTATACTTTACTTTGAGGCAGAAACGCTTCTGCAAACCGCAAACATGCTGCAGGACCCACGTTTGCGGTTTCCTAAAAACCTCAAACCGCTGGTGTGCACCATCCCATTGAAATACATTAGCCAAGCGGTTTCACTGGCGGATGCTGTCCGGATCGCTCCTAAAAATAAATAAAGCTCTGATTTACAGAATACCCACCATGCTCAGGGAGAATCACATGGGCAAGCCATAAAATGTTGACTTAAAGGACTTCCGAGGCCAAAATGACGAAAATGACACTTTACCTTCTTATCTGCAGAATCCACGCCCTCCGTGGATTCTGCAGATAAAAAGGTAAAGTGTCATTTTCGTTATTTTGGCCTCGGAAATCCTTTAACTCTGGGGGGGATAAGGCTTGGTAAAGTCTAAATATCATGTCTTTAAACAGAAATAATAGTAAAATATATCAAAGAAGTTGACACATAGCTTGCTATACTGGTTTGCTATAATAGCAGCCAGCCTTGAACTGAATGTACAGTGCAGGGAAAGTCCCGTCCTGCTAGTCATTTCACCCCATCTGCTTCACTAGTAAAATGATCCAAAGATTCAATTCAAAGATCTGGATCTTTTCAATGATTTGATTTGAAAGATCCAAACTTCCCATCTCTATGGTGCATAGCAAATCTATAGCTTTAAATTTTACACAGTCACATCAAACCCACATGTGACAGCCTATTTCAGACTTTTGGTCCTCATCAGTACATAGCAGAGATTGTTAAGGCTGTGTGAGATAGGGCTTGGACCAGTACAACAGAGTAACCAAGCAGCTCGGGGTGACCCAAACTACTAAGAATGTATAGGAGGATAAAAGAGACCAAAAAGCCCTCCTACTAAAAAAAAGCAAAGCTTGGTGTAATTTTCCTTCTTAAAACAGAAGCAAATCTGCAATAATTCAGCTATAAGTGAACATTTGTGGTTATCCACAATGCACTGCTACTGAATATGCAAATTATCCCTCTTTGCCCTTGGTTTGATATGGCACTACTTCTTCTTCTTGCTTGGACCAGCCCCTTCTTCTTGCTTGGACCGGCCCTGGGGGCAGGGCACTACTTCTTCTTCTTGCTTGAAGGTTGAGGCACTTAGTCTATTATATATATAGATAAGACACAAAAAACAGCTATATTTGTTATTATTCAGCAGGTGGAAGATGCGGATCCCTTTAATCACTGTCTTCCTGGCCATCTGGGGAGGATGCTGGCCTTCCAATGTCCCACCATTAAACATGGTTAACAGTAAGTAACATTATTATAGTCAGGCAATGATAATAATCATACGCAGCAATGTGGAGAACATAATAGTCACACAATGGTAACAGTAATATATAGAGTAATTGAATTATTATACTTACTCTATAATAGCAGTGCCAGTGATCAATGTCAGGGTCAGGGATGGGATTATCATAGTCACTATATACTGTAGTTACAATATTATATGGTCAGAACGGATTACAGTCACTCTAATGTATAGCGGAAGTGGGAATGTGTTGACCAACTAGATGATTGCATGCGTTATGCTGTGGGGGTCAGGAGTGCATGTACTATCTCTCTGGATGTCGTGTGCCACCTCAGATTGCATTATTGGACCAATTAGATTGTACCCATGGAATTGCATGATTGAAGGAATACGATTGAACCAATGGAATTGCATGATTGCACAAATCAGATTAGACCAATGGAATTGTATGGTTGGACAAATCAGATTGGACCAATTAAATTGCATGATCGGACCAATCACATTACACTAATCCCATTGCATGATTGGACCAATCATATTGCATTAATAGGCCAATCGGACCAATCACATTGCAGAATTGGACCAATCAGATTAGACCACTCAGATTGGACCAATCAAATTGCACGATTAGACCAATCAGATTGTATGATTAAACCAATCATATTCTACCAATAAAACTGTTTGACACTACCAGTATGGTACCACAGCAGCTATGAAGTTGGTTTTCTAAGGTCTCTGGAGCCAGTGAACATTAAAGAAAATAAATGATCCAGCAATAAGATTGCCTCATTGGACCAATCAGATTCAATCATTGAACCACTTAGACTGGACCAATCAGTCTGCACAACTGGACCATTTGTGCAATTTGATTGGTCCAATCAGATTTTTACATTTTCCTATTGAAGTCAGTTAGACCGTTGGGATAATCTTATTGGCAATTGGTGGCTCCACCAACTTTTTTCAGTCCAAGATGTTTTCTGGTTGACCCCATGAATATGTGACCCAAGTTTGGTGAGGTTAGCTTCAGAGCTGTACAAATAATGGTAGTTTGAAATTTTCCAATGAAAAAGCGGGGTCTTTCAAGGGCTGAGCCAGGGACACAGAGGGTGGGGTCACTTAAAATGCCATGGAGGAAAGATATGTGCAAAGTTTCATAACTGCACTTATAAAACTGCAGGAGGAGACACATATAGAAAATAGCCCGCCCTTGGGCAACCCCCGAAAATAGCCCGCCCTTGGGCAACCCCCGAAGAGCCCATTTTATTTGAAGTTGACATCAAGAATATACAGAATGATCCTAGTTTGGTGACTCTAGCTTCTAAATTACAAGTTTCAATGATTAGAACATATCTAAATTTTAATTGGCTGTTTTTATCTCCACCCACTTGTAGACATACTCCAAAAATTCACATTTTAATTTGGGTTGAAATCAAGAATATTTGGTCTAAGTTTGGTGATTGTAGCTTCAAAACTATGCGAGTGGCAGCAATTAGAGAATAGCAAAATTTTCATTGGCTGTCTTTCGCTCCACCCAATTTTGGGAATCCCCCACAAAAAATCACATTTTAATACAAGAAGACATCAAGAATATTTGGTCCAAGTTTTGACTGTGTTTTCAAAACTGTATAAGTGTAACTAGCATTTGAGTAGAAGAATTCTATAAAGCATGATGTTCTAAGAATAGCATTGTTGTGTCCCTTACTGCACATGATACCCTAGGCATCTACGAGACTACCTCATGACTGAAAATGGGGTGAAGCATATACGCAAAGTTTGGCATATCCACCTCATGCTCAATGACTTGCTAATGAGGGGTGGGAGTGGGGCTTTAAGGGTTTCATGCATACATAGGTCCTAAACATGATGAAAAAAATAAGGTAAAGTTAAACAAAAAAAATATTGGCGAATTTCAATTCAAATCTTATTGATAAATGATAATCATTATTTTCCCTGTTGACAGTCTTCTTACTAAAATGCTTTTTACGTCCTTCTTTCCAGTGAATATTTGCTCAGATGTTTGTATCCCTCATGACTGTTCAGATGTGTGGGCCCAGGGTCTAAAGACAGATGGTGTGTATCTGATATACCCTGGAGGAAAACTCTCAACCCCGATACCCGTGTACTGTGACATGACTGGTAAAGATGGACCCTGGACGGTAAGTGTACAATGACCCCAAATTTCATGCACTATTTCATGTTTTCTTGTCATTTGTAAGGTGGTCATGGTCATATACAAGATGAAACATTTTACTTAGACACCAGGAAAAGTAATAAAATTAATAAGAAAGAGACAATGATAACCACAGAAAAGTGCTGGTGACTTAAAATTGTTAAAACGAGGATGCTTAAAGTGAACCTCCGGACTAAAAATCGACTCAGCAGCATTGAAAAGGCCTGGTGTTTCTTTAACAGTTTCACAGCATCAGAACTTTGTTTCTCTTATCCAAGCCTCATTTTTAGCTGCAAAGAAGAAAACTGCCCGGGCTTTTTTCCCCTGATGCTGTGCAAAGCATGATGGGATTTCTGATGTTGTTGCTCTCGTTCTGCTGTTTTGGTGCAAATTTTTTTTTTTTACATTTTGAATTTGACATTTGAAGCCTAACGTGTGCAGCTGGGAGGGGTTATCAGGACACAGGACAGTTGGAACTGTGTCTCCTGCTCCTTGTCACCTCCTTTCAACCAAAAAAAATGGCTGCCCCCATGACAAAGATGGCAGCCCCCATGAATCACAAACATTTGCCTTTTCTTTTAAAACAGGGTGGGTAAAAAATTATATTACCTATCTATTCTAATTAACATAACTAATGTAACTTAATGACAGTATGTTTGTTTAGGCTGAAGTTCCCCTTTAACTCCTGTAAAGCTTATGAGCCCTGAACTAATGGTAAAAAGCTTTATTTGTGGTCATCTTCAATGGTGGTAGCATCCTCCTTTTAACCTATAAGCAACTTTTACAAGTACCTCTCTTCCGCTAAAACGTTTTGTGAAGAAGATCCAGTAACCAAGTCCTTCACTGGTCAGTGTTCTTATTGCAGGTGTTTCAGAAGAGGTTTGATGGAAGAGTGAACTTCTATCGTGGTTGGGAGGAGTACAAAGTCGGGTTTGGCAGAGCTGATGGAGAGCACTGGCTGGGTAAAGTCTTCAAATTTCTAAATTGTTGCATTTATGGCAGCTTGCACATCCCCCTCTACAGAAAAAAAAATCATACAGTGTGAGAAGGATTAGGGTGAGCACTGGAGAACAATGGACAAGCCCGGATTTACTTCACAGGTGCCTATAGGCACAGATGTCCTGGCACCCTAGACTTCTCCCTCCACGAACCTACAAATCCCTGCCGAACCGCACCGCAAGTGGCTAGCTAGCCCAGCTGTCACTTCTCCCTTACTTCCCTTGTCCAACATAGTACATTAGGTAGCCAGAGGTACCCTCAGTATTAAGTAGCTAGTGGTGCCCCTGACTCGAAGGGAGAGCTGGTCAGTGGAATGCCAAGAGCTGGGTGAGTAGCCTCTCATTTACACTCTCATCAGGACTCTGCATAGGAAAGGAGACACTAGGGTACGAGAGTGAGCCGCCTTTCCATCATCAGGCTCCTGTAGACACGTGCCTACAGTGCCTTGTGGTAAATCTGGCCCTGACGGACGATATAAATGATCCACCAAATGTGGACAGCTTTTAGGTGACAAAATGTTGCAGTCTTTGTGTTGAAGCACACCATAGTGAGGATTGATTGCGTTAGAAATTTGATGAAGTTGGGGGGCTTATTAATGGTACAATTTTGAGTGAATAATTGTATTTTTGAAGATTGAATTGTATGAAATCAAAGCAGCTTCTGGGTCCAGTCGATCCGGAGGGTGTGGTCTTCAAAGTGGACAAGGATAAACAGTATATTTTAGTATAATATTTTTCACTGCATCCCCATTACTATGGTTTCCCTATTACAGTTCCCCATTCCCCAATTGACCCGTGATCCCCCTCCCTTATACAGATATCCCTGGTAATCTAGACTATTTAGTAATCCTGCATATGTTTCCCTGGTGGTCTAGTGGTCCCCGATATGTGTCCCTGGTGGTATAGTGCTCCCCCATATGCATCCCTGGTGGTGTAATGGCCCTCATATGTTTCCACAATGGTATAGTGGTCCTCCAAATGCTTCCCTGGTGGTCTTCTGGTCTTCCATACATTTCCCTGGTGGTCTTATGGTTTCCACATGGTTCCCTAGTAGTCTACAGTGCCACAAACATTTCTCTGGTGGTTTTCCCTGCACAGTTTAGTGGTTCCTGCATATGCTTTCCTGATGATCCAGTGGCCCACCCATAATGCCCCCCATATTCTTCCCTGGTAGTCTAGTGGTCCCCCATATGTTTTCCTGGTGGTCTAGTGCCCCCCATATGCTTTCCTGGTGTTCTAGTTGTTCCCCATCGATTCCCTGGTGGTCTAGTGGTACCCCATAGATTCCCTGGTGGTCTAGTGGTCCCCATCATTTCCCTGGTGGTCCAGTGGTACCCTACTGCTTCCCTGGTGGTCTTGTGTTCCTCCACAGCTTCCCTGGAGCTCTAGTAGTTACCCGTAGCTTTCCTGGTGGTTTAGTGGTGAGTGATACTCACCTCCCCTAGTTCTCGCAATAACCTGCTTCCTCTGTCTAGCACCAACCTTTTACCACCGCAACCGCAAGTACTGGGTCCTGACTAGGCTTCATACTCTGGTCAGAAGTCAATTTCATTTCATTGGCTTTTGACCCAGTCATCACTGTGAGCTCCACCAGGGGAGGACTGGCCGGAGAGAAGGGGGGATATTTTCCCCCAGGCTGCCTCTAATTTAATGATATAAGACTGGCCGATCCACCAACCGTTTCAATAATTATTATCAAATCACATGTAAATCTGTGCCGCCACAAGCATGCCCAATCAACAATTTGACTGATTTTGTATGGAAATTAGTTGAATGTATTGATCTGAGATGCTGGAAAATCTCAGGTCGATGTGGTCGATCAAGTGTAATAATCATGAGCGATGAACATGACGGAAACCCCGGCCGTTGTCCCTTGAAATATATTATGTGCCCCCCGATGCCTGTGCATTATACTTTGCCTGTCATGCTGTCCCTCAATTGTCCTTGCTGTATTTCCACATTGGCGCTCCACATGACTAAAAGCATATTGGACTTGGGACGCGTGTGTGACATCATTTGGGCTGGTGTAGTTTGTGTTTTCCCTCTAAGCCAAAAGGTCCTAGTCCTCCCCTGAGCTCCACCTCACAATTACTAGAGAGGACGAGCACGTTTCACTGCTGTGTGGTCTTTTGCACTCAGACAATGCTGGGGTGTAAAACAAACCCAAGTGTCAAAAAGATGCATCATCTAATTGTACTTCCATTATTTCAAATCTAACCACATTTACTGTTTCCTCACCAGGCTTAGAGAACATTCACCTCCTGACCCTGAAGAAGTTCTATCGCCTCTGGATTGGCCTGAAGGAGTGGGATGGTGTTGCCCGTTATGTAACCTATAAAAATTTCTCCCTCTCTCGTCTGGCGATCAACCCCGAGGAGGATGGCTACAAATTGCATGTCGAAGGGTTTCAGGAGGGAGATCCAAACAGGCCTACAGGTACCCAAAGAGCTATTTATTTTAACATGTCCTTTTTCTTAATAGCTGTGCTAATTCTTCAGCTGCCAAAAACTGAAATGTTAGTTTTGACTTGAATGACTTAAAGCGGTTTAACACCAAGCATTACAACTTTGCTTTAAAAGATTGCTTACAGCTTACAAACTATTATGCCAGATTTTTTTTAAGCAGAAATTCACTGAATGGGTTAAACATGACATTTTAGTGTTGGATTTAACTAGGAATCCGCATCCGTTCTTATCTTTAGTTACAAATGTATCTTAATTTGGAATACAAATAGACCTTTGAAAAGCCTGCCGGGGAAGCCCTCTTTGTTCTCTCAAAGCAGTGTTTGTTTGTTACATTGTAGATAGATACATTTGTAACTAAACAAGCAAGCACGGAGGAGGATTTCTAGCTAAATGCAGCACTAAAATGTCATGTTTAATCCATTCGGTGAATTTCTGCTAAAAATAAAATCTGGCATAATAGTTTATAAGCTGTAAGCAATCTTTTAAAGCAAAGTTGAAATGCTGGGTGTTAGACCACTTTAAAGAAACCTAAAGTGAAAAAAACCCTTCTGATATAAAGAATTGTATGTGTAGTACAGATAATTAATAGAACATTAGAAGCAAAGAAAAGAGTCTCATGTTTTTATTTTCTGTAACCATATATACTCGACTATAAGTCAAAAAATTTAGGACTGTCTCATAGCATAAAAATGGGGTGGGGGTCGACTTATACATGAGTAAGTCCTACATTTTTCAACTTATAGCCTGTGTGGGGTGTGGGGGTAGTTGCCGCAGCGGAATCCATTACTCACCATCCACCGCCGGGTGCAGCGTCCTTCCTTCTCCCTCACTCACGCCGGTCTACCTGCTTTAACGTAGCTCCGGTTCCCAATGTCACATGGCTTTGGGAGCGGGAGTTACACTAACGCTTGCAGACCAGCGCGAGTGAGGGAGAAGAGAGGATGGTGCACCCGGCGGTGGATGGTGAGTAATGGCTGCAGCAGCAGGGGGGAGAGCGGGCATAGAGGTGAACAAATCACCTTCCGGGATCCACACAGCTTCTATCTTCTTCCTCTCCCAGGTGTCTGTTACCTTGGTAACAGCGCCCCCTGTGATGATGTAACCGCATGTCATCACAAGGGGTGCTGCTACCAAAAACGGAAGCCTGGGAGAGGAAGAAGATAAAGGCTACGCGGATCCTGGAAGGTGAGTTGTTACTGCACTATGCCTCCTCTCATCCGCCGCTGCACCTATGCCTGTCAACCGATACTGGAGGCAGCTGCCTGGCTAACCTATACTGGGGGGAACTGTATTGGCTACATATACTGAAGGCACTTACCTGGCTAGCCTAAACTGGGGTCAAATATACTGGCTACCTATAATGGAGGCACATACCTGGCTAACCTATAATGGGGGGATCTATACTGGCTTCATATACTGAAGGCACCTACCTGGCTAACCTATACTGGGGGCAACTATACTGGCTATCTATGCTGGAGTCCACAACCTGGCTAGCCTATACTGGTCTCGATTCACAAAGCGGTGCTAACCTAGTTAGCACACCTAAAGGCTTTGGGCGTGCTAACTAGGGTGCTAAATACCACGCACAAAGCTTTAAGAAATCGCGTGCAACTTCAGCCTAATATGCGTATTTAGCGCGCGAACGGTGCAACGTTTCGCGCGCAGCGTGCAGAGCAAACCTTTGCGCGTGGAAAGGTTTGCGTGCAAAACTTTGCACGCGATGCATTTCGTGCGTGAATTAGCGCGCAAAAAGCTCTTTTAGGCGTGGTAAGGGGCTTTTCACAGGCGTGCTAACACTTAGCCCCCTTTTGTGAATCAAGCCCACTGGGGCAACTATACTGGATACCTATACTGGAGGCACCTACCTGTCTAGCCAATACCGGGGGCAACTATACTGGATACCTATGCTGCGCCTATGCCTGGCAATCTATACTGGGGGCACCTGACTGGCTACCTATACTGCGGGGAACTATACTGGCTGCCTATACTGGAGGAACCTACCTGGCTAGCCTATACTGGGGGCAATTATACTGTATACCTATACTAAAGGCACCTACCTGGCTAGCCTACTCTGGGGCAACTATACTGGCTATCTATGCTAGAGGTGCCTACCTGGCTAACCTATACTGGGGGCAACTATACTGGCTAACTATACTGGAGGCACCTACCTGGCTAACCTATACTGGGGGCAACTATACTGGCTATCTATACCAGAGGCACCTACCTAGCTAGCCTATGATGGGGCAACTACACTGGCTACCTATGCTGAAAGCACCTACCTGACTAGCCTATACTGGGGGCAACTATACTGGCTGCCTATACTGGAGACACCTACCTGGCTAGCGTATACTGGGGGCAACTATATTGGATACCTATGCTGGAGGCACCTACCTGGATAACCTATACTGGGGGCAACTATACTGGCTACCTATACTGGAGGCACCTACCTGGCTAGCCTATAATGGGGGCAACTACACTGGCTAACTGTGCTGGAAGCACCTATCTGACTAGCCTATACTGAGGGGCAACTATACTGGCTACCAATACTGGAGGCACCTACCTGGCTAACCTATACTGGGGGCAACTATACTGGCTCACCTATGCATGGCTACCTATACTGGAGGCACCTACCTGGCTAACCTATACTGGGGGCAACTATACTGGCTACCTGTGCTGAAGGCACCTACCTGGATAACCTATACTGGGGGCAACTATACTGGCTAACCTATACTGAGGGCAACTATACTGGCTTCCTATGCTGGGGGCGCCCATGCCTGGCTACCTATACTGGGGGGACTTATAGCTTGCTACCTATACTGGGGACACCTAGACCTGGCTAACCTATACTGAGCATATCATCGTTGTGGGAGAATCTATTAGGGATAATTTGTGCACAATTTATGCTGGAGCTAACGCCAGGGCCGGCCCGCCCATGAGGCAGGGTGAAACTTTTGCCTCAGGCGGCACTTCTGGGGGGGCGGCACCCGCCCGTTCATGTGTGTGGGGGGTCGCCCGAGCTGGAGGGGATATCGGGCAGGAAGGGGGTATTGGGCCTAGCGGCGGGGAGGGGGGTCGGACCCCCCCTCCCTCGCCTGGGTCCCCCGTCCTCCGCAGGAAGTGACGTCAGTGGAGCGCACGCTGACCTGGAACGAGTAAGAGGTGAGTAATCCCCGCCCGTTGCCTCTTACACATAGCTGCAGCCAGCGACTTCAAAGCTGGAGGGGAGCGGAGGACGGGGGACCCAGGCGAGGGAGGGGGGGTCCGACCCCCCTCCCCGCCGCTAGACCCAATACCCCCTTCCTGCCCGCTATCCCCTCCAGCTCGGGCGGCCTCCCACACCCACGGCTTGGGGGGGGGGGGGCCGCGGCGATCTCTTTGAAAATTGCCTCAGGCGGCAAAAAGTCTAGGGCCGGGCCTGGCTAACGCCCTCCTTTTACTGTACCGGTTTTTGAATGCGAGGTGTGTAATCTACCCTTTATTCGAGCTCTGCACACTTGTGCAGGTAGTCAAATCAGGTGCAGCGTCTGTTTGGAAGTGCTACCATTTCCTTCTGCTGTACAAAAAACATAAGTATGATTCAGGCTAGCTGCTTTCATGGGCTTCAGTTTGCATTCAAATTCTCAGTATAGTGATTAGTACATAAATTGCATCTGATTTGTATTCAAGGTGTGTATGTAGCCTCACTTAATTTGCAGCCTGTGAGCGCTGCCCTTTGCTTGCTGTCTATACTGCGGATAGACCTATACATAGACTCATATCTGAGTGATTATTTTTTTTATAACATTGCATCATTCTGTCATATTTGCAGTTTAGAAACCACATTTTAAAAAAGTTAAGTAAAGTAAAACAGTACAGAGCAAATTAACCTTTGAACTTTCCTGCAGTAAAACCTTATCTCAAGCTGTCTCTCACTGTTTCTTGGCTGTTTAGGTGCTTCAGAAAACAGGACTGTATACAACCCAGTGGGTCAATTAGTTCAGAGAAGCTCTTTTACATAGAGAATAACTGAATGTTTTTTTTTTTTACTCTTCCAGTTCTGGAAAACACTATGATACTCTTTTCTTTGCTACTAATGTTATATTTCTTAGCAGTACTACACATACAATCATTATCTCTTAAGTTTATTTTCACTTCAAGTTTGCTTTAAACATGGCCTTTTTATAAGTCTTGTACAACCACTGCTTTACAGTACCAGTCCACACTTCTGCAGCAACATGAACTGTGGCCGATCTCAATCTGCAAAAGAGTGAGTTCTAATGCAACCAAACCTTTCATTTCAATTTGATATCAGTTTAACATGCATTTCACTTCAGGTCACATACAGGTCAGTAGGAGTGGGTAGAATCGTCAGGCACCTTTAACAATGGCACGTTGCGTTACCCTCGCACGTTGCGTTACCCTTTTTCACCGCAGGTAATGCTGTGCAAAGTCTTTGGGGCATTTCATATCGTGCACGATGCAAAGCACCGGAAGTGCCCAATTCGTCTCAAAACCAACAGCGCGTTGTCGGTAACTCGTGCGGCGACACGCGGTGTACCGGAAGTCATATGTAAGTCTATGGCGATGCAGCTTTTTTCTAGTTATTTTGCGTTCGCGTTGCGGCGCGCACGTGCATGAATGTATTTTTTTCAATTTCGACCACAGGAAGTGAGCGCTAGAGAGCCACACTACTTCCTGCTTAGCTTGTAGCCAGAAGGGGGATTACCGCGGTAATCTATGCACGCTAATTTTAGAGATACCGCACCGATTTATGAAAGCTGGTTAGCAGTGTGTAACCGGCCTCAGTCTTATGCCTGATACACATGAAGCGTCTTCATGATGTCATCCTATGGGCTGTATCTCAATAGTGAGAGTGCCATCTGTCACATGAAGATAGATGGCGCTATCACCATGGAAATCTAGCATGACATCATGAAGATGGTTGGGTACACAGGGAGGAGGACACCATGGCTCCAATCCAGAGGCGGAGGATATGCCCAAAGCTGCAATCCTGGGAAGGTGAGCAGGGGCGTTGCTAGGATCCTAACAGATCCGTGGCACTTTTGGGCACTCTAGCCGAAAAATGGGTGTGGCCATGTACCAGAATGTGGGTGTGGTTATGTGTGGGGCCAAATTTACATGAACTTAAAGAGGAACTCCAGTGGAAATAATGTAATAAAAAAAGTGCTTCATTTTTACAATAATTATGTATAAATGATTTAGTCAAATCCCTGATTTACATTCTGACATTTATTACATGGTGACATTTTTACTGTTGGCAGGTGATGTAGCTGCTGCATGCTTTTTTGGCATTTGGAAACAGCTGTAAACAGCTATTTCCCACAATGCAACAAGGTTCACATACAGGAAACTGCCAGGAGTACCACGGCCCTCTGAGTTTCTTGTGGGAGGGGTTTCACCACAATATCAGTCATACAGCGCCCCCTGAAGGTCTGTTTGTGAAAAGGAATACATTTCTCATGTAAAAGGGGGTATCAGCTACTGATTGGGATAAAGTTCAATTATTGGTCGGAGTTTCTCTTTAACAGCGGTCTAAGTAGGCCTGCTGAGAAAAATGTTGGATGAATCCCCCCTCTCTCGCAGCATATAAATAAGCAGTGTCACTTAAACATATGGGGCATGCTGGGTGCTCTGTGGTGCCATGCTAGGCACTGTGGTATCTCTATGGGGCATGCTGGGTATTGTGATGACATGATGAAAGCTGTGGCCTATGGAGCCTCCATAGGGAGCATGCATCTTTCTGTGTGTCTTTACTGTTCCTCCCCCTGACACCGCCCAGCAGAGTAGCACAGCAGGAGGAACCACTCATCTCCTTCATCTGCACTCCAAGTTTGGAGACATCCTATGTCACTGGCGATTCTTCCCCAGCATCCAATAATCAGACACTAGGGGCTGTAGCATCTGAGACACTATGTAAAACAGAGAAACCGAGAGCCCAATATGGTGAAGTACGTGTTGGAGAGGGGAGAAAAAGTGAATAGTAAGTGAATTATACTCACAAGCCAATGTTACCGCAAAGGCAACCACTGTAGAAGCAGGTGGGGAAATTAGGTCTGTCCCCACTCAGGACTAAGATGTCGCTCTCTGTAGAACAGGAAAAAGGTTATAGACACCCCTCCACCTTGGGGTGGACGCAAATTTGGTAGACGGTGTACAGAGGCGCCAAAAGTATAAAATATGCTAAAATTGTTAAAAAGTTCAGGAGGCAGTGGTGGACAGAGACGCCAGGTGCATACTAGACCCCCTGCTGTGTATTACTCCGTCCATTATTGCCTGAGGATGCAGGAATATACCTGCGAAACGCGTTGCCTGTTATATCGGAGTATGTGAATAAAAGTTTGTCTTGCTTGAATATTGACAGCTCGTGTGTCTGTTTGGGGAGGTGGAATCCACTACCGCCTCCTGAACTTTTTAGCAATTTTAGCATATTTTATACTTTTGGCGCCTCTGTACACCGTCTACCATTCTTAGACACTAGGGAGAGAAGCCCGGGAAGAGAAGATGTCTGCAGAATCTGGAGACCAAGCGGCCAGAGGTGAGTACTGCCCACTGCCTGGGGGACCCCTGGGGCACCCCAGAATAGATCCGTGGCACGTGCCACTGATCTTTGGGGCTAGCGACGCCCCTGGAGGTGAGTAAATCTTTCACTGCACTTTCTGTACCTACCCCGTTTCTCCCAGCGGTTACCCCAACTGTAGCTCGGGATTACCACTTTCAGCATGTAAAAGTGACCTCAGGGGTAGTTAATACATTTTCCACACATTCCACTCAAGGCAGACCTGAACTCAGAACTTCCTCTCTGCTCTAAAAGGTAAGCAACAGCATATTAACCTTTACAGAAAAAATAATTTCTTTGTTGCAGCTGATACAAATCCTGCAATAATTCTGCTGTGTGTCTACTTCCTGCTTTCATGAAAGCATATTGTTAACATCCTGTGCTAACAAGTTATCTAATCTGCCATGGCAGCCAGCTGACACCACTGAGAGTTCAAATTACACCATGTGGTTAGTCACAGATGAGGGGGAATTAGACAGGCTAAACTCTCTAAATATATACAGGGTGCATTTCTCTATGTTCTCATTCTGTCCTGTCCAAGAGTTCAGGTCCACCATAACTGACCATCAGCCTGGTTTCAGACTACAGATTGGCAGCACCGTGGTTCTCACCGCACTGCCAAAAACAGGCTTTGGGAGATTACTGCGCTTCTGCCGACATTAAAACAGGAAGTGACGCTCACTAGCGCACACTTCCTGTTCCGGAAAAGTTCGGAAGTGCGCGGAGGCATATTGTAAAAATGAGCTTCTGTGCATGCGCACCCGTGACCTCGCCGCCAACATTTTTAAAAACACCTGCGTTGTCATAGACTTATACGTCTTCCGGTTTGAAGCAGATCACCACAGGTTGTCGCAGGCGCCGCTCGGCAATGTAGGTATGCACTTGTGTTAGGGCACTTCTGGTTCAGTGTACCGCAATGTGGGTAATATAAACTACCCCATTAAAATTACGCCACTGCCCCAGTGTGAAAGGGCCCCCAACCTCCTATTGTTTCACATTTACAGTCTCCATAATAATCTCTACGTATTTAAAACCCCGCACTACCTCAACACTAATCACTTATGCTTTCTTTCTTTCATAACAATCACCACCTCTCCTTCCATTTACAATTATTGCCGTATGCAATATCTATGCTCAGTCCTACTATAGCTATTCTCATACTTGCCCATAGCCATGTCTGTACTAAACTCCTCCCACTGAAACTTATCCTACAACCTGTGCAATGCCCAACAGGCAATGCCCAACAGGCATACACAGGGCTGGATTTACCATAAGGCACTGTAGGCACGTGCCTACAGGCACTTGATGATGGATGGGCGGCTCACTACCCTACCCTAGCATTTCCCTCCTTCCCTATGCTGAGTCCCAAACAGAGCATAGATGAGAGTTTAGTCACCTGGGTCTTGGCATTGCACTGACAAGATCTCCCTCTCCCTAGCAACTCTAGCTATTTAATGCTGAGGGTACCTCTGGCTACCTAATGCTAAGGGAAACCTGTAGGTACTGTACCTATGACAGGAAATGGAAAAGTGACAGCTGGGTCAGCCAGCACACTTGTGGTGCGGTTTGGTGGGGTTTTGTGGGTTCCTGTATGGCGAACATTAGAGTGCCAGGACATCTGTGCCTATAGGCTCCTGTGATGTAAATCTGGGCCTGGGCATACATTTGCTAGTCTGGTGAAGATGTAACAATAAAAATATCCATATTATTTGTAAATATGCAATTAGCATAACATGTGTTTGATTTACAAATGGTGACCTTATGGTGTCTGATTTTAACATATTTTTGTATAAATAAACATCTATGGGGCTGATGCACTGATCACCGCTGAGTACAGGTAGCTCACGGCAATATTACTGTTACTACCGCCGGCAGTATACCACGCATTCGTGACCCACGGTGCACAGGTAGCGCAAGTGTTTCTATGGTAATGCACGGTACACTAAGCATTACCTTAGTAAATGTTATGTAAGTCAAGTACCACGGTTTTTAGGCTTATTGCATAACGCACAGTATAGCGCTAGCAGGAGTAACAGTAATATTGGAGTGTGATTAGTGCATCAACCCTTAAATATCAGGGATCTATTAAAGCGGACCCAAACCAAACATTTTTTTTATTTAAAATATTTAGTTGCACTACTCTGACACATACAAATATAAATAAACACTCCTTCAAGCCTATGAGCATTTCAGTGCATGCTTTTCACCCTTCTCTTTTCATAAATAGAGTTATACAGGTGGCAGCCATTAGCAATTCCTGCATTTCGGACACCGCCTACTCCACCAGTTTGCCGGATTCTGTCCCAAGAATATGAAAGGAAGGGAGGGGTTCCTCCAATAAATGTAAAATATTTTATATTTGTCATCATGCAGCTGAAAAAGGCTGCTATTTATTATTATAATTTAGAAAATAGATTTTATTTCTGAAATCTTGTATTTTTCATTTGGGTCCATTTTAAAAGCATATTTTTGTACTTTTTGTTGTCATCCGCAGGAGACTCTCTGAGCGACCACATCGGGATGAATTTTTCCACCTACGATAAAGACAGAGATATTGACCCCAGAAACTGTGCAGAGACATTCCATGGTGCCTGGTGGTACAGTAAATGCCATGCTTCCAACCTGAATGGGAAGTACCTGAATGGGACCACCACTGAGTACGCCACAGGGATGGTGTGGAGCCTAGCTAAAGGACATTATTATTCTTTTACGGAAACAGTGATGAAGATAGCACCATTTGTGCAGACCAACTGAGGAATGTGCCATATGTTCCGGTCACCTGATAAAGGCTCCACATGTGCCAATTAACAGCCATGGCCTGTTCTACTAAGGCTTCTCCACTGATGCTCAAGCAGCCTCAGTGGGGACACCATCATAAGTGATCCTGAAAAATCTGGACGACATATAAAAAAAAAATGCCTATTATCTCACTAATATTATAAATGTGGAAGTTTGGATGTTTGTTACTCAATCACGCAACAATGGCTGGAATGAAATTTGGCACACACATAGTACATTACCTGGAATAACATATAGGATATTTTTTATCCCCTTAACCAATAAGTAGGCGGCAGAGACAAATAAAAATATCACTGGGAAAATGTAAACTGCAGCAATTCTTACACTGTTAATGGCAGGGTTCTCAAACTTTGCACAGTTGGTCACTGGGTGACTGGGGTTCATATTCATAAAAGTGGGTGGTGCCTACAAAAGCCAATCAAAATTATCCTATCGATTTTCAAGGGGAATATTTAATTGCTGACATTCTTGCACTGTTAATGGCACAATCCTTAAATCTGGTACAGTTGGTCATTGGGTGACTGGGGTTCAAATTCAGAAAAGGGGGTGGAGCCACAAACAGCCAATCTGATTTGTTTCATTTCAATGCAAATTATTGATGCCAAAGACCGCAAAGCTCACAAACTTGGTCATTAAGTAATTTTGTGTTAGGGTTAGAAAAAGTGGGTGCAGCCAACATCAGCCGAATACATACCCGGGCAACACAGAGTCATCAGTTAGTAATAGAATAAGATGGCACCTCTCAACTCTCTCACCTCTCATACTGGAGCACTGTGAAAGGCTAGTTGAAAAGTGAGTATTCAGCTGGCACTGCAGCTGTGCTGTACTTGTCTTTAAATGGAGGTGCAATATTCAATTACTTTCTGGTTATAGTGTCCTTATCTTATCTGAATTAGGAAGCTTTCTTATTTGCATGGTGAGGTAAGCTTGTTACTGTAGCTAAAAAACAAACAAACAAACAAAAACAAACTTAATACAATATCCCCGGCACTGCACAGTTTATGCAGTTGCACAACGGCACCCAGTCCAGGTAAAAAGAAAATAAAACAATCGGGGGACATATAGGGCCCAGTTTTATTATAAAAAAGGTGGTTCCATATATTTTTGGGGCCCTAGCTATTTTTTTTTTTGGGGGGGGGGGGCATTTTTTTAGTTTTGGAAGTTACCACCCTTTTAAAGGGACTCCGAGCTCTGATTTAAATCAAAATTTGAACTTACCCGGGGCTTTCTGCAACCCAGTGCAGGTCGGGAGGTCCCATGACGTACATCCGGCTCTTCTCCTAGGCCTTCGTCCAGAAATGGCTGACCGGCAGCTCCCAGCGACACTGGGCCCGAGTGTCGGGCTCCTCTTCCGCATACGTCACGTCTGATGTCACTACGCCGGCTGCCTCGCGTTATCATGGCGACCGGCATGATGACGCGAGGTGGCCGGCGTGTGACGACAGCGGTGACGTATGCGGAAGAAGGAGCCCGACACTCTGGCCCAGTGTCGCTGGGAGCTGCCGGTCAGCCATTTCTGGATGAAGGCCTAGGAGAAGAGCCAGGACGCCGCTGTGGGACCTCCCGACTTACGGTGGGCTGCAGAAAGCCCCAGGTGAGTACAAGTTTCGTTTTTATCCAGAGCTCGGTTTCCCTTTAAGGCCATAACTGTTCCAGCAAACCTAGAGTTCTGTTATTTGGTGGCAAGTCACTGCATTCCTCCCCAGGGTCAAACAGAAACATAGTCAAGGGGTTGCTGGAAGGCTCAAAGGTCAGTCATTTGGTGGTAAGGACTAGTAGTGAAGGGAGAAAAAGAAGACAGGGACACTGGGAGCCCGACCTGGTATATTATCATTGCTATGTGAGCTACAGCTACACAGATAGTGCTTAGAGATGGCCGAACGGTTCCAGGCGAACTTTTGGTGGTTCGCGTTCGCAAGCGAAGGCGAACTTTTGCGGAAGGTCGGTTTGCCCCCATAGTTCACCATTAGGGTCAACTTTGACCCTCTACATCACAGTCAGCAGGCACATTGTAGCTAATCAGACTACACTCTCCTGGAGCCACTCCTCCCCTTATATAAGGCAGGCTCCGCAGGCCATTACACTCACTAGTGTGCCTGGTATAGTGAGAGAAGGGCAAGCTGCTGCAGACTGTTTCTCCTAGGGAAAGATTAGTTAGGCTCTTGGCTTGTTAGCTTGCTCCTGGCTGATTGTTATTGCTAAAATAGCACCCAGCAACAGCTCTTTTGAGAGGTAATCTTGTTCTTGTGATCTACTTTTTTTTTTCCCCCGTGTGTCCCACTGATCTGATACTTGTGTTGCATAGACAGCCTGCTAATTCATACTGTGTGTGTGCCACTGCCCAGCCCAGCACAGCACATTCAGTGACTACCTTTGTGACAGGTGCACATTGTAATACGCAGTACTGCATATACCTAGTATCTGTTGTGTTTAGTGAACCCACCTCATCAATGCATATACCTACCTTTTGTGTTGAGTGAACCCACCTCACTGCATATACCTACCTTTAGTGTTCAGTGAACCCACCTCATCACTGCATATACCTAGCTTTTGTGTTCAGTGAACCCACCTCATCACTGCATATACCTACCTTTTGTGTTGAATGAACCTACCTCACTGCATATACCTACTGTAACGATTGGTGTCAGCACACAGAGAGTATCTGATTATTGGTGATCTGCAGTATCACCAAGAATACAGATATATACCCGATTATTGATGATCTGCAGAATCACCAATAATACAAGTATAACCAACCTCTGGACACCTACGTATATAGTGTGAGTGTTTGGTGCAACAGTAATGACTTTGAGTGGGACCACCCGAGGAGCAGGTGGTTCTTGGCAGTATGAGAATTACCTCCCTCTGGGAAGTGCGAAGACCTTCCAACAGCCTGAGACTTCCAAAGGGGTGGAGCCCCAGGCTGAATAGCAGGAAGGCCCTGTGGCTAAGTGACACCTAGAAGGTGGGTGTCACAAGCAGGACTGGAGACTAATCTCTCAATGGAGAGGGATAGCTCGCAAGGTCGGGCAGGCTAGGTTGGCAACACACGGGCAGATAAAGTACAGAGACAGAAGGCTGATTCGGTAACCAGGAACAGGCAGGGTTGGCAACAGGTAATCAGATATGCGTAGGTACCGAATCAGAAAGCAGAAGGATAGTCAGGAAAGCAATAGGTCATAACAGATATCAAACAATGCCTAGTCTTGGGTGTGAGGTCCGTGGTCTCAACACCCTGGAACTAGTCTGAAGTATAACACACTGGTAACACAGTATCCCTAGTCTTGGGTGTGAGGTCCGTGGTCTCAAAACCCTGGAACTAGTCTGAGGTATAACACAATAGTAACACAGTGTCCCTAGTCTTGGGTGTGAGGTCCGTGATCTCAACACCCTGGAACTAGTCTGAAGTATAACACAATGGTAACACAGTATCCCTAGTCTTGAGTGTGAGGTCCGTGGTCTCAACACCCTGGAAGTAGTCTAAACTAGAACACAATAGTAACACAGTAGTAATCTGGCTCAGTGTGAATTCCCAGGTCCTTCTGGTTCTAACACACTGTGGGATCTGACTATGGTCTGAGTGCTTTCACGTAAGTGTTCGCAACGGCAGACAACTTGAGACTGACCAGCAATAACTATATATAGAGCGGCACTCCCCGGCGTCACCCATCGCTGATCAACCAATAACCACTCGCTCTGAGATCAGCTGACCAACCTGGTCAGCTGATCCCTCCTCGTTTGTCATAAAGGTTCTGCCTCTCAGCGTATTCCTCAATCTGTGTGCACTGACAGGCCCAGCCACATCAGACGCACGCTTCCGCGTGCAAACCACCGAGACAGACGCGGAACCTGCCGCCTCGCTGCCAGTCCATGCGGCGGCTTTTCCGTAATCTATTACACCTACCTTTTGTGTTCAGTGAACCCACCTCATCACTGCATATACCTACCTTTTGTGTTGAGTGAACCCACCTCACTGCATTAAAATCAAGAAATCACTTAAATAGGAGCTATCTGACACGGAGAAGTAGACCAAAAGCACCTCAAAAGCTAGATATCATGCCAAGATCCAAAGAAATTCAGGAACAAATGAGAACAAAAGTAATTGAGATCTATCAGTCTGGTAAAGGTTATAAAGCCATTTCTAAAGCTTTGGGACTCCAGCGAACCACAGTGAGAGCCATTATCCACAAATGGCAAAAACATGGAACAGTGAAGAACCTTCCCAGGAGTGGCCAGCCGACCAAAATTACCCCAAGAGCGCAGAGAAAACTCATCCGAGAGGCCACAAAAGACCCCAGGACAACATCTAAAGAACTGCAGGCCTCACTTGCCTCAATTAAGGTCATTGTTCATGACTCCACCATAAGAAAGAGACTGGGCAAAAATGGCCTGCATGGCAGATATCCAAGGCGCAAACCACTTTTAAGCAAAAAGAACATTAAGGCTCGTCTCAATTTTGCTAAAAAAAACATCTCAATGATTGCCAAGACTTTTGGGAAAATACCTTGTGGACCGACGAGACAAAAGTTGAACTTTTTGGAAGGTGCGTGTCCCATTACATCTGGTGTAGAAGTAACACAGCATTTCAGCAGAAGAACATCATACCAACAGTAAAATATGGTTGTGGTAGTGTGATGGTCTGGGGTTGTTTTGCTGCTTCAGGGCCTGGAAGGCATGCTGTGATAGATGGAACCATGAATTCTACTGTCTGCCAAAAAATCCTGTAGGAGAATGTCCAGCCATCTGTTCGCCAACTCAAGCTGAAGCGATCTTAGGTGCTGTAGCAGGACAATGACCCAAAACACACCAACAAATTCACCTCTGAATGGCTGAAGAAAAACAAAATGAAGACTTTGGAGAGGCCTAGTCAAAGTCCTGACCTGAATCCTATTGAGATGTTGTGGAATGACCTTAAAAAGGCGGTTCATGCTAGAAAACCCTCAAATAAAGCTGAATTACAACAATTCTGCAAAAATGAGTGGGCCAAAATTCCTCCAGAGTGCTGTAAAAGACTCGTTGCAAGTTATCGCAAATGCTTTATTGCAGTTATTTCTGCTAAGGTTCAGGGGGCAATTTCTTTTTCACACAGGGCCATGTAGGTTTTGAGGTTTTTTTCTCACTAAATAATAAAAAACATCATTTAAAACTGCATTTTGTGTTCAATTATGTTATCTTTGACCAATAGTTAACGGTTTTTGATGAGCAGAAACATTTAAGTGTGACAAACATGCAAAAGAATAAGAAATCAGGAAGGGGGCAAATAGTTTTTCACACCACTGTACCTACCTTTAGTGTTCAGTGATCCCACCTCATCACTGCATATACCTAGCTTTTGTGTTGAGTAAACCCACCTCACTGCATATACCTACCTTTTGTGTTGAGTGAACCCACCTCATGCATATAACTACCTTTTGTGTTGAGTGAACCCACCTCATCACTGCATATACCTACCTTTAGTGTTCAGTGAACCCACCTCATCACTGCATACACCTATCTTTTGTGTTGAGTGAACCCACCTCACTGCATATACCTACCTTTAGTGTTGAGTGAACCCACCTCATCACTGCATATACCTAGCTTTTATGTTGGGTGAACCCACCTCACTGCATATATCTACCTTTTGTGTTGAATGAACCCACCTCACTGCATATACCTACCTTTTGTGTTGAGTGAACCCACCTCATCACTGTATATACCTACCTTTGGTGTTGAGTGAACCCATTTCTCTCAGCAAATACCTACCTTTTGTGTTGAGTGAACCCACCTCACTGCATATACCTACCTTTTGTGTTGAGTGAACCCACCTCATCACTGCATATACCTACCTGTTGTGTTCAGTTAACCCGCCTCACCACTGCATATACCTACCTTTTGTGTTGAGTGAACCCACCTCACTGCATATACCTATCTTTTGTGTTGAGTGAACCCACCTCACTGCATATACCTATCTTTTGTGTTGAGTGAACCCACATCATCACTGCATATACCTACCTTTTGTGTTGAGTGAACCCACCTCACTGCATATACCTACCTTTTGTGTTGAGTGAACCCACATCATCACTGCATATGCCTACCTTTTGTGAACCCACCTCATCACTGCATATACCTACATTTAGTGTTCAGTGAACCCACCTCATCACTGCATATACCTAGCTTTTGTGTTGAGTGAACCCACCTCACTGTATATACCTAGCTTTTGTGTTGAGTGAACCCACCTCACTGCATATACCTAGCTTTTGTGTTGAGTGAACCCACCTCACTGCATATACCTACCTTTTGTGTTCAGTGAACCCACCTCACTGCATATACCTACCTTTTGTGTTGAGTGAACCCACCTCACTGCTTATACCTACCTTTTGTGTTGAGTGAACCCACCTCACTGCATATACCTACCTTTTGTGTTGAGTGAACCCACCTCATCACTGCATATACCTAACTTTCGTGTTGAGTGAACCCACCTCATTGCATATACCTACCTTTTGAGTTGAGTGAACCCACCTCATCACTGCATATACCTACCTGTTGTGTTCAGTGCACCCACCTGCCTACTTGAGTACACGCAATGTGATAAACCACTCCGTGCATACCTGTGAACTGCACCTGTGTGACTGCACATTGCATTAGTCAAGTCAGTGCATACCTTTCACTTCATCCCCCCGATATGGACAAAACAGAAAAAACAGGTAGAGGCAGACCCAGAGGAAGGCCACCCGGCATCGGCAGGTCTGTGCGAGGTCGTGTTGATGTGATTTCGTGCTGCCCTGGCCCAAAGTACAGTGCTGAGAAGAAGGCACGTGCCATCAACTCCCAAGATGGCAGGACATGGTTGACTATTTAACACAGAACATTTCCCGCATCATTTCCCGCAGCCACGAGCACTACTACAAGCACCACATCCACTGCATTTGACACTTCGCAGGAGTTATTTGGTGGTGAAATCACTGATTCACAGCCACTACTGCAACAACAAGATGAAGGCGCTAAGCAAGTTACACCACCTCATATGTGTGAGTTTGGCGACACTATGGACGTAACGTGTGAGGAGGAGGATGATGAAATACCTGCTGTTGGTGCAGTTTTGGAGGTGTCTAAGGCAAGCAAAGCTGGGCAGGATGATTATGATGATTATGATGATATGGATCCCACATGGGTTCCTAAGAGACAAGATGACCAAGGGGACAGTTCAGAGGGAGGGTCAGAGAGGAGTAGGAGGAGATGAGTTGCTGAAAGAAGCAGGGGGAGCTCGTCGTCAGAAACAGCTGGTGGCAGTGTCCGGTGCCATGTATCGCCACCTATGGACAACCAGCCAACATGCCCTTCAACGTCAGCTGCTGTGGCCACCATAGTGCCATCACCCCAGGGGGGCTCAGCGGTTTGGACATTTTTTAGTGTGTCTGCCTCAGATCGGAGCAAAGCCATCTGTTCTCTCTGCCTCCAAAAAAACGTGGAAAGGCCAACACTCACGTAGGGACAAGTGCCTTACGAAGGCACCTGGAGAAAAGGCACAAACTGCAATGGGAAGAGCACCAGAGGAAAAGCAGCACGCAAAAGAAAAGTCACCCTCC
This sequence comes from Hyperolius riggenbachi, assembly GCF_040937935.1. Taxonomy (NCBI): domain Eukaryota; kingdom Metazoa; phylum Chordata; class Amphibia; order Anura; family Hyperoliidae; genus Hyperolius; species Hyperolius riggenbachi. The sequence goes on along the minus strand of NC_090652.1, from coordinate 46,056,340 downwards.
TTCTCCTCTTCCTCCTTTAGGTGCAACTTTCCACTCCGCCTCTGACCTTGAGTGGTTCCTGCTCCTCTGCCCACAGCAGCCAGGTGTCCGTGAAGGAAATCTTTGAGCAGAAGAAGCCAATTTCTGCCAGTCACCCCCTTGCCCGGCGTTTGACAGCTGGCGTGGCGGAACTGTTAGCTTGCCAGCTGTTACCATACAAGCTGGTGGACTCTGAGGCCTTCCGTAAATTTGTGGCCATTGGGACACCGCAGTGGAAGATGCCAGGCCATAATTATTTCTCTAAAAAGGCAATACCCAAACTGCACTGTGAAGTGGAGAGGCAAGTGGTGTCATCCCTGGCACACAGCGTTGAGATACTGTGAGGAAACCTGCATTCCCTCAAAGTCCTTCAAGGTCTATCCGAACAATAAACCCTGGTTCTCCAACAAGCTACGGAAGCTGCGGAAACAAAAAGAGGCTGCACATAAGTCCGGCTCCATAGGGGACTTCAGGATAGCAAGGAACTCACTCAACAAAGAACTGAGAGTGGCAAAAAGGGTATATGCAGATAAGATGAGGAAAAACCTAAGCTCAAATGATCCACGGGCTGTTTGGAAGGGGCTCAAGGAGGCCACAAACTACAAGCCTCCCCCTCACCATGCAACACCAAGCACTGAGCTAGTTGAGGAACTGAGCAGCTTCTATTGCAGGTTTGAGGACCCGACAGACCGTCAGAGATACCGCCCCGCTGCCCTCTTTCCAAGCCCGAGCCCTCCCTCCCCAGTAGTGAAAGAGGTGGAGGTTCTGCGTCACCTGTCCACACTGAATGCTAGGAAAGCTTCGGGACCTGATGGGGTATCCCCAGCCTGCCTGCAAACCTGCTCACGGCAGCTGGCCCCCATCCTCACTTCCATATACTCCAAGTCCCTGAGGGATGGCAAGGTACCTACGTGCTTTAAAAAGTCCACCATTATCCCTGTCCCAAAAAAACAAGGAGTCTCGGACCTTAACAATTTTAGACCTGTGGCCCTCACTTCTGTTGTGATGAAAACCTTTGAGAAAGTGATCTTATCCCTCCTTAAGAACTCCACACTGCACTGTCTGGATCCGTTCCAATTTGCTTACAGAACTAATAGGTCCACTGACGATGCTATTAATATATGCCTGGAGTACATCACCGGCCACCTGGACAGCCCGGACTCATATGCCAGAATGCTCCTCCTGGACTTTAGTTCGGCTTTTAACACCATCTGCCCTCGTATACTGCATGACAACCTAGAGGAACTCGGTGTTCACCCCTCCCTCCGCTGCTGGATCACGGACTTCCTTACGGACAGGTCTCAAGTAGTTAAGCTGGGCGACATCTTGTCCAGACCAAGGATTACCAACACGGGAGCCCCTCAGGGATGTGTCCTGTCACCTTTCCTGTTCTCGCTCTACACCAACAACTGTACCTCTAAGGACAACTCTGTCAAGGTCATCAAATTTGCTGACGATACCACCATTGTTGGCCTCATAAGAAAGGGTAACGAGCAGGCCTACCGAGACGAGGTGGAGAGAATCTGCCACTGGTGCAGAGAAAACAAGCTAGTGCTCAATACCACCAAGACTGTGGAGATGGTCATTGACTTCAGAAGGCAGAGTACGACCCCGCACCCAATTCTCATTGATGGTGCTGAAGTTGAAGTCGTTTCCAGTGTCCGACTCCTGGGCACAACCATATCTGATGACCTGAGCTGGAAGATGAACACCATCACAACCCAAAAGAAGGCCCAGCAGAGACTCTTCTTCCTGCGCCAACTAAAGAAGTTTGGTATGGCCCAGGAACTCCTTAAATCCTTCTACTCCGCCACCATAGAGTCTGTCCTCTGCACCTCGATACTTGTATGGTACCCTGGCGCCACCGCCAGCGACAGATACAAAATTCAGAGGGTCATCAGATCAGCGGAGAAAATAATTGGGAAACCCCTCCCCCCCCCTGGAGCTCATCCACAACTCTAGGTTGTGCTCTAGAGCAGCAAAGATGTCCAATGACCCATCACACCCAGGTCATCGCTTCTTCCAACGGCTCCCATCGGGTCGGAGGCTCCGGGCCCTCCCCACCAAAACATCAAGGCACAGAGACACTTTTTTCCCCACAGCGGTGAAACTCTTGAACTCCCTATAAATCCCATGGTGCTCCCCTCACGCTTGCATTTAGCCATGGCACGAGAGGGTTATTTATTGTGCTGGTGATTTTTTTTCTCAGCACGTGTTTTTGCTTCTTGCTGTGATACTGCCTCACGGCTCCTTGCATTGTATATTTCTGCTGTAACTTAATGTTTGTACACTGTTTGTGTTGTTATGTTTATGTCTCTGCTGTAACTTTGCCCTGTGATGCTAAAACCAATTCCGGGCATGACCCAGTCATGCTTGGCGAAATAAACGATTCTGATTCTGATTCTGAAACGATTCTGATTTTGATTCTGACCACGGATGCCTGGTCTCCCAAGCACGGTCAGGGCCTCTACATTACTTACACAGCCCATTGGGTCAACCTGGTGACCGATGGCAAGCAGGTATTACGTGGCTGTGCAGCAGACCAACTTGTGACACCTCCACGGCTTGCAGGCATGCCTCCTGCCACCTCCTCTCCGCCTGCTACATCCTCTTCGCTGTCGTCATCCTCCTCCTCCTTGGCTGGTGCCGCGATCTCCTCTCCAGCTACACAGCCCCATCTCCCCAGGGCCTATGCTGCATGCCAGGTATGACAGTGTCACGCCATCTTAGACTGTCTTGCCTCAAAGCGGAGAGCCACACTAGAGCAGCTCTCCTGGCTGCTCTTAACAAACAGGTGGATCAGTGGCTGACCCCGCACCAGCTGGAGATCGGCAACATGGTGTGTGACAACGGCAGCAATCTCCTTTCCGCTTTGAATTTGGGAAAGCTGACACATGTACCCTGCATGGCACATGTGCTGAATCTAGTCATTCAAAGATTTGTGTCAAAGTACCCAGGCTTAGAGGATGTCCTGAAGCAGGCCAGGAAGTTGTGTGGGCATTTCAGGCGGTCTTACACGGCCATGGCACGCTTTGCGGACATTCAGTGGAGATACAACTTGCCGGTGAGAAGCTTGATATGTGATAGCCCGACTTGCTGGAATTCGACCCTGCTCATGTTCTCTCGCCTGCTAGAACAAGAGAAAGCCGTCACCCAGTACCTCTACAATTTCAGTAGAAGGACACAATCTTGGGAGATGGGGATGTTGTGGCCAAACAACTGGACACTGATGCGAAATGCATGCAGGCTCATGCGGCCGTTTGAGGAGGTGACCAACCTGGTGAGTCGCAGTGAAGGCACCATCAGCGATTTGATCTCCTACGCTTACTTCCTGGAGCGTGCCATGCGTAGAGTGGTGGATCAAGCTGTGGAGGAGTGTGAAGAGGAACAGTAATGGCAGGAACAGTTGTGGGAGCAATTTACATCAGAACCAGATGTTTCCTCAACACCTGCGGCAGCACATGGGGGGAGGAGGACGAAGAGTCGTGTGGGGAAGAGGAGTCAGACTAAGATGATGAGGAATGTGTTTCTGTGGAGGAGGAGGAGAAGGCAGCCACAGAAGAACAACCGCAGCAGGGGGCTTGTGCTGCTCAACATCCCCTTGGTATTGTTCGTGGCTGGGGGGAGGAGGAGGAGGACTTACCTGACGTCACTGAGGAAAAGCAAGTAGAGATGGAGAGTACGTCTGGATCCAACTTTGTGCAGAAGGCGTCTTTTATGCTGTCCAGCCTGTTGAGGGGCCCCCATATAAAAAAAAAAACTCAAGGGGAATGAGCTGTACTGGGTGGCCACGCTACTAGACCCTTGGTATAGGCACAAAGTGGCGGACATGTTACCAAGTCACCTGAAGGCAGAAAGGATGCAGCACATGCAGAACAAGCTGGCAAGTATGCTTTACAATGTGTATAAGGGTGATGTCACAGCACAACGCCATAAAGGTGCCACTGCCAGTAATCCTTCTCCCATGTCCACGCAGGCAAGGACAGGACGCTCCAGCAATCTCATGGTGATGTCGGACATGCGGACATTCTTTAGTCCAACGCCTCGCCTTAGCGCTTCTGGATCCACCCTCCACCAACGCCTGGACCGGCAGGTAGCCGACTACATGGCCTTAAGTGTGGATGTAGACACTGTGAGCAGCAATGAACCCTTGGACTACTGGGTGTGCAGGCTTGACCTGTGGCCAGAGCTGTCCCAATTTGCCATCCAACTTCTGTCTTGCCCTGCCTCAAGCGTCCTGTCAGAAAGGACCTTCAGCGCAGCTGGAGGCATTGTCACTGAGAAGAGAAGTCGCCTAAGTCACACAAGTGTTCAGTACTGTAATGATCTGCTCTGCTGTCTGCACAGGCAGACAGCTTTTTGACCATTTTGTAGGTCTGAGTGTTGCAGGTCTCTGGAAAGGAGACCTGTCTTCACTCTGCAACTTGCTGAGCTGCTGTTCTGGTGAGGAATTTGCATCCACTTGTCATGCAAATTGCTTAGCTGCTTCCTCTGATGGCTTCCAGTATAAAAACCATTTCTTCCCAGAATTCCTTGCTGGTCATGATGGTTTGTTCCTGCTAACTTACCTGGAGTCTCAGCCTTTGCTAATTGTTTGCTAAGATTATCTTACAGTAATTCCTCGGGAGTGCACTAAGCATTCCTTCTAGCGTAGTCAGGTTGTATTATCTGTTTTGCCTTGTACTGTCTATCTGTTGCGATTGTCTTGTCGCCAGCGGCGGTCGACAGGAAATCGTTCTGTCTGTTTGGATCGCATTCGCGCTAGCGGTAGTGGCGGTGGTTCCTTCTGTATTCTGCCTTAGGGGTGCAAGCCAGAGTAGAGGTTGCTACTGGTAGCCCCATCTGTCTGTCTGTTTGGATCGCATTCGCCCTAGCGGTAGTGGCGGTGGTTCCTTCTGTATTCTGCCTTAGGGGTGCAAGCCAGAGCAGCGGTTGCTACTGGTGGCCCCATCTGTCTGTCTGTCTGGATCGCATCCACCCTAGCGGTAGTGGCGGTGGTTCCTTCTGTACTCAGTCTGGGAGTGTAGGCCAGAGCTGCGGTTGCTGCTGGTTGCTCCTTCTGTCTGTCTTGTCTGGAACGAACGCTTGGTGTAGGCTCGGTGAGGTAACCGTTTAGCAAGCGCTCGCGTTCTCTATTTGTTTTTGTGTTACATTGGTTAGTTAGGGTTGGCGTGCTTTGTCTCTGTTGCGCTTTTCGTGCGGAGACCGCACCATTAGCGTGCTTTTTCGCTGTTGCACTTTTCGCGCGGCGACCGCGCTTAGCGAGTGCGTTTGTTATTTTCCTTGGCGTTCTGATCATTGTTATTTGCTGTGCCTTTCTTGATACACTTGTGCTCTGTCTTTATTCGGTCTGGTGTCACTGTTGGCAATCGCCACTCTCGCGATTGCGTTCCCACTTGATTTCTGTTGTTGTGTGTTCACCGTCGCTGGGGGGTGACTAGATTGGTGGACACACATACATTCTGTCGCTGTGCTCACTCTCTCTCTCTGAGGGCTATCTTGCCCTGCATTGTTGCTATTCGTACAATTCCCAGCTGGCATCTGTGGCAGTGCAGAGGGGTTGTTCCTCTGCACTCCACAGCTCCATCTGCCGGTGGGACTTTCTCTCTACAGGTGCATTGCACCCAAGCTGGGTTCTGTCGTTTTATACGCTTGTGGAGGACTTCTGCAGTGTCAGTGCACATCTTGTGCGCTGACCACGGAGATAATTCCACGATCGTTACAAGTACCTCACCTTTATCAAAATGAATGAGGCATGGATCCCGGAGGGCTGCTGCCTGCCCGAAGACTAAATCAGTCCCCACACACAGCATCTCTGCCTGCAGGCCACTTGCCTTCTCCGCCACCACCAACAGGGTCCAGGACTCCAGGCGGATTCCTGAATTTTTAAGGCCACTGCTAGCAGCGGCCGCTATACTAATTTTTCAGGTGCGTGTATATGCCTGCCTAATTTTTCTGGCTGCAGTGAAGCTGCAACAACAAAACAAAAGGCATGTACATGTGTCAATTCACCTTCATGATCGTTACCTTGCCGCGGTGAAGGGGCTTGCGTATCACAATGAAGCAATGACCGCCGGCTATATGAGTGTCTTGGGGGAGGGGGGGGGACGGAACACCAAAGATAATAAGGTCGTTGCTTCATTGTGGACAGACCAATTTTGATCAGCTGGACAGTCACTGTTGTTCTATCATTGAGCTACCGCAGCCCGGCGACCATATGGGCTTGAATACCGCCACAGCCTGCACTCTGGCCATGGAGTGCACCAGTCCAGCACGGCTTTCACTATGCAAACAGCTGTTTGCGGTGCGTTACACAGTGAGTTTGGTGTGTCAATGTGAAGCAGAACTCTAATTACACTCCCTAATTGATGTATACACATGCAAGATGTTTGAAAGCACTTTAGTCCTGCAATTTAGCATTCAATGTGATTTCTGCCCTTAAAACGCTGCTTTGCGTCAAATCCAGATTTTTCCCCGGGACTTTTGGCGTCTATCCCACTCCGCCATGCCCCCTCCAGGTGTTAGACCCCTTGAAACATCTTTTCCATCACTTTTCTGGCCAGCATAAATGTTTGTAGTTTTCAAAGTTCTCATCCCCATTGAAGTCGTTCACGGAAGTTCGCGCGAACCAAACCTTTTGCGGAAGTTCGCGAACTCCGTTCGCGCACCTAAAATTGGAGGTTCGGGCCATCTCTAATAGTGCTATGTGTTTTATTTATACAGAGTATAGACACAGCATGTGTAAGATATGACCTCATATTGTGATTGTGAAACTTTGAAACCAAAATGTCAACCATTTTTTCCCCCTTCAAACTCGGCTCCCTTCCGGGTTATAACCTGATACGTTTTAAGAAATGCTTTAACTCAAGCTCCTCATGTCAGGTTCAGTTTGCATCACAGTTTTATAGTTTTTTTTATTATACATCCTCATTGTAAGGAAGGAAAATACACAAAGAGAAAGGCAGGAAATTATATACATTATATCTTACCATTTAACATTATCCAAACAGTGCTGCATATATTAACCCATATCCACTTAAGATATTATCTTCTCCCTTTCACCTCCCAGTTTTCATACTACCTTACAAACACACCATACATAATTCTACCCTCCTCCTAGTTAGCCATGACTTTTTGTGCAATGTTATTGACTGACTTGGAGCACGGGCTGTCATGTGAACTTCCAGATTGCAGAAGTTGCAGTATAATCAAGGGTACTCAGTAGAAACTGGGTACTGTGACTTACCGTATGTGGTTGGAGTATTATTATTTAGCATTTCGATAGTGCTGACATCTTCCACAGCGCTATTCAGAGTATATTGTCTTGTCACTTAACTGTCCCTCAGAGGGCTCACAATCTAATCCCTACCATAGTCATATGTCTATGTTTGTATAGTGTAGTGTATATATTGTAGTCTAGGGCCAATTTGAGGGCAGTGCCAATTAACTTATCTGCATGTTTTTGCGATGTGGGAGGAAACTAGTGTGCCCGGAGAAAACCCACACAGACACAGAGAGAACATACAAACGCGCAAATGCACCCAGCACATGAAAATGTGCACTAAGGTGTGATGTAGAGTACCTCTTTAGGCTTCCAGCCTCAGTTAAAAAACAAAAATAAAAGAAAATATTCTGCATGTTCAAGCCATTCACACACTATAGGAAATGGTGTAGGGTTTATTCTCCCCAAGAGAAAGCCATAAACCCTAAAAAATTGATCCACTTTACATTTCTGGTTCCTACTTTAAAAGGGGAATAATGGCTAAGCCAAAACAGCACCCTGTCATAAAACTAAATGACAGAGACATTCGACAGGCCAGTCCTCTAGAAGCCAGTGACCCTTAATTAATGAATATCATTGATATATAATTCCACATGATGCCATAATTCGATGGATATCCCGGAACCGCTGGGGCCCAGTCATTCACAATTCACAGTTTGTAATGCGACAAATGCTGAACACCTTCTGAGATGTCAATTGATCAAATCGCTTGAGATATAAATGCCCTATATTCCGTATAAAGGGAAACCAAAAAGAACAATATCCTCTGAGGTGTGCCACAACACCCACATAGACTTTATACCAGTACAAGAATATGTATATCAAACATATTGAAGAAACTTGAAGAATTTATATGCAAAAATACAAAAAAGTCTTTATTGAAGACAACACTTGTGCAAAAATGTTCATAAAAGGTATCATTCAGGAAACATTTTCCATAGCAAAGAATGGTGAACATACAGCAGTGATTAACACCAAGATTAGTGCAGTTGTAAATATTGAGGTGACAATGTTGACTTGTTTTGGCATAGACCCTTCATCAGGCCTCCCCATATAAAGACAAATCTGTATAGTTTACACTTGTTCTTAAAAGACATCTGGACAAAATGAAGCCAGGTATAACCACTCATCCAATTTTCAAACACAGGAACCGCACAAGGCAGGAGCTGGAGGAGAATGGCCTTGAGGTTAATCAATCACGACTGTATGTTCGCCATCCTTTGCTATGGAAAATGTTTGAACATTTTTGCACAAGTGTTGTCTTCAATAAAGACTTTTTGTATTTTTGCATATAAATACTTCAAGTTTCTTGAATATTTTTGATATACATACAAGGAGGCTGATAAAACAATTATGTTTGATATCTATGGGTTCAGCGCATGAGGACTGAGTGGAAAATGCCCCCCCCCCCCGAGAGGACCGTGTGAATCAGATTCCAAGAAACCCAGGGCAGGGCACCTATCCAACAACCATGCTGTATCCTCTGTAGATTTAGTAGTTGGAGCGTCATCAAACCAGCTCTTGAGATGCCATCTGCTGGTTATTCAACCTAATATTAGCCACTGGATATTGGTATGTCATCTTTACCCACACTATGAATTTCTCCCCCAATTGAAATCTTTCCAGGCATTTAAATAGAAAAGGCCCACTCCTGCGTTATCTGCCAAGCCAACTGAGAAATAACCTGTACCCGTTTGAGATTGATGGACGTAGAGCATCCTGGCATGAACCCTGTCTGATCCTCATCTAAGATAAACGTTATTGCTTGTTTAAGTCTATTCGCCCATAACTTTGTTAACAGCTTATAGCCAGTGTTCAATAATGAGATTGGCCTGTAAGGGCTTGTTCACACTATGAGCGTTTGTGTATTTTTATAAGCGCTGGCGATTTTAGAAATCACCCTAAAAGCACTTGTGTAATGATTCCCTATGAGAGGTTCCCTTGCGATCCGCTTTCAAAAACGCTGCCTGTACCATTTTTTGAGTGCTTTGGCTCAATGGGAGGTATAGGGAAATTGCAAAGCGCTTAAAAAAACGCTTTGTATAGCGATTTCCCGAGCGGTTCTATGAATAAATACATTGGGCTTGATTCACAAAAGGGTGCTAACATAGTTAGCATGCCTAAAAGCTTTGGACGTGCTAACTAGGGTGCTAAGTAGTTTTAAACACTTAGCACACTAGTTAGCACGTCTAAAGCGTAGTTAGCACGTGCAAACTACTTAGCACCGTAGTTAGCACTTGCAAAATTAGCACCCTAGTTAGCACATGCAAACTTAGCACTGTAGTTAGCACATGCAAACTGCTTAACACTGTAGATAGCACATGCAAACTACTACTTAGCATCGTGCTAACTAGGGTACTAAGCTTGCATGTGCTAATTACGGTGCTAAGTAGTTTGTACATGCTAACTAGGGTGCTAAGTAGTTTGCATGTGCTAACTACGGTGCTAAGTAGTTTGCATGAGCTAACTACGGTGCTAAGTAGTTTGCATGTGCTAACTAGGGTGCTAAGTAGTTTGCATGTGCTAACTAGGGTGCTAAGTAGTTTGCATGTGCTATTTACGGTGCTAAGTAGTTTGCATGTGCTAACTAGGGTGCTAAGTAGTTTGCATGTGCTAACTAGGGTGCTAAGTAGTTTGAATGTGCTAACTACAGTGCTAAGTAGTTTGAACTAGGGTGCTAAGTACTTTGCATGTGCTAACTACGGTGCTAAGTAGTTTGCATGTGCTAATTAGGGTGCTAAGTAGTTTGCATGTGCTAACTACGGTGCAAAGTAGTTTGCATGTGCTAACTAGGGTGCTAAGTAGTTTGCATGTGCTAACTACGGTGCAAAGTAGTTTGCATGTGCTAACTACGGTGCTAAGTAGTTTGCATGTGCTAACTACGGTGCTAAGTAGTTTGCATGTGCTAACTAGGGTGCTAAGTAGTTTGAATGTGCTAACTACAGTGCTAAGTGGTTTGCACGTGCTAACTAGGGTGCTAAGTAGTTTGCATGTGCTAACTACGGTGCTAAGTAGTTTGCATGTGCTAACTACGGTGCTAAGTAGTTTGCATGTGCTAACTAGGGTGCTAAGTAGTTTGCATGTGCTAACTACGGTGCTAAGTAGTTTGCATGTGCTATTTACGGTGCTAAGTAGTTTGCATGTGCTAACTAGGGTGCTAAGTAGTTTGCATGTGCTAACTAGGGTGCTAAGTAGTTTGAATGTGCTAACTACAGTGCTAAGTAGTTTGCACGTGCTAACTAGGGTGCTAAGTACTTTGCATGTGCTAACTACGGTGCTAAGTAGTTTGCATGTGCTAACTAGGGTGCTAAGTAGTTTGCATGTGCTAACTACGGTGCTAAGTAGTTTGCATGTGCTAACTAGGGTGCTAAGTAGTTTGCATGTGCTAACTACGGTGCAAAGTAGTTTGCATGTGCTAACTACGGTGCTTAGTAGTTTGCATGTGCTAACTAGGGTGCTAAGTAGTTTGCATGTGCTAACTACGGTGCTTAGTAGTTTGCATGTGCTAACTAGGGTGCTAAGTAGTTTGCATGTGCTAACTAGGGTGCTAATTAGTTTGCATGTGCTAACTAGATTACTAAGTAGTTTGAATGTGCTAACTACAGTGCTAAGTAGTTTGCACGTGCTAACTAGGGTGCTAATTAGTTTGCATGTGCTAACTAGATTACTAAGTAGTTTGCATGTGCTAATTACGGTGCTAAGTAGTTTGCATGTGCTAACTAGGGTGCTAAGTAGTTTGAATGTGCTAACTACAGTGCTAAGTGGTTTGCACGTGCTAACTAGGGTGCTAAGTAGTTTGCATGTGCTAACTACGGTGCTAAGTAGTTTGCATGTGCTAACTACGGTGCTAAGTAGTTTGCATGTGCTAACTAGGGTGCTAAGTAGTTTGCATGTGCTAACTACAGTGCTAAGTAGTTTGCATGTGCTATTTACGGTGCTAAGTAGTTTGCATGTGCTAACTAGGGTGCTAAGTAGTTTGCATGTGCTAACTAGGGTGCTAAGTAGTTTGAATGTGCTAACTACAGTGCTAAGTAGTTTGCACGTGCTAACTAGGGTGCTAAGTACTTTGCATGTGCTAACTACGGTGCTAAGTAGTTTGCATGTGCTAACTAGGGTGCTAAGTAGTTTGCATGTGCTAACTACGGTGCTAAGTAGTTTGCATGTGCTAACTAGGGTGCTAAGTAGTTTGCATGTGCTAACTACGGTGCAAAGTAGTTTGCATGTGCTAACTACGGTGCTTAGTAGTTTGCATGTGCTAACTAGGGTGCTAAGTAGTTTGCATGTGCTAACTACGGTGCTTAGTAGTTTGCATGTGCTAACTAGGGTGCTAAGTAGTTTGCATGTGCTAACTAGGGTGCTAAGTAGTTTGCATGTGCTAACTAGATTACTAAGTAGTTTGAATGTGCTAACTACAGTGCTAAGTAGTTTGCACGTGCTAACTAGGGTGCTAATTAGTTTGCATGTGCTAACTAGATTACTAAGTAGTTTGCATGTGCTAATTACGGTGCTAAGTAGTTTGCACGTGCTAACTAGGGTGCTAAGTAGTTTGCATGTGCTAACTAGGGTGCTAAGTAGTTTGCATGTGCTAACTACGGTGCTAAGTAGTTTGCATGTGCTAACTAGGGTGCTAAGTAGTTTGCATGTGCTAACTAGGGTGCTAAGTAGTTTGCATGTGCTAACTACGGTGCAAAGTAGTTTGCATGTGCTAACTACGGTGCTTAGTAGTTTGCATGTGCTAACTAGGGTGCTAAGTAGTTTGCATGTGCTAACTACGGTGCTTAGTAGTTTGCATGTGCTAACTAGGGTGCTAAGTAGTTTGCATGTGCTAACTAGGGTGCTAAGTAGTTTGAATGTGCTAACTACAGTGCTAAGTAGTTTGCACGTGCTAACTAGGGTGCTAAGTAGTTTGCATGTGCTAACTAGGGTGCTAAGTAGTTTGCATGTGCTAACTACGGTGCTAAGTAGTTTGCATGTGCTAACTACGGTGCTAAGTAGTTTGCATGTGCTAACTAGGGTGCTAAGTTTGCATGTGCTAATTACGGTGCTAAGTAGTTTGCACGTGCTAACTAGGGTGCTAAGTAGTTTGCATGTGCTAACTACGGTGCTAAGTAGTTTGCATGTGCTAACTACGGTGCTAAGTAGTTTGCATGTGCTAACTACGGTACTACCACTATGGGGTATAGAGGGGATGGTTGGGATCTCAGGCCTGCAGAAGATGCTTCTGTTTTCCAAAGCTTAAGAGTAAATGGAATGGTAGGGAGTATGGACTTGTTAATCAATTTAGGGGAATCTGTAGTCCATATAAAAGAAGCTAGTGACAAAGGGGAGACCTCTGTAGCTTCAATTATGGCTCATTTGGAAAAGACCCTCAAATCTGACCATTCTGTCAGTTGTCGCAGTTGTTCTGCCTGATAATAAAGTTTTAGATAGGGTAGGCCCAGCCCCCCTTGCTCTCTCGAGGAGAGTAAGACAGATTTTGTGACTCTGGGACATTTATGATTCCATACAAATCTTAAGAAGGCAGATTGTAGTCTGGACAACTGAGCCGAAGGGACTTGGGCCGGGAAGGTTTCAAATAAGTACAAGATACGTGGCAAAATATTCATCTTTAAAGAGTATATTCTTCCAATCCATTATATTTTATAGGCTGTCCATTTGTGCAGGTCTTGGAGTATTTTTTGAATAAGGGACGGGAAATTATGTTTATATATGGATGCATATGAGGTGGTTAGATTACTCCCTAAGTATTTTAAAGTTTCGGTCCTCTAGTTATATGGATAATGGGATTTTAGGGAGATGAGCCTGCCTGGGGGGGGTTTCTGATTGGAAGGGCTTCAGTTTTGTCTTTATTTATTTTGAACCCAGAGATTGTTTCGTATTTAGCAATGGTAGAGTGAAGGGCTGGGAGGTAGGTAAGGGGGCTGGAGAGAGATGGTAGGATATCATCCGCAAAGGGAGATATTTTGTATTCATGACTGCCTTGTTTTATACCCAGAATGTCTTTATTTTGTCTGATTGCACTGGCTAGGGGTTCTATGCTGATGGCAAAGAGTAGGGGAGACAAGAGGCAGCCCTGTCTTGTGCCGTTTTTGATGGGGAAAGGGCGTGAGGGGGCGAAGGGAAGTTTAACCGTAGAAGTAGGAGAATATAGGAATTTGAGTAGAGTGACAAATGGACCGGAGAAACCTTGATGTTCAAGCACTCTAAAGAGAAAAGGCCAGGAAAGCCGGTCAAAGGCCTTCTCTGCATCTAGACTTGGAAGCAGAGAAGGCTTGCCATCTCTATTCATAATCGAAATGAGGTCTATCGCTTTCCTGGTGTTATCTCCAGCCTGGCGCCCAAGGATAAATCCAACTTGGTCATTGTAGATTAAAGAAGTAAGGATAGGGTTGAGACGATTAGCAAGGGTTTTAGGTATTATTTTTAAGTCAGAATTTAAGAGGGAGATTGGCCTGTAACTTTGGGGTAATTGGGGGTCTTTGCCCTCTTTAGGGATCACCGTGAGAAGGGAGGCTAAGATAGTGGGAGGAGGGATAGTGCCTTGCATTTTCTTTGAAGCTAGAGAAGCTAGATGTGGAAGTAGGGTGTTTTGAAATTTTTTGTAGTAAGAGTAGGGTAGTCCATCGGGCCTGGGTGATTTAGAAGAGGGGAGAGATTTAATAACTTCTGCAAGCTCTGAGGTGGTGATAGGAGAGTTGAGTATTGCCCGTTGAGTCTCTGAGAGTCTGGGAAGGTTTAAGGGTGTAAGAGTCTACTTTAGATGAGTAAGTTGGATCAATATTATGGTCAGGTAAGTTGTATAGTTGCTCATAGTAGCTTGTAAATATTTGAGCAATCTTATGGGGGTCATAATGTGTGTGTCCTTCAGGATCTTTCATTGGTTGTTGAGAATCTTTTGGATTTAACTTGCGTGCTGAAATAGTGTGGGGCTTATTCCTTCTTTCATAAAAAAGTTGTTTGGTGGTGGCCATACATGGTACAATTTTTCATACAATCTTACCATTTCTATGTAGTATAGGGGTAAATTAAGTGAATATACTGAAAAGATAATTTAGGCAGTTCCTATATATTACATAGAAATGGTAAGATTGTATGAAATTTTTTTACCATGTATGGCCACCATAAGGCTTTTTTCAACTTGGATGGATTGTAGAGCGCGTATATTTTGTTTAAAGTGAACCAGAGACGAAGCACCCTCATGTATTCTATCATATATATCAGTGGAAACATTAGAGAAAACACCTACCCTGCTGTCTGTTTCATTTTTAACTGTCCGGCTTGCTTCTAATCAGCCCTGATAAAATCCCCAACTGAGCATTCAGTCTGGCTTTGCTATAATGACTCAGCTATAATGATTCCTGAGCAGAGCCACAAGAGGGCAGGCTTGGGCTTGAAAAGACACCAGAGAACACAGACTGAGCTATAAAAATTCCTGAGCAAAGCCAGACTGAATGCTCAGTCGGGGATTTTATCATGGCTGATAAGAAGCAAGCTGAACAGTTAAACATTAAACAGAGAGCACGGTAGGTGTATTCTCTAATGCTGGGTTTACACCATACAGTTTTCTGTTATGCTGGGAATTCACGGTACGTTTGTACCGCTGCATCGAGCCATTAGATGGCTTGATTGATAAATTCCGACATGTCCGATCACCCGCCGGATCGATTCGGCGCTTGATACCGCAGGCAAAACAATGAAAAAAGATAAGGAAAATGAGCAGGAGATGAGAGAAGCGCCCGCGGGGACGAAGTTCTCAAGTTCAGAAATGAAAGTTTTATCTTGGGGTAGGGTCTCATTAATCCTCCAGTGGAGGGGTTTGTGTGAGTTATAGAGCCAGTCTATACAATACATCAGAGTTCACCAGGAATCATGATCAAATCTTTTGAAAAATCTCAGCAGAGATACCAACACAATATAAAAAAAGCAAGTTGAACCAAGTATGAGAAATTAGAGCAACTTAAAGACAACACTTATACTCTGTATGAATATGAGCCAGACTAATGGGTAAATGCTATGTATTATGATCATATGGGTAGTCTGTTCGACTAGGTCTAGGTAAAGGAAACCCAGGTTAATCAACTGGGTAAAGCTTCCATTTCTTCTGACCTCTGTGGGTAGGTAAGGCTTCTCATCAGGACTGTGGACCATTCTGAGATATGGCGCAGTTTCCTTGGTGGCGAGGAGGTGCTAGGAGATTGAAGGTGTGTAGTGGAAGGTGGTGGGGGCATCTTAAGGCCCATCTGCCGGAGAAACATAGGCGCATTATAAATATCTGAGACAGTGAGAGTCATTCCGTTTATGTTCACTATGAGATGGAAGGGGAATCCCCATTTGTAGGGTACATGGGAATCTCTGAGTAGCTGGGTGATAGGTTTAAAGGCCCTTCTCTTGGCTAGGGTTATCAGGGAAAGGTGGTTATAGACATGGAGTTCGTCCCCTTTAAAGGTAACCGAGGGGGTCTTTCTGAGAGCTTGCAGAACGGCCTCTTTTGCTTCATAATAATAGAGCCTAGTAAAGAATGGGGCCGGGAACTGTAGTGCAGCGGAGTGTGCAGGGCCCCCACATGATAGGGTAGCTTTACTGGTGGGAAAGGGTTAAGTGTTGGGTGGGGAGGAGCATGGGTTCCCGGGCTTTGGAGCTGTCTAGGGGGGGTGGAGGAAGTTAATAAAAGAAAGGGGCGGAGTCTAGCCCTCTCAGCGTGCGTAGGAGAGAAGCTGAGAGAAGCGGTGTGCTGTCTGCTGTCTGCCCGCTGCCTACCTCGCTGTTTCCCTGCCAAGATGGAAGGATTGGAGGACTTGCTGGCTCGAGTCAGGGAGGAGGCGACGACCAGGGGTCCGACCTGGGTCCAGGTACAGCTGGCAGCCATGGTCCCCAGCACATCCAGTCAGCCTGCGGGGGCGAAGAGGAAGTCCAGGCCGCCCGAGCAGCTTAGCCCAGACCCCCACGCCAGACAGAGACGCAACGGGAGCCCCCACGGGGACCCTCCAGCCCCCCCCCCCGCTAAGCGGGCATCCGCATCAGCTAGCGGGGCAGCTGGGAGGAATCCACATGCAGGGCGGGGCTCTTCTGGCGGTGCGACATCCGCAACCGAGGCCTCCGCACCGCCGGCGACATCTTCCGGATCCAACACGGCCCTTTGTACCCGCTCTGCTCAGCGGGCCAAGCAGGCCCAGCGCACGAACACTGCCACGACGAGCGCCGCCTCTGCCCAGGACACGGCGGCGGCCCAGGCTCCACGCAAGGGGGGCAAGAGCTCCTCCAAGCACAAGAAGAAGGGGGGGTCGGCCGGGCCCTCCAGAAAACAGAGCCAAAGGGGAGCTTCCGGGAACACCAGCAGATCTGGGCAGCAAGAGGACACCCGCAGCACCGCACACCCCATCCCCAGCCTGGAACCGGGATCGGCATCAGAGGTTGAATCGCTGGCCGGGGAGGAGATACCAGAGGCGGCCGGATCAGGAGTGACGGCTGTACAGGACGCCGGTCCGGCGCAGCCAGGTGAGGCCAATCCCCTTATCACAATTGCCAATTGGTTGTTGGGGGCGGTTGGGGGGTTACAGGGTGCAGGGGGAGGTGGGCATTTGGGAGCCTTGCCACAGGCAGGGCCCCCGCGTCAGGCACATTTAGCGGTAGAACCAGGCTTTGAGGGAACCAGGGGGGACTCTGCACCTAGCGTATCTTCCCCTCCAGCTGGGGTATGGTCCCCACTTCCTCAGTCGGCTCCACAGGTCGTTGCGACCCTCAGCCCCCCTGCCCTCACGATTGCAACTCCAGGTCTTGCGCTGGCGTCCCCTCCACCTGGGCAGCAATACGCTGGGGTAGTTAACACACTGGGGGGGTGCCCCCAGGACAGGACGGATTGCAGGTTCCAGCGGTTATGCCTGTGGGTGGGTCAGCTGTATCGGGGGACACCGGGATGGTGCGTTTGGCGGATGCTGCGCACGCTGAGATGTATGTGTGCTTTATTGGGCGGCTAGGGTCGCATTTAAAACAGGAGGTGAAAGATCGCATATGGAGGGGTGAGTATGTGGAGATTTTCTCACTCCTGCCGCTAGAAAAGTTTAACTTAGACAAGGGGAAGCCAGACGAGAAAAAGAGGGAGGAGGAACGGCGCTATCGCTTGATACCGCGCACTTTCCAAAATTGGTTCCAGGCGTTCTCAATTTTGGCAAGTGTCATCGGGGAGAGACAGCCGGAACATTGATCGGCATTGTTCGGGTATATGGATTCGATCGGTGAGGCACAGCGGTCGTACGGCGGCAATGCATGGTTGCGGTACGACGAGCTCTTCCGGCAAAGTAAGGCAGTTAGACCCGCAGTGCGTTGGGATCACCAGGACATTCACTCATGGATGCGCCTGATGATCCCGACAAGGGGACCACAGTCCTTTCTCGGTCAGGCCGGAGGCGCAACAACAGCCGGACAGCGGACCGAGAAAGGAAAAGGTGTCTGTTGGCAGTTCAACGAAGGATCCTGCCGTTTTGGACACTCGTGCCGATTCAAGCATGAGTGTTCCGGCTGCGGGGGGGTCACATGCTGCGACAAGATGCTTTAAAAAGAAGGGAAAGTCCTCCGACTTTACTTCAAAGAGGGACGACGCCAGTGAAGCTGCGCGAGATGGAGCCGTTCCTAAATAGATATCCGAGGTCAGAGGTGGCAGAATTTTTGCGTAAGGGTTTTAGTGTTGGTTTTGTTATTCCGAGTTGTTGTCAGTCGCCAGCCTGCGGGCCAGTTAGGAACTTAAAATCTGCTAACGAGCTCCCAGAGGTAGTTACCTGCAAGATAGAAAAGGAGGTAGCGGCGGGCCGCCTTGCGGGCCCTTTCTCTAATTGTCCTTTGGAGAATTTGGTAGTATCCCCATTGGGGGTGGTACCAAAGAAGGAGCCAGGGGCCTTTCGGATGATACACCACTTGTCATTCCCGCGGGGTTTTTCGGTGAATGATGGGATCTCGGACGCAGAGGTGTCCGTGGTATACACATCGTTCGACGTGGCCCTGGGATGGGTTAGACGCTTGGGTAGTGGTTCCTTGTTAGCCAAAACAGACATTGAAGCAGCTTTTAGATTGCTACCTGTCCACCCGGAAAGTTTCCGCTTGCTCGGTTGTGTCTGGAAGGGTGAGTATTTTGTGGACAAATGCCTTCCCATGGGTTGCTCCATCTCATGCGCGTACTTCGAGAAATTTGCTGGTTTCCTGGAGTGGGTGGTGAGAGACATGTCAGACGTACAGTCGATCATCCACTACCTTGATGACTTCCTCTTTATGGGACCGGCGGGTTCCCCTGACTGCGCGTATGCGCTGGCCACTATGCGACACGCATGCGGACGATTCGGGATCCCTCCCGCGGAAGACAAAACGGAGGGCCCGACGACATCCCTGAAATTCTTGGGTATCACCATTGACACCTTAAGGATGGAATGTCGTTTGCCACAAGACAAGGTGACTGATTTGAAGGACACGATTGCGGCGGGGATTCTGGCCAAGAAACTCACATTGAGAGAAGTGCAATCCTTGTT
Organism: Hyperolius riggenbachi; assembly: GCF_040937935.1. Taxonomy (NCBI): domain Eukaryota; kingdom Metazoa; phylum Chordata; class Amphibia; order Anura; family Hyperoliidae; genus Hyperolius; species Hyperolius riggenbachi. Next base: position 46,037,527 of record NC_090652.1, on the reverse strand, counting down.
AGGAAAATTGAATTTCGCCTGCAGAATTATGCCCATGGGGCGGATATTCTGCAGGCGCCTGTCCTTGGCAACAGCAGGAAAAACCGCGCCGCACCATCGCATTCGGCTGAATGCGGAGTTGCGAGCAGACCTGCGTGTGTGGTCTGTTTTTCTGAGCGACTTCAACGGGAGATCTCTTTGGCTGCAGGAGGTGGTGAGCAACTTCGATTTGGAACTCTTCACTGACGCTTCTGGAGCACACGGTTTCGGTGCATTCCTGGCGGGTAAGTGGTGCGCTGCCCATTGGGATGAATCGTGGGTGGAGGCGGGGTTTACATCGAATCTGGTCCTGCTAGAATTGTTCCCTATTGTGGTAGCGGTGCGTTTGTGGGGTCGTCAGCTGTCCAACAGGCGCATCAGGATTAACTGCGATAATATGGGAGTAGTGGAAGCGATTAATCACTTCTCTGCGTCGTCGTCCCTGTTATATGTTTGATGCGGCAGTTGGTGCTGGAGTGCTTGCGTTTGAACATATATGTTTTTGCTGTGCACATTCCTGGGGTTGAAAATGTCATCGCTGACGCGTTGTCTCGATTCCAGTGGGACAGGTTCCGGGCGGCGGCCCCAATGGCGGAGGAGCATGGGGTGCCCTGTCCAGTGTCGATGTGGGGAGTTCCATTCGGGCGGTCTCCCAGTTGATCAGCAGATCCCTATCGGAATCATCATGGGCGGCGTACACGGCTGTATGGAACACGTGGGACGCCTTGATGACCCAGGTGGGAGGCTGTCATTCTGATGATGACAGGCTTTGTTTACTATTGTATTTTGTGGGAAACAGTTTCTCGGAAGGGGTGTCAGTGTCGGCCATGAATAAAAAGGTTGCAGCGCTGGCTTTCTGGTTTAAGTTACGAGGGTTTCAGGATGTAACAAAAGATTTCAGGGTCAGGCAGGCATTGAAGGGTTACAGAGCAGGTTGGGTGCAACGAGATTCCAGGCGTCCGGTAACATTTGAACTGTTGAGTAAACTGGTGGGGGCCCTCAGCGACCTCTGCGCATCTGAATACGAGGCTAGTTTATTTAAGACTGCATTTACCTTGTCCTTTTTTGGAGCATTCAGAGTAGGCGAGCTGGTTAGCCCAAATAAGCACAGAGTGGGAGGCATCCTGGCCCCGGACGTCGCGTTACAGGAGGATTCGGTTAGCATATTGCTTAGGCGTTAGAAAACGGACCAGGCAAGCAAGGGACGTTCGGTCTCCCTGTTCCGCATAGGTGGCCCTCTCTGCCCGCGTGCTGCGGTTGAGTCGTTCAGGGCAATTAGACCCCCAGGAGCTATAGCCTTCTTAGCGCATGCGAATGGTATCCCTCTGACCAGATTTCAATTCACTGCCATATTCCGCAAGTGTTTGGCGTTTATCGGTTTTCCCCCGGCCGAGTTTGCCTCCCACTCTTTTAGAATCGGGGCGGCTACTGAAGCATCGCGATGGGGGTTGAGTGAAGAGGTGATTAAGAAAATTGGGAGATGGGAGTCTGTCAGGTTCAGGTCCTATGTTCGCCCACATTTAGTTTAGGCTAGGGCCGGGTTATTGTGGATTAGCATTCTGTAGTTTGTTTTGTTCATTTCAGATGCACAGATCCTGGTCTGGATACTTGGACATTCTTATGTTGCATGGGGAGCCAAACGGGCCGACATGAGACCGGAAGGTCGGCAGCTTGGCTTTCCGCGGACCAGGTTTGTATCAGGTGGCTAGGTTTCCCGGGGATGATCTGGTCAAGGGTCCTACCCGAGTTACACAGGTTTGCTAGGCTCGACAGAGCCCCTGATATATTGGTCCTGCACGTGGGGGGCAATGATCTGGCTTCCAGATCTACCAGGGCCATTTGTAAAGATATTAAATTCGACTTTCTAAGGATTAGGTCGTTTTTTCCCAGCACGATCGTAGTATGGTCGGACGTGGTGGCTCGCACCACGTGGAGATTGGCCCGGTCGGTTCAAAAAATCAACAAGGCCAGGGTAAAGCTCAACAAGGAGGTGTCCAAGTACGTGATTAGGAATGGGGGCCTGGCCGTCAGACATAGGGAATTAGAGGAAGACATTCACTTATTTTTGAGGAGGGACGGAGTGCACTTAAATGCAATTGGGACGGATCTTTGGGCCCTAGGAATTGAAGAAGGGATCCAGAGAGCCTTGAGGTTGGGGGCCTCGCAGGCATAAGGAGTCATGCCAGCTTGTGGTGGAGGGGTAGGGGGCTCCGGAGGTGGGATCTATTTGTCGGGGGATTTGCCGCAGGGCAAATTCCGGAGGGTTACGGATCGTCGGTGATTACCAACCAGGTGGGCATGCAGCTGTCCCCGAACCGGTGAACGCGGTGGGGGCCGGTCACAAGGCTGCATGCCAGGTTCAAGCTTTTGTTTTTAGAGGTACCTCCGGACCCCTTACCTCAGCTCTCTTGGAAATGTTATTTTAAGATGTTTTCTATGTTCTTGTTTACTTTGGTGGTGTTAAATAAATGGGCTGCTTTGGCCTAAATTTATCCAAATGCCGAGGTAGTCCATGTGTTTTTTGTAGTGTTAAGAGGGTCAGGGTGGGGGGTAATTGGGGGTTCAAGGTTTTAAGGGCATAAGCTATACCTCTATCATGATGTTTTTGGGTCTCTGTGCAGATGGGGGGCGATCGCCTAGAGATCTGTGGGCTCTATCGAGCCGCCATAGCTCGTCAGGTATGTCTGGAGACACCGATTTAAAGAATTCGGTAAGGTGTGAACAATCTGATCAGGTTTTATAGACATAGAGACCACTTTGATTCTGAGGTTCTGATGCCGCTCCCTGTTCTCAGAGTCCTCCTGAGCTGTACGAAATGATTTAAGATCAGAGAGCATGATCTGGTGCTCGTCCTCAAGGTCTGCTTGCTTCTGAGCTAGTATGTCCATTTTCCCCTCCAAAGCATTAGTGCGATCTCCCAATCCTGCTATGTCAGCTTTTTTTTTTTTTTTTTTTTAAATTCTTTTTATTGAAATTTTCAAGATAAAACAAAAGTTAACAAACTTTACAAAAACAGCCCTGACCTCCAGCACACACAGGTGAGGAGACAGGGTAAATCCACAAGAAAGAATGTACAGTAATTCCATTTGTCACATATTTACATAAAGAACATCATTAGGGAGCAAAAAAATCTGGTGACCGATTCTTTATGTACATTGTGGGTTTGACAGGAGGCGGAGACATAACCCTTTTTACATAAGAGGCTCATGGCAGGAGTAAGGTATTATATCCTAACACAGCGATTAAATTCTGTATCTATTAGCAGACTAAAAAATAAGAACTATCACAGAAATGGAAGAGAAGGTATTCATGTATAATTATGCAGTGTCTCTGTTAGAGGTCCAGAGCCCCCACACCTTTATAAACTTAGATGGGCAACCCCTTGCTATATAGGCGGCCTTGTATAGATGAAGGGAATTATTGACCAGTTGTTTCCAATAGTGGCAGGATGGAGGGGCCGGTTGCTTCCATTTCAGGACAATTGCTTTCCTATAATAAAATAGCAGTAGGCCAATCAGATGTCTCTGAGGTCTAGAGGTGGCAAGAATTTGCACATTACCTAACAAACAGGTCATGGGTTCGGGTGTAATATGAGTCTTTGTGATGGAGCTTACAAAATCACATACTTCCCTCCAAGTATCGGCAATCGGGGGACAATCCCAGAATACGTGAGAAAAATCAGCTCCATCAAGACCGCAGCGCCAGCATGAGCTGGAGCCCTCCCTGTTAAACTTGCTTAATTTATATGGGGTCAGATAAGCCTGATGGATGATTTTAAATTGAATTAATTTGTCTCTGGTTGATATCAAATACTCAAAAGGCTTTATTAACGTATCTTCCCAATCCTCATCGTCTAACGTGGGTATCATTGTGAGCCAGGGTTGCTTATAAACTGTAACGTGAGGTTCAGTAATTAAAATTATGCTTTGGTAGATTGTTGAGAGAGCTTTTGTGAGATTCTCATTTATAATTATATCTTCTATAGCAGAGGAAAGAAGCCTGACTGGCTCTCGCCCAAACTGTGCTGCGAATGCGTGTCTCAGCTGCAAATACCTAAAAAAGTAGTTGTTTGGGAGTGAGAAAGTAGCTTTAAGAGTGTCAAAGTCCATTAACTCACTATTTAGGACAATATGTTCTAGACAAGTTATCCCTTTCCTAATCCATAAAACTGGGTCAGGGATCTTGAAAAAATGTGGTAAAGTGGGATTGTTCCAGAGTGGAACCCTTGGAGAGAAGGGATTACTAGATGGGAAAAACCAAGATTGGACAATACTCCAAGCCCTTAACACTACTTTCATGTTGATGGTTAAAGGGTACGGTGCCCGCGTTCCTCTATACAGTATCTGAGCAAGTGCCTCATAAGAGCCCAGGAGGGCTGCATCTAAAACTATTGAAGCATTTGTCTTATCTTGCACAAGCCACCAATGGGCTGTAACCAGCTGGCTAGCCATAAAATATTTATAGAGGTCCGGGAATGCCAGGCCCCCCTCCGTCCATGGCCTCTGGAGTTTTTTAAGACTAAGTTTCGGAGTTTTATTGTACCAGATGAAGCTAGACAGAAGTGAGTTGAGCTGTTTAAAAAAGCTTTTATGTAGCCAGATTGGACAGTTTCTGAGTAAATATAGATATTTAGGGAGAAGCTTCATCTTAATAAGGTTAATTCTCCCAATCAAAGAGAGAGGGAGAGCCTGCCACCCCAGGAGCCGCTTTTTGGTGTATTGTATTAGTGGTAGTATGTTGTCAGAGAAGTAATCTGCAGAGTTATTTGAGATAATTATTCCTAAATATTTGGTTCTGGATACAACTTCTAGTTGGGTTTGTACTGATAGAGTATGGTTTAAAGGAAGTATCTTGGACTTTCCCCAGTTTACATTTAAACCAGTATAGGATGAAAACAGTTTAAATAGCTCTAAGACTCCTTTGAGGGAATCCACGGGGTCCTCTAAATATAGTACCATGTCATCAGCATATAGGGACACCCTCTCATCCAGCCCCCCCACCCGAAAACCACAGATCCCAGGATGCTGACGAACAGCAGCAGCAATAGGTTCCATGGCCAACGCAAAGAGGGCCGGAGAGAGGAGGCATCCCTGTCTAGTGCCCCGTTTCAGCTGAATGTCCTGCGACAGGTCTGAGCCAATCTTGATATTAGTGCACGGGTGCTTGTATATGGTTTTGAGCCAGGATACCAGGCGGGGGCCAAACCCGAATTTAGAGAGAACGGCCCACAGGTACTCCCACTCCACTGAATCAAAGGCCCTTTGTATGTCTAAGAACGCTAAAGCACGGGGGGAAGAAATCTTTTCTGAGGCCTGGATGTGGGTATATATGCGCCTCAGATTGATGTCAGTAGTCTTATGGGGCATAAACCCCGTCTGGTCTGGGTCAACTATGTCTGCTATGTATTTGTTGATATGGGTAGTTAGTATTTTAGTTAAGATCTTTAAGTCATTGTTAAGAAGCGAAATAGGTCTATATGAGCTACAGTCCAGAGGATCTTTGTCCTGCTTGAGAATTAGGATAACATGAGCCTGTGAGAAAGTATTAGGCAATTCTCCAGTGCTCAGACAGTTGTTATAAGTTGTTTTTAAGTGGGGAGCAAGGATGCGCATAAATCTTTTATAGAACTCAATAGGAATTCCATCTGGACCAGGTGTTTTTCGAGGGGGGAAAGACAGGATTGAGTCTAGGATTTCCTCCTCAGAAATCTCTGCATCCAGAGCAGTGGAAATTTCCTCTTCCAGCATTGGCAAATGTATATTTGCCAGCAACGTATATAAATCAGTTGAGGAGCCCGTGAACTGAGAGGCATATAATCCCTCATAGTAGTGTTGGAATCTATGGAGGATATCTTTAGGAGACGAGAGCACGTCATTCGACTCTGCCCTTATCTCAGGGATGTTAGAGTGTTCTAGGGGGTCTCTTGCAATATTAGCTAGAAGCTTGCCATTTTTATCACCTTTCTCGAAGGTGGCCTGTTGCCACTCAACAAGTGATGTTCTAGTGAGGTCCGTCATGTGTATATTAAGGGCACGTTTACTATGCATCATATCTGCATACGTGAGATCTGAGGGGGCATCAGCAAAGGTTTGTGTGGCATTTTCTTCGTTACCAATCAATAAATTTAAAGTATTGCTAAACTCCTTCCTGCAGGCGCTAATCTGGTTTATGTACTCCCCCCTGATTGTTGCCTTAAAGGCATCCCATACAGTCTGAGTGGAGGCCGTGTCAGTATTTATGTCCCAGTATTGGTTGATAGCGGTTGTGATTTTCCCTGCGATAGTATCATCAGTGATCCATTTCGGGTTTAGCCTCCATAGTGTTCTATTGTTAGGAGCGGGGAACTTGCACGTTATCTCTAAGGGAGCATGATCCGAAAGGCCGCTAGGGAGGTATGTAGCTGCAGACACAGAAGCCAGTAATTCATTGTTACCAAAGGCTAGATCAATGCGTGAGGCAGATTTGTGTGTAGCAGAGAAATAAGAAAATGCAGTTTTTTGGGAGTTCTTCCACCTCCATATCTCTGTTAGAGATAGGGAATCTGCCCAGTTAGTTAAGTCAGTGTTGGCAGTGCGTGCCTTATTGGTAGAGTCAAGTTGTGAAGTAATGATGTCATTGAAGTCACCTATAATGAGAAGCTTAGCAGGTAGGTATTTCTGGAGTCTGAGAGTGATTTCCTCCAATAGTGATTTTTGTAGAGGGGGAGGCGCATATATACCCACTATGCAGTAGATGGTGCCGCAAATAGCTAGGTGCAATATAATATATCTGCCATCTGTATCAGGGAACGCTGCAAGAAATTTATAAGTAAGAGATTTGTTGAGGAGGATTGTAACCCCTCTGGCAAAAGTAGAATAGGTGGAGTGGAAGGCCCTATGCACCCATGGTTTAGCAAGGGATTTGGCTAGAGTTCCATCCATATGCGTTTCCTGGATTATCAGTATGTGGGGCTTATTTTTGGAAAGGTACTGAAACATTAAAGACCTCTTGAAAGGCGATCTTAAGCCTCTAATGTTCCAAGATAATATTTTTAAGGGGGTCTCCATCTTTGAATGAAATTTTCAATTTTAATACTGACTCCTGCCTTGGTAAGACATAGCTGTGACATATAAGATTGATATGGTACAAATTCAACATTCAGCATACTTGTGGAAAAAAAACAAAAACCCTGCTGTGGTATTGAACTGGAACTACAACCGTAACCACAGCTTATTCCCGAAACCCACAAAACCAGTGTTCTGGATCAAATTCGGGGACCCAGAATAAAAATTGTAGGAGGATATCCTACGTGGGGGGTGGCAGTGGAGCAGGTAAGATGAGTCCGCTGCCTAGCAACACCTAAAATTAGGAGGACTATCACTTAAGTCACAATAATTGGCATGAGGAGAACTAACACAACAGGGGGAGGCAGGGCAAAGAGGATTAATCGCAGTACATATAGACATATATTGAGCAATGCTAGGCTATACAGTGGGATTCTGATCATTGAGCAGGGCTTTACATATTGCCCCCTAGAGGATCAAACAGCACATGTGGGGGAAGGGTATGGGAGAAAGAGGACCTCCTCCTTAATGAAAAATAAGCTAGAATTGTACATGCACCATTAGAGAGCGCAACAGAATCACATATCTAGTCGTACTGTTCCAAGGATTTGTCCCCCCTCCCCCCAATAGGGCCCCTCCTGGACTGGAAAACACCAGGGCGCTAAGAGTAGCAGTTAGGAACATTTCTGGGAGTGCCAAAATTATAAAAACCATCTTGGTCTCAAAATAATTAAACTCACGGAGTCGAGAAAGAAAGAAAAAATAATTTAAAAATCTAAGCATTTCAATATGAAATATATAGGGAAAGCAGCTGTAGATCTTCTGCAAAGTATGATGGGCACAGGAGGACTGTGTAAACCTAGTCAAAGGTCACAGGCCGTGAACTGAAATAATGCTGTGAGATGTTATGGGGGCGGTAAATTGAATGTATACCAAGGTGGGGATGGTTGTCATGAAACCAAAAATCCCCCGTGTAGAAATAACATACTGTATTATTATGTACAGCCCGTGGATCTGCTGGGAGAGAGGTGCTGATTATTAGCCAACACTGCCCTCCTGTGGCAAAGATAAGCAATAGCACCTTATCCACCAGTGAAGTGCCGCTGGTACTGTGCTGATCTCACCCATATTTGTTATACCAGATATGGACCGGGGCATCCACTCTCCTCCGTATTGGCAGGTTAACAATATGTTGTAGTGATATACAACGTGAGCTGTTTGTGGAAGAGCAAAAACTCCTATCTCATATATAAGAAACAATTCACTTCCCAGCATGTTCCCACCCTGGCCCCTTCAAATCCCTATGTAGCCTCGGCATTTTATTCCCTTTATGCCCCGTGCAGGTTCCCCATGCCTCATTGACATGTTTCATAACCTCAACACAGTGAAACCGTCACATAACATTAACTTTATACCCCAAAAACCAATTTGCCTGTTAGCAGAGATCACCCCTTACAAAGGTATCATGTGCATTAAGTATATATATTCTTGACCTCAATCTTTAAAATACAACATTGCACATACAGGGAGAATATGAGAATACTGCCCTGCTATTAGTAAGTATACAAAATGACCTCTAAAACCAACGAAATAGAAAGTTATAGCCAGTAAATTAACTAGTTGATGGACTCTCATCTTCAGTCTTCGGCATTCTAATCAGCAAGGAACATAACAAGCACAACACAGTGAGTTATATGTCCAAAAGTGGAACATGTTAGATCATCTCAGATTATAACCCATAAATTAATAGGGTGGTTGTTCCTTTGCACCCTTAAGGTTTGCACTTCAGTTAGTTAGTTAGTCTCTTGTCCAGGACAAAGGCATTTTGTAGGAGACACAAGCACAGTTCCTACGTAGGAGAGCCGTTAGGGCTGTTGGCTGTTTATCACATAAAGCATATAGAAGTCTTACTTTCCCGGGCATAGAGAGTGCAAGAAGAAGGGCGGGGTAAACTTTAAAAAGAGCGCCTTCAGAGCTGTCTATAGGAGCAGCCTCCATGTTTTAATCTGAAGTTACTTCAAAAAAGGGAAACAGTTCAACTAAGTAAAAAAATAGATATAAAGTACCCCAAAACTATCCCAAACTCAGAATACAGCCGTGCCCCTTACTAACCTAGTTATGAGAGATCCATACCTTCTAGAGTTTTAGAGTGTCAGCGTTCAAATAAACTGCACATGTAGGGTGATATATCCAGGCAAAGGAAGCGTGGGTAGTAGAATTACTTAGCAGGGAGGGCTTCTATCCACTTCAAAGCCTCAGCAGGAGTTTCAAAAAAGAGAGTTTTATCCCCATCCTGCACCCGGAGCTTGGCTGGGAACAGCATAGCATATGTTAACTGCCTTTCACGTAGTTTGGTCTTTACCTGCTGGAAAGATTGCCGTTGGCGCTGTGTTTCTAGTGTGTAATCAGGGAAAATCATCAGCTTGTTGTTCTGGAAGAGCAGTTCTCCAGCTTCTCGAGCAGCAGATAAAATCGCATCTCTGTCTTTGAAGTTAAGCAGTTTAAAGATTACTGGCCTCGGAAGCACTCCAGGGGGATTCTTCTTAATTGTCATGCGGTGGGCTCTCTCAATTACAAAAAAGGAAGAGAAGGTAGAATCCGGCAGAAGTTGCTTTAGAAGATTCTCAAGGAAAGAGACCATGTCATTACCTTCAGCTTTCTCAGGTATGCCGAGTATTCTCAAATTATTTCTTCTGTTTCTATTTTCGGCATCAACAGCCCTATTTTCAAGCTGAGAAAGACGCTGCTGCATGGCAGGGATGGCAATGCGGTGGGTCTGGACAGTGTCTTCTAGGTCAGAGGTGCGCTGTTCTAATTCCTTGGTTCTATCCCTCATTTTACTCATGTCACTTCTGAGTAGACCCAGGTTCACCTCCATGTTATCAATCTTTTGGGTGAGAGTCGACTGACACATCTTTATGGCATCTAGCAGCTCGGCAGAGTTAGGCATCTGGGGATCTTCAGCCACATGTTCAGCCAGATTGTCTCCGTCCTTGTTTTGCTTGCCTTGCGTAGCTGGTCGATGCTGGGCTGGGGTATTTGGGATTTCTTCAGAAGCTTCATTAATCTCCCCTTTATCCTTGTTTTTGGAGCTTTTCGGAGGCATG